>NC_137078.1:101257304-101472979 GCF_951640355.1 Cnephaeus nilssonii | reverse complement strand
AAACTGGCATTGCACGCTAGAAAGATGAATGGCAAAATCCATGCTAATAATTTAAAATGTAAATTGTTCTTTCCTCAGAATGATCGATGCCCCCTAACAAATCAGAATCGCGTGGAAGGCGGGGGAGGCGCGGAGGCAGGAAAGGGTGCGTTTCAGGAGCTCGAATGGCCCCGTGCTGCTCTGCTCGGGCCCGCAGGCGTGTGGCTGAGCTGGCCGGGCCTTTCTGCCCAGCGCTTGGGCCGGGCCCGCAGGCGTTGTCCGTGCCACGGCCCGGCCGCTCCTCCCCTCTGAGCGTGTCTGAGGTTTCTCTGCTGTCGGAGGGCGACTGTGTGAGGACCCTTCTTCCTGCGCCACAGCGGACAGTCCTCCTGGGCTCCCGCCCTCGGGGCACAGGGCACGGCCTGTGTGTGTGTGGGCCACCGAGACATGCCCAGCTCCTGCCTACCCCGTGGCTGCACCCGTGTGCCACACGGGCGCTGAGGAGCTGATGGCAAAGGTTCCTCCAGCGTATCTGTTGCTGAGGGCCCTCCCTCTCTGATGGGGTCTCCCCCAGGCCTGCTCAGGTAGCTTTTGGTGCGTGTGTGCATGTATGTGTGCATGTATGTGTGCATGGTCAGATGGATGGATGGGGGTGGACTGATGAACGTATAATGGTGGTTAGAGAGAGGGATGGATGGATGATGGGTGGAAGGATGTATGTATGATAGATGGATGGATAGAGAGAGGGATGGACGGACAGGTGAACAGATGATGGATGGATAGAGAGAGGGATGGATGGATGGGGATGGATGGATGGACCTGATGAACATATGATGGTGGATAGAGAGAGGGGTAGATGGATGGGGTGGATGATGAATGTATGATGGTGGATAGAGAGAGGGATGGATGGATGGGGTGGATGATGAATGTATGATGGTGGGCAGAGAGAGGGATGGATGGGTGGGGTGGATGATGAATGTATGATGGTGGGTAGAGAGAGGGATGGATGGATGGGTGGATGATGAATGTATGATGGTGGGTAGAGAGAGGGATGGATGGATGGGGGTGGAAGATGAATGTATGATGGTGGGCAGAGAGAGGGACGGATGGATGGGTGGATGATGCGTGGGAACGGACAGACGGACAGATGGACGGTGGTGAGTGAGTGGATGAGAGCCGCTGTGCCGGACACAGTCCTCGGGGCAGAGGAGCCATCAGAGAGGACAGACAGCCCCTGTGCCCCAGGCGAGCGCCCAGAGAGCGAGTGAGCGGGCAGACGAGGGAATGACCCCGTGTCCGTCCCAGGAAGAGCTCATGGAAGTTGGGGGGGGGGGCAAGCAGACCCCACACGCGGGCTGTGCAGGGGTGCTGTGCTGTGGGAGGAGAGCCGGGAGCTGCGGGCGCAGAGAAGGGGCACGTGCAGCCGCGGGGACGCCTCAGGAAGGGGTGGGGTGGGTGGGACGTGGCAGGAGGAGCGGCAGGAAACTGAGAGGCGTTGGGCGCCCTGCGGGCCGGGGTGCCAGGTGCAGGATGATGGCAGGTGGTGGGTGAGGCCTTGCTCATGGGACAGGGGGGCCTGGCTGGAGCCGGGGGGAGTGAGGCAGTGCAGGCTGTGGTCAGGCTGGGGGTCCAGGAGCTACACTTGGTCCCTAAGAAAGGGCCCCGCTGAGCGCACTGAGCAGGGAGCCGTCCTCTCCCCTCTTCCATCCCCAAGCGGAGGACACACTAGAGACCCAGCCTGGGGGGCGGGGGGGGGGGGGGGGCGGGGGGGGAGGTGTCTTCCAGGCAGGTGTGGCCCAAACCCACGAACGGGCCCTCGCGTTGGCCTCCGTCTCGCCGTCACTGTCCCGGGAGCCTCGCTGCTCACTCAGCGAGTCCGCGCTGGACCACGGAGCCGCGGATGGGGGTGGCGCTTGGGGCGAGGACGCAGAGGTGACCTCTGCAGCCACAGCGGCCAGACCTCCCCATGCGAGGCCCCGAGCTTCCCGGGCGAGGCCCTGAGGTCACAGAGGCCGGGACCAGCCCCCACCCCCCGCTGCCCCGGGGCCTCAGCATCTTCCTCAGCCCACAGGGGTGTTTTGAGGGTCAGGTTAGATAAGGGGGTGCACCCCAACACGCTGAGGGCTTGATTAAAACAATAGTGACCGATCCTCCCCGGGGACTTCTCTTCCCCTCGGTAGGGGTGGGGTGTGGAGGGGGAGGGTCAGTATAGAGAAGGGGGTCCCTGCTCTGGCCCCTCCGCTCCAGGACCTGCCGGCTGACAACCTGCTGTGGGGTCAGATCAAAGTCCCTGCCAGCCGCCCCCCGCCCCCCCCCCCCCCCCCCCCCCAGTCCCGGCTCACTCCTTCACTTCCTCGTGGCTCTGGGCGGAGCCCCAGAGAGGTGGGCCGTTGCTTGGCAACCCAACAGGATGGTTGTCAGGTGTCTGGTGGGTGGGCTGGGTCTCGGCAGTGTCCTGGGCTCAGCGGACCCTCCACGGGGCCGTCTTCTCTGCTTCTGCCACGGGGTTTGGACAACCGAGCGCATTTTTCCTGGAAATCCGACACGGGCTCCCGGCCCCGATTTATTTAATAGTTTTCAAATGTGTCTAATGCGGCAGTAATCAAGCCGCCGCGGACTCCCGGCGACGGCGCTGACCCCGCATTTCATTCCTCACTAACCTTCCGTTCCCGCGCCCGACCTCTCTCGGTGAAATATTTCCGTATAAATAATGCCGTTTTGCAAACACATTGCCCTGATTACTGTGCAGGGCCCCGGTTCTCCATGTGTGAAAGTCTCTGAAGTGCGTGGTGATTTGTTCCCCTTCCTGGTAATTGCTGTTTTAGAAATAGCTTCCTCAGACGTCGGCCGCAAATTGGCATCTCCCGACTCGCCGCCGCCTGCCAGTGCAGCTGCTGGTGGGCGCCCTCCGCAGTCACGGGCGCGGTCCCAGAGGCGGACGCCCCGGCTGGGGAGGGGGAGGGGCAGGTCCCCCCCCCCCCCCCGTCCCCGTCCATGGGACCCTGAAGGTAGCCCCTGCTGGGGTGCCAGGAGGGAGGAGCAGGTGCACTGATTCCCTCTGACCTTGAGGCTTGGGAGGTCAACAGCTACATCTGGGGCCGGGGATGTCCTGGTGGAGGGGGAATGGGGGGAGAGGCTCGGCAAAGAGGTATAGCTGTGGACCTGCCCTGGAAGGAGCTTGTAAACATGGTCTCAAAGGGGCCCTTTCCTTTAATCTCCAACATCAGACCTGTGTTGGGTGCCCCCTGCTGGCTGTGCTGAGCACCTGCAGCCTTTGCCACCAATTGTCCTTTGTTGGACCACTTTGTGGGATTACCAAGGGATGGAGTCTCCATGGGAAGATGTCAGCATCCGGAAGGACCCCCTGGGGAGCCCCGGGAAGAGGGCCTCAGGTGGGAGACGGGAGCCAACCCAGAGCCGTGGAGATGCCAGTCAGGACAAGGACGTGGCAGCCCCGCCTCTCCGGCACCGATTTCTAAGATGCACGTCTGAGCAGCTCTCCCACTGGTGTTCCCCCAGGAACCCTAGGACAGCACCCCTCAGAGTCATTCTTTTTCTTTTTTAAAAAGATTGTTTTATTTGTTTCAGTGAGGAAGGGAAAGGGAGAGAGGTTTAGAAACATCAGTGATGAGAGAGAATCAGTGACTGGCTGTCTCCTGCACGCCCACCACTGGGGATCGAGCCTGCAACCTGGGCATGTGCCCTGACGGAGAATTGAACTATGACCTCCTGGTTCATAGGTCGATGCTCAACCACTGAGCCATGCCGGCCGGGCCAGAGTCATTCATTCATTCATTCATTCATTCATTCATTCCTCTCTCTGCCCACCATTCCCTCCCAGCACTTGCATTTCTCCAGCCTCTGGACCACCGCTGACCTCACTGCCTGGGCCCCAGCAGCTCCGGGCCTGCAGCTCCTGGAACCCGCGCCTGCAGGAGCAGCAGCAGCAATAAGAATAACCGCTCCTGTGTGTGGTCACTGACCTGCAAGCCGGAACCATGTGGCTGGAAGACCAATGCTCAGGGAAGGCCGGTGACGGACCATGACTACGCCAGCACATCCCTGGCCAGGGGCTGTGTCCGGCTTTGAACTGGGCCTGGTTGCCTCCATGTGTGACACAGCTGCTCTTTCCTGGAGCGCTCCCCCACGGTGGATGCCTGCTCATGCTTAAGACCAAGCTCAAAGCGTCCTCTCCTCCAGGGAGCCCTCCTGGCTTCCCTCAGGAAGCTGCTCCACCGTCCTCGGGCTCCCGGGGGCCCTGTGCTGCTCTCGTCCTGCTGTTGGGAGGACGTGGCTCCATGTGTGTCCACTGCACTGAGTCCCCGCGGCAGGGACAGATCGGGTTGGTCCCATGTCTGCAGCACCGATGCAGCTCCCGCATGTCGTAGGTGCTCAATAAAGGCTCCAACAGCGACTGCAGGAGTGAATGACCCACGGAGAGCAGAAATGCTTTTCTTCCCTCTCTCGTTGAGTCCAAAACCCTTCTCTTCGGAGTGTGTGGCTATAGGTTTACCCAGTGGGATGGGGGCTGCCCATGTCATGTATGACGGAGCCCTTTCCCTGGCCCTGGGCCATGGCTGGCGAGGAAGAGGCAGGAGGCCAGGGGCTTAGGCTGCCCCCCGAGTAGCCATATCCGGAAAGTGGGGAGGCTGCTGGGGGCGGGGAGAAGGCAGGAAAGGTGGGGTCTTGCCTGCAGGCTGTGAGCGGAGCCTGCTAATCTTCGGTTGCTGTTTTGAGCCATTTGGTGCTTAATTTCCACAGAAGGTTAAGGCCTGAGAGGAAGGGAGAGTCCATGGTAATCTATCACGTTCCTGGGTAACTCCGTTTGCATGTTTCTAACGATTGCTCCCACCCGGGCGTCTGGAAAGCAGGTGAACCGAGTCGCTGTGCACGTGCTCGGGGGAGCGCACAGGTGCGGCCACGGCTGCGGGCTGGCGGGGGGGCTGCGTGCGCAGCGGGGGAGGCCCCTGTGAGTGGCCCCGCAGGCCGGGCTCTGCATTTGCTCCCCGTCTCGGGGTTTTCTCCGTGCCTCAGGCTGCCGCGGGGTGGGGCTGGCAGCGTTTCTGCCCCGTCCTCCCCAGCCGGAAACCCACCTGGGGCTGCTGGGCTGGCTCTCCAATGCCAACTGCAAACGTGACCAGCCCTCCCTCCAGGGACCGCTCCGCCCGACCAGGCAGCGGGCAGGGCACCTGCCGGAAACGGCAGCGAGGGTCCCGGGGGCAGACCCTCCAGGACGCGGTGACCTTCTCGGGCAGGCGGTTGGGAGCGGAACTGGGGACCTCGATGATGTCGTCTTGTGTTGACAACAGCTGAGACGGCGGTGCCCTTGGCCACTGCCCCGGGGTGAGTCATGTCCGCCCACGACTCACGTCCCCTGGGACTTGGGGACGGGACCTTGTGGAGGAGCAGGGACTGTGCAGTGGCGACCAGCTAGGATGAGGCCACCTGCATAGGGCGGGCCCTGATGCCAACGGGTGATGCCCGTCCAGAGGAGACACGGGCCACGGGGAAAGGCGTTGCTGACAGAGGCAGGGATCAGAGTGATGTGGCCGCGAGCCAATGGAAGCTGGCGGCTCCCGGAGCCGGGAGGAGGCAGGGAGGTCTGGCCTCTGGGTTATGAAAGAGTTCGTTTCAGTAGTTTAAAGCACCTCCTCCCCCCACCCCTCCCGATGTGGTGCTGTGTGACTGGAAAGACCCAAACACTGCAGATGATTGTAGACGATGCGTGCTGGCTGCAGATCATTCATGTTGGTTGGAGATCATTCATATTGGTTATGACCATGCATGTTGATTGGAGGCTATGCATGCTGGCTGAAGACCATGCATGTTGGCTGTGACTATGTATGCTGCTGACTGGAGAACACACATGTTTATTAGAGGCTATTCATGTTGATTGCAGAACATGTATGTTGATTGGAGACCATGCATGTTGGCTGTGACTATGTATGCTGACGAGAAAACATATGTTGATTAGAGGCTTTGCATGTTGATTGGAGACCATGCATGTTGGCTGTGACTATGCTGACTAAAGATCACGCATGCCTTTTGGAGACCATGCGTGTGGATTGGAGGCTATACATGCTGGCGGCATATCATCCCTGCTTCCCACTGGTACTTTTTGGTGAGACTCAGATTCTCCCAGAAGTGCTTGGTCCTGGCCCCCCGCCTTCCCGTGGTGCTGAGAGCGCGCCTCACATCTGATAAACCCCACGTGTTCTTCGCCAGCCGCAGCTGGAGAATGCTGACACCAACCAGACTCTCGCATGGAAGGACGCGCCCACTTCACTGCCGAGCCGAGTGCTCTCCCCGCCCCTAGCCCCCGGGGAGCCAGCCTGGCTTCTCCTCCACGCGAGTCCGTGCGTGCACCTCCCAGAGCTTCCCGGGGACTCTGTCCTGTGAGATCTCCAGCATCAGCTAACCCGCAGACAGAAAGCAGACAGATGGCCCCTGGGGCTGGTGTCTGGGGCGGGGATGGAGCGTGTCGGCGCATTGGTAGGGAGTGTCTTTGGGGTGAGGCAGTGCTCTGAGGGTGGTGGTGGGGACGGCGCTGCGATTCTGAGTCCATGAACAACCCTTGACTCGAACGCTTAGGGGGCGAGTTGTCTGGCAGGTGGACTGCCTCTCGATGGCGCCGCTTTCAAGCAAAGGACACGCGCTCGCTGTGGCCTAGCGCCGTGGCCGCCGGGTGGCCCCCGCCTCGGGCACTGGAGAACGGCTGGAGAAGTTTCTTTTTTGAATCCTCACCTGATGGTATGTTTTCTTATTGCTTAAAAAATTTTTTTTAGAGAGAGAGGAAGAGAGAGAGAGAGAGAGAGAGAGAGAGCTAGAGAGAGAAACGTTGATGTGACAGAGACATTGGTTGTTTGCCTCCTGTACTCGCCCCAACCGGTGAGTTAGCCCACACCCACTGTGGTGCTGGGACGACACTCCACCCGCTGTGCCACGGCCGGGCTGTTGGGGGCCTCACCCCAGCACGCTCCCAGGACGCCCCACGGGAATGGCCGGGCCAGGGCTGGGCTGGAGGAGCCGGGAGCGGGTGCAGCTGCTCAGGGCAGGGTCCCTGGAGCCCAAGTGCCCCATTTAAAACCCTGGCTCCCGCCCTTCCACATGGCGAGGGCCCGGAAAGTGTGGGATTTCCCGAGCCTCAGTTTCCCGCCGGCAGCAATGAGGATGTTTACAGAAGCACGCCTGCATGACAAGCCCCGGTGTGGGCTCGGGCTCGGGCTCGGGGACAGCCTCTCCGCCCTCTGTGCCTGCGTGGGGCCACCGCGGTGGGTTCTGGACACTCGCCCCGTCTGTCCTCAGGCCTTTCACCCCGTGTCAGCGACCTGAGCTAACGCCAAAGCGACTCGCACGGGGGGCCTGGCGCTGGGGTGCGCAGGGAGGAGAGCACGGGGCATCGCCTCCGGGCACGCCCAGGGCCAGGTGCCGTCCCCTTTATTCCGAAGAGGCGGCAGGCGCGGGGCCCCCAGGACGGCGGGCCTGGCCGTGGGCGCAGCAGCGAGTGGTGTGTCTGCAGAGCCCGCGCCGTGACCAGGCCTCTGTCCACTCGCTCTTCCTCTGAGACCGAGCCAGGGAACGCCCCGCCTCCCTCCCCCTGGGGCTCGGGGTCCCACTCAGAGGAGCCGACGCTTTCCGGGGCCTCTCCCCACCCTGTTCTCAGCGTCCAGTGAAAAGCCTTCGGTCGGCACCAACCCTGATGTCTCCGGAGAAGCCCTTAAATTAAAGTCACGGACAGGGAATACCGGAATTGGAGGTTGAAGAACAATAGTCTGATGTAGAAATCAATTCATCGTTATTCCGAAGCCTTTGTAATAGCTCCGTGCTCGGCAAACTGCGGCTCTTTGGCCCTTTGGGTGTGGCTCTTCCACAAAATACCACGGCCTGGGCCTATTTTGAAGAAGTGGCGTTAGAAGAAGTTTAAGTTTAAAAAATTTGGCTCTCAGAAGAAATTTTAATCGTTGTACTGTTGATGTTTGGCTCTGTTGACTAATGCGTTTGCCGACCACTGTAATAGCTGATTGTTAATATATTTTTAAAAAATATTTTTATTGATGTCAGAGAGGAAGGGAGTGGGAGAGAGACACATCAGTGTTGAGAGAGAATCATTGATTGGCTGCCTCCTGCATACCCCACACCGGGGATCAAGCCCACAACCCAGGCATGTGCCCTGACTGGGGATCGAACCCGGGACCCTTCAGTCCACAGGCCGACGCTCTATCCACGGAGCCACACGGGCCAGGGCTGATGGCTGATGTTTGTATGGGCTGGGCCCTTGGACGTCGCACGCGGCCCCGTTGAAAGGCCGGCGGAGGGGCTGCCCTCTGCCAGAGGCCACGGAGCCGAGAGGCGTCCTGGCGAAGGAGGACGTGGGCCCGGCACCTGGGACGGACTCTGGAGGCGGCGGAGGGGGGTGCGGGACCCCGGAGTCGGTCCTGGTGGCCGAGGGGGGCGCTGCTGGGCGAGGAGACCAGCGGCCCTGCCTGGCCCCTGCTGGTCAGGAGAAGGGCAGGGCCGTGGTTCAGGCTCTCGGTCCTGCTCCCTCGTCGGCGCCCTGTTTCTGACCTCCTGTCACCCCCCCGACCACCAGCGTCTCGCCAGCTCTCGTCTTCCTGGCGGGGGGCACAGGGCCCAGCACCAAAGGGCTCCAACACACAGTTATGGGTCAGCGATCGGATTTCCCCTGGACCTTTGAGTTAATTCCGCCCCAGGCCATGGTAAAGCGATGCTGCCCGCGGCCCCGGGATCCCGGGGCGGACCTGCTGTCTGACGTGGCCGAGTGTGAAGACCCTGATGGTGACAAGACGGCCTCCCTCCGTTCTTACATGTATGTTTGTTGCTCCTCCGAGGATACTTTCCCACTGATTTTTAGAGAAAGTGGAAGGGAGGGGGAGAGACAGAGAGAGAGAGAGAAACGTCGATGTGAGAGAGAACGTGGATGGGTTGCCTCCCGCACGCACCCTGACCGGGTCCCGGGATCGAGGCTGAAGCCGAGGTCCCCCTTATGGTCCGTCTGGGGTCCTCGGCCCCCAAGGTGTCTCCGACGTCCCCTCAGGCTCTGCGGCATTCGGGCAGACCCCCGATCCATTCTTGGGGCCTTGGCATCCGCCTCAGAATAACGTGATTAGTGGTTTTTAATCTCCTATTTTACGTGACTGCATGGTCGCTGCTAGAACCCAGGCAGCCGCACGTGTGATGGACGACGCGGCTCTCGCTCAGAGGACAGAGGCCTCGGAGACCCGTCAGCCTGGGACCCGGGCGTTGCTACGGAAACCTGGGTGTGGCCAGGCGTGTTGCTGCCCATTATCCAGAGGCAATTACTGTAACGTTGGTCAGATCCTGCTAATGACACACACACACACGACACATGCCAGGCTGAGGTAAGACATTCCAAGCACAGTAGGGGTGTCTGCTTTGTCTTTAAATATATTTTATTGATTTTTTATAGAGAGGAAGAGAGAGGGATAGAGAGTTAGAAACATCGATGAGAGAGAAACATCAATCAGCTGCCTCTTGCACGCCCCCTACTGGGGATGTGCCCGCAACCAGGGTACATACCCTTGACCGGAATCGAACCTGGGACCCTTGAGTCCGCAGGCCAACACTCTATCCACTGAGCCAAACCGGTTTCGGCTGCTTTGTCTTTAAACGAAAGGCACCCCACATGTCCCTCCACATCACTGAGCAGCGTGACTGTGGGGTCACATCGGGTCATGGTCAGGGTCCCGGTCAGGATGTGGGTTTGTTAGGAATGACTGGCTCTCTCCAGGTTCTGTGTCGTCACAGGCTCTGCGGACTGCAGCTCCGCACGCCAGGCACCGCTTTCTTGGAACGAGTCCCCGACGTGAAGCGACAGTCGGTGCTCTGCAGACTTTTTAAAGGAATCGCACCTGTCACAGCGGATGACGCCCAGAGGACGATCGAGCTGCGCCCCCCGCCCCCCGCAATGTGCGTGCCCCCCCATGGTGTGTGTCCCCAGCGGTGCGTGTCCCCAGCGGTGCGTGTCCCCAGCGGTGCGTGTCTGTGCTTGCCTCTGTGTCCGCCCAGTGGAAGGACACCAGACGCGTCAGCGTAGGCTCACCTTAAGTGACCTCATAGCCTTAATCACGTCTGTGAGACCGGATCTCCACATTCTGGGGTCCTGGGGGCGAGGACGTCAACAGGCATTTTTTGGGGGCGGGGTGCATCGCACCCACACAGGCTCGTTCGCAGTCGCGTTCCCAGCGCACAGCCTCGCGCGGGCATGCGGCGGAGTCGCTGGGTAAGTGAATGCGGTGACCGCGCGGGTTGGTTGGAGCCGGTTTATCTGGTTCTTGTTTGCTTGGTGCGTGTGAGGGCCGCCTTCGGTCCAGGTGGAAAGGCTGAGGAGCCGGGGAGCCGGGGCCCAGGGAGCCGGGCGGCCCAGCTCTGGGAGGAGCTGCGAGCTGGTCTGGCCGGGGCTCCCTGCTCACCCTCAGAGGAGGAACACCCACGCCCTCTGAGGGAGCAGAGACCCTAAGGGAGAGCGCTCCCCCCACGCACCCCGTGTCCTCCTGGAGGACCCGCAGGCCGCGAAGGCGCTGGGTCTCCCATAGCGAAGGCGCGGACACTGGCCTGGACCACCCGCTCCCACGGTGGGTGGGGGGGGGGGAGGGGACGAGGATCGGCCTGGATGTGGTGCCCCGGCTTCCTGACGGCCTCGGTGGGCGAGATGGCCCGTCAGCCGAGCTTAATGGGGAGCGATGAGTCCTGTCCCCGCCGCGGCCGCCCCATCACTCACCCTCTTCCTCCCGGCGATGAGCGAGGCCGGCTGCGTGGCGTGAGCAGGAAGCCGGTACCGGCAGCCGGGGCTTCGGCCTGAAATATTTAAACACCCAACTCCACGGGCCCGGAATGTAATCAGATGTTAAATTATGAGAGGTCTTTGGCTCCGCTCCGCCGGTGGGTAACGGATGGGCTTCAGGAATGCACCAGGCAGGCGGGCGGCATGGACTCCGGGGCGGGTGCCCTTGCATAACCCGCGACGGGTCCCCGCCAGGACGGGCCGAGGCTGCCCAGGGCTCCGGGTGACGCCTGCCTGTCCGCCCAGAGTGCGCGCCCGTCAGCGAGAGCTGCGAGCCCCTGCGGTCATGGGGAGCGGGTCCCCAAGGGCCCGGCGGGCTCTGAGTCGTGGGGACTGACCGGGACGTGCCTCCCGCCTCCGCGACCAGGTGGGGCGACGTGGGCGTTGAGAGAGCCTAGCCTCGGCGTGACCACCAGCAGTGAGGTCTCAGCGGCATGTTCAGCTCCACGTCGAGAGGGGTGCCGCCCCTGCCTCACCCGTGGCTGCTCCCTGTCTCCATCCGCTCCGGCTGCCGTGACAAACCCCACAGACCGCGGCTCACCTGGATCTCGCCGCCTGGACGGCCAGCTGAGCTCCGGGGCGGCCTCTGCCTGGCTCGGGGACAGCCGCCTTCTCCCGGGCCCGCCCCTGGGAGGCTCTTCACGGCTTCTCCTCTTAGAAGGGCACTAACCCCATCGTGGGCCCCACCCTCCTGACCTCATCATCTCTCATAGGCCCCGCCTCCCACGACCATCCCCTGGGATTAGGGTTTCCCACGTGTGTTATGGGGGACACAAGCCTGCAGTCCGAGGGCTTCCCTCCTCCTGGGGGTCCCAGTGAGCTGCCCTCCCCCAGGAGGCCGGCTCCCCTAGAGGCTGCGACCAGGACCAGAGTTCGGCCCGAGAATCACGGTCCAACCAGGAAGGATCCGAGGGCTCCTTCTCAATGGACAGGAATGTCCCCCCAAAACAAGAGAGAGGAGCTCTGCTCACGCCAGCCCTCCTCCCTGCGCTGGGGGGTGGGGGTGGGGGCACGGGGCGCCAGAGAGCTGCCCGCTCAGGGTCAGACACGTTCCTGCCCCCCACGCCTTCTCCGCAGACGGGGGTGTGGACGGATTCGCATCCTGACAGCGCTGTCCATGGGACCTTCAGGACGAAGGACACTCTGTAGCTGAACGCCCAACACGCGAAGGCCCTGAGCTTGAGCTGCGGCTCCCGTGACGAAGGCTCTGAATTTTGAAGTTTATTTTATTTTAATTAATGGAGACGGGAATGGAACAAG
This sequence comes from Cnephaeus nilssonii, assembly GCF_951640355.1. Taxonomy (NCBI): domain Eukaryota; kingdom Metazoa; phylum Chordata; class Mammalia; order Chiroptera; family Vespertilionidae; genus Cnephaeus; species Cnephaeus nilssonii. The sequence goes on along the minus strand of NC_137078.1, from coordinate 101,460,918 downwards.
CCACAGGGGCTGGGAGGGACGGTAGTCGGTCTCTCTCTCTCGCTCCCTCCCTCTCTGCAGGTCTTCCCTCCTCCCGGGAGGCCCGGGGAACTTCTCCTGTGTCTTCCCCCACCACCTCCCACCCCGCTCCCCCCCCCTCCGCTTCCCCGCCTGGTCTGCGGCTGGCGCTCAGGGCCCTCTTCTTTCATTTCCTCTTTGTTTGCTCAGCCGGGCACTTGCTTTTCTAACGTCTCCTCCGGACGCTTTCCTGCAGAAGAAATATGAAATCAGTAAGTCCTAATTCCACCCGTGGTCCACACAGATCTCCCCTCGGCCTTCCCGACGCGGCATTGCAGCGTGGCACCCAATCCAGCCAGAACCAGACCCGCCGAGGCCCGGCCTCCTGGCCTCTCACCGCCTGCCCCGCCCCCTTGAATTTGGGATTATCCATTAACCCCTGCAGAGCCCGGTCAGATGCCAGGCACGCCCTGTGTGCTTTGCAAACCCTCGCTTGTTTAACTCGTTATCAGTCTTGCAGCGTAGATAACATCGCCAGCTCCATTTTGCAGGTGAAGAAACCGAGGCACAGGGAGGGTGAGTGGGGGGGCGGAGGCGCACAGCGGCAGGGGCAGAGCCAGGGTGGGGGCGCGGGCGGTGACCGAGGTCTGCAGGCAGGACCCGCCGCCCCTGCAGGCTTGGACCTGGCTCCCTGGCCGCCAGCCTGGCTGAGACACACAGGAGCAGCAGTGAGAATAAATGGCTCCATCCCCTCAGGCCTGAGAGGCTCTCCGCCCGAGGACCGCCAGCAAGGCCGCGCCTGCGCTGTGCTCGCTAAAAACGGCCCGTCCCCGGCATCGGCCAAGGTCTGCGCCAGCTGACCACCGCCCCAGGCCTGGGCGAAGCCCACCAGCCCCAGGCCTGTCAGAGCCAACACCCGGCACAGCCGTGGACTCGGGCGAGGCCCGCGCGGCACCAGCCTGCACCACGAGCACCAGCAGCGGGTCTAGCTCCCGCACAGGCTGTGCGGAACCGCGGTGCCTTCACTGTCGGAGCCCCGCGGGTGGAGGGGGGTAACCCCGAGGCCTCAGCCGCCTGCTCAGACACTCGGGAAGCCTCGGGCTCCATCATGCCTGTGCCCTGGATTCTGTCCTGAGTCTGTTTCATCCTTTCCTGGAAATGTGACGGGGTTATGGAACCTGAGAATCTGGGACCTCGTGTACACGCTGTGGGTGGGATCAGGGTAAGGACCTCGCAACAGGAGGTGATCCTGGATTAGCCAGGTCGGCCCAAGGTCACACAAGAGCCAGGTCGGCCCAAGGTCACACAAGGTCACACAAGGGCGGTCACACAAGAGAGGCCGGGGGTCAGAGCGGGAGCAGGCGATGGGAAGGTGGAGGGTGAGGGAGAGTGGTGAGGCCGGGGCCCAGGGATGGGGGCGATGCCCCCCTCAGCCTCCAGCCCTGCCAGCCCGCTCTGGCCTCGGGGCCTCCAGGATGTCAGGTGATGGCTGTTGCTTAAGCCCCAGTGCGCTCATCTGCTGCAGCAGCAACAAGAACGAGGAAATCGTACCAGACACCGCCGCCCGCTGAGCCGCCGCCCTGCCTGGAGAGGAGGGGACTGTGGGAACTAAGGGGACCCCAGGGGTGTGACTGTGATCGGGGTCCCCCGGCAAAGGCTGATGGAGGAGAGGCCCTGTCCTCTCTGTCCTGGGAGGATGGTCTCATGTTTAAACCAAGGGAAACTGAGGCTGGGTGTGTGTGGTTCCTGCTTGAGGCCACACGGGACAAAGCAAACCAGAGGAGGCTGAGCTCGATGGCATGGCGCCCCCTCCCCGAGGTGGTCCCTCAGAGTCATCCCCTGCAGCTGGCCTGTCCCCCCTCAGCCTCATCCCCTGTAAACTCATCCCCTGCAGCTGGTCTGTCCCTGCAGCTGGTCTGTCCCCTGCAGCTGGTCTGTCCCTGCAGCTGGCCTGTCCCCTGCAGCTGGTCTGTCCCTGCAGCTGGCCAGTCCCTGCAGCCTCATCCCCTGCAGCTGGCCTGTCCCTGCAGCTGGCCTGTCCCTGCAGCTGGCCAGTCCCTGCAGCCTCATCCCCTGCAGCTGGCCTGTCCCTGCAGCTGGCCTGTCCCCTGCAGCTGGTCTGTCCCTGCAGCTGGCCAGTCCCTGCAGCCTCATCCCCTGCAGCTGGCCTGTCCCTGCAGCTGGTCTGTCCCTGCAGCTGGCCTGTCCCTGCAGCTGGCCTGTCCCTGCAGCTGGTCTGTCCCTGCAGCTGGCCTGTCTTTGCAGCTGGCCTGTCCCTTCAGCTGGTCAGTCCCCTGTAGCTGGCCTGTCCCTGCAGCTGGCCTGTCCCTGCAGCTGGTCTGTCCCTGCAGCTGGCCTGTCTTTGCAGCTGGTCTGTCCCTGCAGCTGGTCTGTCCCCTGCAGCTGGTCTGTCCCTGCAGCTGGCCTGTCCCCTGCAGCTGGTCTGTCCCTGCAGCTGGCCAGTCCCTGCAGCCTCATCCCCTGCAGCTGGCCTGTCCCCTGCAGCTGGCCTGTCCCCTGCAGCTGGTCTGTCCCTGCAGCTGGCCTGTCCCTGCAGCTGGCCTGTCCCTGCAGCTGGTCTGTCCCTGCAGCTGGCCTGTCTTTGCAGCTGGCCTGTCCCTTCAGCTGGTCAGTCCCCTGTAGCTGGCCTGTCCCTGCAGCTGGCCTGTCCCTGCAGCTGGCCTCAGTGGGAGCAGAGCTCCCAGAGGAGGGACCAGGCATCAGGAACGAGCTCCCTGTCCCAGCTGCAGGGCCTATGCTCCGAGCTCCGGGCCCAGATCCCGCCTGATCATCACTCATCCTAACCCAGTTCTGCTCCCGCCGTGTGAGTCAGTCGCACCATCGGGACTTCCTTTCCAGCCAACGCTGCGTTTTGTTTTCCCATTTGGCAGGGAGAGCGGGACGCGGAAGCCGAGCTCTGCCGGGCGGCCCTGTGTGACCCTGCTGGCCACCACCCCTCTCCGAGGCACCGGCACCTGCACCCCTGTCCCAGGTGATGGGCTGTTGCCATCTGTTTGTGTCCGACAGGCAGGTGTGAGTGCCTGCTATGGATGGAGCCGGGTACAGTGGTCAAGCAAACATGCCCCCCCCCGACCCCGCAGAGCGGATGGCCTGGTGGGCCAGGGCCGGGCAAGCTCGGGTGCACACAGTCAAAGGGGCGCTCGCTCCTCAGCGGCTGGGACCCAGGAGGGGGCAGGCTTGGGACCCTAAATCCTGGGTTCAGGTCTCCCTTCTGCTCTTGCGAGCAGCTGACTCGGGGGTGTGGCTGGACCCCCTTCTGCACGGGGGGTGGGGTGCTCACCCCCCTCCTCCAGGTCCCATGATGGCAGTGGTCCCCGGGCTGGGAGCCCCTCGGAGCCCCTCGGAAGCCCTTCAGCCCCGTGAGCTCGGCCCGGACCCACCTCCCAGCTCCTCCCGGCCTGGGACACCGCCGGCCGCGGTCCTCACCCACCTGTCCCTTCCTCCGTGGGACCTCGGGGCCAGTGCTGTCCTTCGGCTGTTCAGTGAGATTAAGTCTGAGCAGCTCACAGTACAGGACACACCCAGACCCTCCACGGGTGATCGTCCCCGCTGTCCCCCCCACCTCTCAGGCAGGGGTCACCCTCCCCTGTGCGCCGACCCCTGGGACCTGGCTCGGGTGCAGACTCTGAGTCCGGGGGGCCGGGGCTGGGGCAGGGCGGGAGGCGGTGCCTGTACTGGCCCAGCGACCCGACGCCGAGTAGCCAAGGCCGGGGAACTGTGCCGACTGCTTCCCCTGTGGCCCTGCGCACAGTAGGTGCCCAGGACGTGTCTACGGATGCCTGGGCAGGTGGCTGTTTGACGTGGGAGGCTGGCAGCTTGCGTGTCCTTCCTCCCGGATCCTGCTCTGTGTGTGAGCACAGAGGGGACCCTGCCCTTTGGGGTGAGGGTTCTCTTGTCTCCTTGGCCGAGACCGTTCTGAGGCTCAGCCAGGACTGGTCTCCCTGTGCCTTGTCCCGGACCCTTCCTTCTCTCTCTCTCTCTCTCTCTCTCTCTCTCTCTTTTTAGATTTTTTAAATTGATTTTCCGAGAGAGAGGAAGGGAGAGGGAGAGAGAGAAACATTGATGTGAGAGCAAAACATCGATCAGCTGCCTGCAGCATGTCCCCCACTGAGGATTGAGCCTGCAACCCCAGCATGTGCCCTGCCTGAGAATGGAACAGGCAATCAACCCTTCGGTGCATGGGGTGATGCCCAACCACTGAGCCACACTGGCCAGGGCGGTTCTGCTTCTCTTCGTTCCCGGAAGTGCACCCTAACCCTAACCTGGGGGTGCACCGGCCCAGGTGTTAGTCCTGAGTCGCGCCCCCCCCTCCCCCCCCCCGCCGAGTGGGTTTGGAAAACTGACTTCCTTTTCCAAGCTGGTTTCCTTCTCCTTAACATGCTGCCATTTATCTCTCCGAGTTGCCATGGGAACAAGGGGCGGGGACGATGTGCTAAGTAAGCAAGGGGCTGAGGTGGAAAATGCCCTTTTGATGGTTTAGCAATTTACCTGCATGCCCTGCCCCACCCACTCTGACCCAAGGAGCCCCAGAGTCAGGAGCCCCGTGGAGGCACCTCCACCAGGAAGCCTGTCCTGATTTCCCCACGGTGGATCCGGCGTTCTTCCTCGGTGCCCCGCGGCACGTTTGCTTCACCCCTGACCAAGGACTGGCCTCTGTGAGGGCCTGTGTCTGTGGCCCCCGGCTCAGCCCCTGGCATTTGGGGGAGGCTCCCCAAATGGAGACTGCGGGGAGGAAGGAACCTCCCCGAGGAACGCCATCCAGGAGAGCAGAGAAACGGGAAGGAACCGAGTCGGCCACCGGAATCCGGGCGCTGACACTTTTGGGGCTCACCAAGAAGCCCCCAGGAAAGAAGCAGGTGCCCGCTCAGTTTCCATTCCAGGTTTCGGGGAGCAGTGTCAAGGGGGTCTCTGTGTCTTCCTGGTGTGACCCACTCACTACCCACCGCAGGGCCACACAGAACTGTCTAGAAACGGTGACTGGGTTTTGGCCTTCACGTCTTCTGTGTCGAGTCAGGGAATCCACATTTGTCAGGCATCACACACACACACACACACACACACACACACACACACATGCACGCACACACGCAATGTGCCGTCAGAGGAAAACAATCCCTCCCAACACTATGAGGAAGGACAGTTTTCCTGGCAACCTCGTATTCATCCTCCAAGACCCAACGCAAATTGCCCCTTCCTGGGGTCGGGGGGTGGGGTGGTGAGGGCATGTGCTGGGGGGGGTGGGGGGGCCGGGGACTGGTCAATGGGGGGAAAAGGAGACTTATGTAATACTTTAAACAATAAAGAATTTAAATTTAAATAAAAAATTGCCCTTCCCTCCACCTCTATATACGAGGCCCTCTGCATGTCCCAGCCCCACTCAGGCCAAGTTTGGGTCCACCCATGTTGCCCACTAAGCCCCAGGGGATCAGACGCCGAGTCATTTATCTCGAATCCCCGGGCCTCGCTGGGGCTTGGTACGCAGTAGCTGCTCAATTAACGTCTGAGGAAATGAATGTCGCGTGGTGCCTTTTACGTTCTCTCTGCTCTTGACGCAGCTTCTGCTGATTAGGTTTCCAAAGCCCGTGTCCTGTCCCCTGGCCACGCCCGCCGTCGTGGCTCCTGGGGTGCAGGGCTCCGTCCAGAGTGAGGCGCCCCCAGCCCCCCGCCCCCGGCCCCCTCCCGGCCCTGGCCCTCATTGAGGCCTGGAATGTGATTGGCATTGATTTTTGTCTTTATGATTTAGGCTGCGATTGATTTTCTCAGGTAGAGGCTTTGCACTTAATGAAGTTGGGGCTGACGGGATTATGAGCAAGGGCAATTACCTCCCGGTGACAGGCCTCTGGCTCCACATCTGCCTAATGCCGGGAGGTAACTCAGCCCCGAGCGGGCGCCAGACGACGCGGTGGTGACATTCACGGGGCCGCTCGCACTTTCCCGCCGCCGCTGGGGGCAGACGTTATGGCTAGAAGGATTGCTTTATGGTTGTTATCTTTTTTGTAAACTTGGGGGAAGTGCACGGTGTTGATGGAGAGTAAAAGGATGCGATATTTAACGTAGCGAGGGAATATTCCAGATTTGTTTTCCTTTCTCCGAAGCAGGAGAGCTCGGCCCAGACCGGGATTCCGTCATAGGATTTGAGGCGCTTCATTGAGACGAGAGGAGGGAACCCTTCCCCCCCCCCCTCCGCCCCCCGCCCAGGCTCACCGCCCACATGGCCTTGAGGTGGGGCCCAGCCCCTCTAAGTCTCCCTAAGAGAGAGGGAGCAGGGAGGGGGTGAGTGCAGGTCTCTGACTCAGGTAAGGAGAGTGGGACTGAGGCTGGGGCGGGGGGGGGGGGGAGGGGAGGCAGAGGGCAGCCCCTGCACCCCCTCATTCCGAACTGAAATGCAAACTGGAGCAGCCAGGCCCCCCCAGAATTACGCAGACATTTGGACGAGCTCGGGGGGTGGTAGGACCACCAGTGGACAGAGCGAGAAGAGGCTGCCCGCACGGCAGGGTCGCCCCCAGCGGAAGGTGTGTGGGCAGGGCGCCCCTCAGGCTCTGAGCCTGCGCAGGTGGGGTCACCGGAGCTGCGAATCTGGTCCCCAAGCTCACGGCTGTCACCCACGGCTCCGGCTCAGGGAGACGGGAGGCCTTGCCCAGGACTGCTGTCGGACCCGGGGGCCTTGCAGAAGCGGGTGCTCTCCTCCCCGCACCCCACTGCTGCGGTCAGCACTCCAGGCCCTGCACCTGCGAGGGGAGCGCCTCGAAGATGATGCCCCGTGAACACGAGCTCCCGTGGCGACCGGCCTGCAGCACGTGTGGGGGCGCGCCCCGCGTGTTTGCCCCGCGTGTTCGCCCCGCGTGTTCGCCCCGACTCCTCAGCGCATCAGAGGGGCCATTCTCCCTGCCGGGGACCCCCAGATGCTGAAGGCGCGCCTCTCGCCTGAGCCTCCGGGCTGAGACCTGTTGGGGGACTGGCCCAGGGGCAGGTACAGGGGTTGTTTGGGGAGAGAGTGGGAGGGAGGGAGGGCCCCGGGAAGGAGGTGGGGTCCGGGAGCCCGTGCATCCAGGTGGGGAACTCCAAGGACTGGGGGTCGGGGAGGAGACCAGCTGGTGCCCGGTGGGAAGGGAGCTTGGAGGAGGTGAGGCCGGAGCGGCCTCAGAGAGACAGAGAGCCATCCCGGGCCTCCCTGAGAGCCCCGCACTGCTGGGGGGGATACGGAAACAGGGCCGACCTTCCCAGGCCTGGGGCTGACTTCTGGGGGGCGTGGCACTTTGCGGGCTAAAAAGGGGAGCAGACCAGGCCACCTGGTCCCCGTGAGCACGTTGTTCTCACAGAGGAGGAGCTGGGGGTCAGAGGGGTCCCCAGCGAGCTTCGCGCCTCCACGGTCTCTCTCCCCGGGGGACTGGCCGCCAGCCTGTGGCCAGCAGGACGAGGGGCGGGGCTTCTGGACACACATGTGGTGAGGCCCGGCTGTGTCCCCCACGGCGCCAGTGTGATCACCGGGCCACGCGTGGTTTCGCTCCGGGCCACGGGTGCAAGGCTGTACCTCCGTGGCCCCCTCCCCTCCACACCGTGTCTCCGCTCCCCCTCCGCCCGGCGCTGATGCTGAGAAGCCGGCTCTGAGTGTTACGGGGAAGGAGGCCGGGCACGGGGCTGCGCCGAGCGGAGCCCTAACGAGTGTTTGTTTTATGACGTTCTGGGAGCGATCGCTCGATGGGGTGATGCCCGTGGAATTTTAAGGAGGCGCGTGTTCAGTTTAAACCGCCGGCCACACCGACACGCGGCCGGAGCCGGTCGGAAGATGGGGTGATGAAGCAACGCCCTCCTCCTGTGCCTGCGCGTGTCATTATCTCATTAACGGTAAGCAGACGTGGGGGCCGGCCCGGTGCCCGCTCTTCCAGCCGCGGGGTTGCAGAGGACAAGCCTGCAGTGGGGAGCTTCCTGGGGGCAGGAGGGGCCGGGAGCTCTGGGTTCCAGTTTGACCTCAGGGTCTCTGGCTGGTGGGGGGGACCCAGCATCCCCTGGGGCCGAGGCCGGATGTCAGGGTCTCTGGCTGGTGGGACCCAGTATCCCCTGGGGCCGAGGCCGGATGTCAGGGTCTCTGGCTGGGGAGGGGGGCGGGACCCAGCATCCCCTGGGGCCGAGGCTGGATGTCAGGGTTTCTGGCTGGGGGGGACCCTTCCCGGGTGGACAGAGGGCGGTTTCTCCGGAGGCTCTGGAGGGCGTGTCCGGCCCCGCGGCTGTCTCAGCAAATCCCGGGACTCGCTTAACACCATCCCCATGTGGTACCTCTGTACAAACTGGGTCTCACGGGCTGCAGGGAGGCGTGCAGGGCACGTTCCTGGGGGGCTCCGCCTGTTGCAGCTTCTGGGGGCCCCGCGCCCCTCCTCCACCCTCGACGCGGCGGCCGCGAGTCTGTCCCACGCTGGCCTCTTGCGGCCCGACTCTCCGCCTCTCCCCCCGGAGGCTCCTGTGGTGGCATCGGGCTGCGCGGTGGTGCAGGGCCATGTCCCCTCCTCATTCACGCAGCCTCACGCCTGCGCCGTGGACGCTGACATCGTCGCGGGTCCTGAGTGGGGGTCACGGTCAGGGGAGGAACGTATTGCGCCGCCAGCACCGCGGCCGCTCCTGTTTGTGCGATTCTTCAGGAAAAGGGGCGCCCGGCGTGGCTCAGGGGTTGAGCGTCAGCCTAGGACCCAGGAGGCCACGGGTCACGCTGGAGCGCGGGCACTTGGGAGGGATCCCCACATCGACCTTGGACATCTGACCACTGGTCACCGGGGGACCGCCGGGCTGGGCGAGGAGGGACTTCCGGGCCGTGTGATGTCCCGTGGCTCGAATGGGGCTGCAGCCGCACAGGCTGGTGCGTCTGTCAAAGCTCGTCCCGCGGCAGCTCCTGGGCAGACGGCGCGGTCCCTGGGGCGACGGGACAGCGACTGCGTTCCCAGCTCCAGGAAGCGCCCGGCTGGGCAGCGGCCTGCGGCCACGGAGCGGGTAAGGAGCAGGCCGTCTCGCCCGCCACCCCCAGGCACAGGTGGGCGGGGCTGGCTCCTCCATTCGAGGGTCCTGGGCCCGCCCTGGGCTGGGGTGGGCCTCCATTCTCAGACCAGGAAGTTTGCCGGTGGGGACGGATGATGCGTAGGGAAACTCACGGTTGGATCCAGGTCAGGCACATGCCCAGGGCGTGGGCTCCATCCCCTGTGTGGGGCGGGCAGGAGGCAGCGCCCCGGAGCCTCACCTTCCACACGGCGCTCGCCCCTGTGTCCCGCGCCGCGTCCTGCCCTCGGCTCCTGGGCCTCCCCCGCGTCGGCTTACGTGTCCTGAGCCTGGGCCGGCCGCTCCCGGCCACTCTTTGCTCCACGATGGACGGTGACTGAAGGACGATGGTGCTGCAGGAGGACACCGCGTGGAGCAGCGAGTGGAGAGGAACACCAGCTCCATGGGCTCTGCTCCCGGGAAGACGTGCGGCCTCAACGCTGTCCATGCCGCTGACCCCTTCCTGTGCCGAGTGGCGGGACTCGGGGTGAGACCCTCGGCCGCCCGTGACCGGGCCCAGGAAGCAGGACAAGCCGCGGGCTCCCGCCTACCTCCTCCGTCACCTGGGACAGAAAGGGGCGCCGAGGAAGGACCTTGCTGGGCCACCCCCCCTCCCCCGGCCTCTGCCACCCAGACACAGGGCCTCAGAGCCTTTCAGGTGAGAGCCCCCCCGTTCAGTGCAAACTGGGCCCCGACATTCCTGGGCCCATCAAGCCCCCCCCCCCCCCCCCGCCCCGGCACCTGCAAGGAGCTGCCGCCCTCAGGGGTGCCCTGACACAGGTGTTAGTGTCAGAGCCGGGCCTGGGGGGCCTGGGGGGCCGTCCCCATGGCCACTCAAGCCCCAGACACTCCCCTCGGGGTGGGGGGGCCGGCAGCAGCCCCGCCGCAGAAGCTCGCTGGGCCCCCGCCGGCCTGCGTGCTCTGTCCTCCGTCCGCCCTGGAGGACGCGTGGCAGCTGAGGGGCGAGCGGTTCCCCCATGCGGTCCTCCAGGGAGGAGCCTGCGTGTCTCTGTGAGATCTGCCCCCCCCCCGTCCTGTTCCCACGGGACCTGGCAGGTCTCTGGACGTCCCTGTGCCTCAGTTTCCTCGTCTCTTCAAGGGCAGGTGGGTGGGGCGCTGAGCCCTGGGCGGGCGTGGGGGCCCCGGGGACTCTGAGCCCACGAGGCGAACCCGCAGCAAGCGGGAGGTCGGCCGCTCAGTTAGGCCCTCAGCAGCCCTGAGCCGGGCGGGGGTGGGGGGAGGACCCCAGCCTCACAGTTTGCCCTCCTGACTCAGGGGCCGGGAGGGGCGCTGCAGACGCCGGCGAGGCCGCGTGCCCCTCGGGGTGTTTCCGCTCGTGTGCGGGATGCACTGGGGCCCGTCTGCCGTGATTGGCAGCCGTCCCGTAGACCCTACGAACACGGCAGGGTGACCCGGCGGCTGGCGGAGAAGGGAGACGCCTGAGGGTCCCGCTGAGCCCGGCGGCTGGGCTGAGAGCCGCGGAGGCTGTGGGTGTCGGTGGAGCCCAGGCTGACCAGCTGGGCCCCGCGGGCGGGGCAGGGGGGAGGGGAGGCCCCTCCGTGGGAGCAGGGCTTCTTGCCTCCCGGCCGTGGCAGTCCTGCCCAAGCCCCGGCGGCCTCGGTGCTCATCCCGCTCGCCCCCGGGAGCACGGGCCACGGTGCCGCTGGGCCCGGTGTGGCCACTGGCTGGTCCGCGGCCCTTCAGGGAGGAGGCCCAGCTCCAGGGAAGCCACAGACCTGAGCGCCCCCCCCCCCCCCGCCCCCTGCCCCCTGTCCCCGGAGGCCTGGCCGCCGGGCCGCCTCTGAGTTATGTCTCTGGGTCACGGCTCCACCCCAGGTCAGGGGCGCACAGGAGGCAGCTGATGGACGTTTCTCTCTCACATCGATGTTTTTCTCTCTCTCCCTCTCTCTCTTCCTCTCTCTCTCCCCCTCTCCCTCTCTCTCTTCCTTTCTCTCTCTCTTTCCCTCTCTCTCTCTCTCCCTCTCTCTCTTCCTCTCTCTCTCTCTCCCCCTCTCCCTCTCCCTCTCTCCCTCTCCCTCTCCCTCTTCCTCTCTCTCTATTCCTTTCTCTCTCCCCCCCTTTTCTCCCCTCTCTCTTCCTCTCTCCAGAGCCCCGGGCGTCTTGTGCTTTTGGAGGTGGTCCTTGCCCGAACCCCGACTTCTGTTTGCAGGGCAGCTCTGAGCAGGGCGGTCCCATCTTTCCCCTCTCCCGCCTCCCTCTCTGCGAATGCGAGAGCGATGATCAGAGACAAGAAACTGAAGGCTGCCCTGTGGGCCTCAGGCGAGGAGTGGGGCTCCCCAGCTGTCCAGCCCAGGGCGGAGCAGACCCTGGCCCCCTGGCCCTCTGGCCCCCGCTGTGCAGACCTGCCCCCCCCCTGCCCGCCGTGCAGACACGGAACCAGCCCGGAGTGGCTCACGCCGCTCAGCAGCCCATTAGGACTCGCAGGAAACCCGGTTACTTATCAAGCAATTTGCTCCTACGGCCGGTTGGAGATTAAAATGGTAATTATCCCGCAAAGGACGGCAACTGTCTGTCATAAACACGCGGCGGTGGCGCGGTGACCGGCTGTGCGGGGCACAGTGGGCTGAACACACCCTGCAGTGCGCGGCGGGGATGGAGCGCCCGCGGCCGGACAACAGTGGAATCCCCGAGCCGGAGCCGTTCCCTCTCTGCTCTCTTCAACGCACACGCCCTGCCCCATGGGCCGCCTCCTCGGGAGCCTGCACACGTTCATCTGGGGTGTGTTTTAATCCCTCACTTTTTCCCTCTTAAAAGTTTTGCGTTTCCTGTTGCTCCCGTGAAGAGCTGTGGGCGTGGGGACGGAGCCGTGCCCGCTGGACAGGGGAGGGATGCTCCGGGGCCGTGATGCCAACTAGGGGTTCCGGTCACCAACGCCAACCCGTGTGGGGCAGGAGGGGAGGGGTCCCCCAAGACCACACAAGCCTGCCGGGTGCTCTGCAATCCCACTCCACCCCACTGTCCACCTGCAGGCACCTCAGGCCCCCACTGCAGACGCCAACCCCCGTCCAGGTGGCCCCCTGCACTGGCTGCACCTGAGAGGTGCCCACGGCCCCTCCGGGCCCCGCGGATTCGCTAGGACGGCCTGGAACTCAGGACACCCGTTTGCTCACCACATTACCCGTTCATGACCGAGGACAAGAAAAGATGAATCAACAGCCCGAGGAAGAGGTACGGGTGAGGCCCCGAGGAAGGAGCTGTGCCCCGTGAGGTCTGAGCCCAGGGCGGCAGGGGGGAGCCCCACCCCAAAGCTCTCCGCCCCACCCTTTCCCGGGGGCTTCATCGCACAGCATGACGGTGAAGCCGTGGCCGTCGTGATGGATTCCACCTGCAGCCCCTCTCCCCTCCCTGGAAGTTAGGGGGGGGCAATCACCTGGTTGTTGCCCTGGCAACCAGCGCCCTCCTCATTAGCATCAACTCGGGTGTGGTGGGCAGAGACTTGTAATTTGTGGCAAGACCTCGGCCTGGTCGTTAGGGCCCGGAAGGGGCTCCAGGAATGAGGCCAAGGGACACAGTATCACAGAGGGATGGTCCCGTTGCCCGGCCACTCAGGACACCCCAGCGGCCTCGGGCGCTTTGACCAGGAGCTGCGGACGAAGACTGGCCGCACGAGAGAAATCGGTTCTGGTCACTTAAACGACCCAATACAGTGGTCGGCAAACTCATTAGTCAGCAGAGCCAAATATCAACAGGACAACGATTGACATTTCTTTGGAGAGCCACATTTTTTAAACTGAAACTTCTTCTAACGCCACTTCTTCAAAATAGACTCGCCCAGGCCTTGTTATTTTGTGGAAGAGCCACACTCAAGGGGCCAAAGAGCCGCATGTGGCTCGCGAGCCGCAGTTTGCTGACCACGGACCCAATATATGTTCCCCATAAGTCACAGCTTTGGAGTCACTGTGGAGGCGCCGCATGGACGGGCCGTGAACGTGGTGCTGCGGGCGGAAGGGCACCTGGGACGCAGAGGGGACCGCGGCAGGTGCTCCGCGGCTCGGGGAGGAATGACACTCAGCGGGTCTGGGCTCCTTTCGAGGTGACGCAGTGGCCTCGGCGTGAGCTGGTGGTGACGCCTCAATCCACGGAACGACCCGGATGACCTCCAAAAGTAACGGTTGCTAACTTTGTGTCATGGGAATTTTGCCTCCATTAAAAGTAGCTAAGATTTGGCCCTGGCTGGTGTGGCTCAGTGGATAGAGCGTCGGCCTGTGGACTGAAGGGTTCCGGGTTCGATTCCAGTCAAGGGCACGTGCCTGGGTTGTGGGCTCGATCCCCAGTAGGGGGCGTGCAGGAGGCAGCCAATCCATGATTCTCTCTCATCATTGACGTTTCTGTTTCTCTCCCTCTCCCTTCCTCTCTGGAGTAAAAGAAAAAAAGCTCAGATTTGGAAAGGCCAGAGCCATGAGCAGAGGAGCGGTAAGAAGCGGTGGGACGTCCACGGTGGACTGCTCTGCAGCTGCGAACCGGAGGGACCTCGTCCTTCGGGCCAGCGTGGGGGACCTGGAGGCTATGATGCTGAGGGAAACACGCCAAACTGAGAAAATCAGATGTCACAGGGTCTCACTCATCTGTGGGATCCAATGAACAAAATGAATTGACCAACAAATAAGACCCGAAGCCTGGAGGCCTGGAACAGATGGACCCGCCCCGATGTGGGCGAGGCCACGGAGAGAGGAACCAGAGAACTGATCTACTTACTGCTGTGTGCACAGCCCCCGGGCGTGGGTGGGGTGGTGAAGGCCGGGAGGGGGTGGTGAAGGCCGGGCGTGGGGTGGTGAAGGTCGGGAGGGGGTGGTGAAGGTCAGGAGGGGGTGGTGAAGGTCGGGAGGGGGTGGTGAAGGTCGGGAGGGGGGAGGTGAAGGCCGGGAGGGGGTAGGAGCGCCTGGGAACAGAAGAGGCTGTTCCCGAGGACAAGGCGTGGGCCTGACATAGCGTCCGGTCGGATTGCTAGCCCAGGCTCCGGTGGCGGGGGGGGGGGGGGGGGGGGCGGGGGGGGAGGGGGGGGACTGCTGACTTCGTCTGAGGTGCCTGGCCCTGCCCTTTGGGCAAAACGGCAGCCTGTTTCCGTCCCGAAGCTGAGGCTCGGACGTTCAGCAGGGCGGCTTGAGCAGAAACACTGGGGTTCCTTGGGGTCCGGCCGGGTCCCTCTTTCCGGGGGATTTCTGCTCCGCCCGGTTCGGGTGCTGAATGCCGGAGCCGGACCGCTTCCTCGGAGAGGCCGGCACTCCGTCCAGGCCGGGCCTTTCGGGTCCTCCGGGGCCCCACGTGGAATCCCCCCGGACGCCGGCTCCCATCGGGGCTGAGGTGAGCGTCCGGCTCCCCTGGGCCTCTGTTCAACCCCAAGCCCAGGCCCCACAGCAAAACCACGGTGGTCACACCTCTGAACGGGACCCGGCCATTCACGGCGGGGGGAGTGAGGAGAAATGGGGCATCTAGTGCCACGTGGCTCGGCTGGAGCACATGGGGAACAGGGGATCCCCCGGAGAGGGACGAGCCAGGGTGGGGACTGAACGGCGACCTGGCCATGCGTCTCCTCCCAAGAGGGCATCCAAAGAGGCCCGGGTGGACGGGCTGAGCCGGCAGGATGGGCGGGTTTCTCCTGCTCCCCTCAGCTTTGGAGGGCGGCCGTGGGGGCGGGGGAGGGCCAGGGGCCGGGGAGGAGACCCAGGGCTACCAGCTGTGTTCCCTCAGTCATTCATCCTGTGGTGGCCTCTCCCCGGGCCCAGGGAGCTGTGAGCCTGGAGGCTCTGCGGGCGCCACCTGCGGGAGGAGGGGGTGTCGCTCACCTGCCATCTGGAGCCTGCTGCTCGGCGAGTGGCGTGCTGGCAGGTGGAACTGCGAGAGGCCCCAGAGCCGTGTTTGCACTGGAGGCCGCGCACCTGCTCCGTTCCCTGCGTTCCTGCCAAACAAATATTTACGCGGCCTGTTCGGTGCCCGGGCCCGGCTCCAGGTGCTGGGGGTGTATGAGCAGGCCAGCCAGAGCGCCGTGCCCGCCGAGTGTCCGTTGTAGTTGAGGGACGGGTGCTGGCGCAGAAAGCGAGCACCTGGCAAATGCCGCATGGAAGGTGTTTTAACAAAATGAAAGGGACACTGTGATGGGGGGGGGGAGGGGAAGAGGGGTCAGGGTGGCCGCTGAGGAGGGGACAACTGAGCTGAGACCTGGATGCCAAGAAGGAAGCAGCCAGGCAGCGGGGAGAGTAGGTGCAAAGGTCCTGGGGCAGGAATGAGCTTCGTGTGTGGGAGGAACCCAGGGAGGTGGCCTGGCTCCAGTGCAGGGAGTGAGGGAGGGCAGCAGGAAAAGAGGGTTAAGAGAGTTGGGGGCTGACCCGCGGGCCCTGTGAGTTGGCGGCAGAGTTTGGGGGTTTGGAACAACAGGTTCAGTCCAAGGGGGAGGATGAGCTGATTCCCTTCTCAGAGGCTCCGGGGGCTGCTGTGAGGCAAATGCAGAGGCTCGGGCCCATCCTTACCCCCACCCCCAGCTGGTCCAGGAGGCGGCAGCTCTCTGGCACCTCCCGGCTCCTTCCCAGCCTCCTACCTGGTCTCGGCTGCCACGCTCGCCTCTCTGGGGACAAGTTGTAACCCGGGAGCCAGGCACCACCATTCGTTCCTCCTCTCCAACCCCAGAGAGAAGTGGCCGTGCAGCGTGGGGTCACTCCGCCTGCTGCGGACGGACAGGCAGACGTCGCTGCCCACTGCCCTGGGCCAAGGCCCCAGAGGCGCACTCCCGGCCGGTCATACCCCCCCTCTCATGCACGGCGGACGAGGGACGCCTGGTCTCAGAGGGAGTGTCTGGCAGCCCGACTCCTGCCTGTCATGTTACGCTCGCCACCAGCCCGGCGTGCGTCCCGGCTCCCGGGCGTCGCTTGCTCCTCATGGGGTCTCCCTGTTGTGTTCCTGCCACAGGCTTCACTCTCCCGAGTCCTGCCCACACCACGCCGGCCACGGGCCTCGCCCCGAGGGGAGGCAGGAGAGCTGCAAGCCCGTTTCCCGGCCCGCCACCGGCCCCGCCCCTGGAGCTGCTTCCAATTTTCTCCCAGGGACAGTTCGCTCACCGTGATTCCGCCGGCCCTTCCGACCAGGTTCCAATTTACTGCTGGATTTTCTTATTTCCTCTCGACTCCGACTCCGACTCGGACGCAGGGCTGTTTTATCACCAGGAGATTGTAATCTTCATACAGAGGCTTCTCGAGTTTCTCATTTTCTGTTTCCTTTGCTCTTCAGCCGGCAGGCACGCAGCCCCTGGGAGAGCGCGGGGTCCCGGGCTGTTGTTGAATTATGCTTGGCGCTCCTTCCTCACTCTCTCTGAGCTGGTCAGGGCTTCTGCCCAGAGGCCGGCCTAGCGGGCAGGCTGGGAGCCGGTGAGCTTGAGGGGGGCACCGAGGAATGCGGGGTGTTGCGGGACAAGTTCACGGTCCGTGAGGCTACAGAACACTCACAGGACCTGAGATCGTGGGTGCCGGCACCACGGTCTGGTCGGTTGGTCAGTGGGGTGCTGGGAAGGAGGGTTCCCAGCCACAGTGGAGGCAGCAGCACGCTCAGGGATGGGGAGTTCTCAGAGGTGTGGGCCACTGAGATCGGTTCGTTCATTTAACCAACAGATACCTGCCGGGCCTTGTTCTCTGCGGTGAGAATGTAAGGAGGGAAGCACTCCTTTATCCATGTACCATCCATCCATCCATCCATCCATCCATCAACTACCCACCTGTCCATTCATCCATCCATCTGCCCACCTATATCCATCCATCCATCCATCCATCCACTACCCAACTACCCACCCACCTACCCATCCACCCACCCACCTACTGATCCATCCATCCATCCATCCATCCACTACCCAACTACCCACCCACTTACCCATCCACCCACCCACCTACTGATCCATCCATCCATCCATCCATCCATCCATCCATCCATCCATCCATCCATTCACCTGCCCATTTATTCATCCATCTACCCAGCTATCCATCCATCCATCCATCCACCCACCCACCTACCCAACTAGCTGGACATTGTTCTCTGCAATGAGAATATAAGGAGGGAAGCACTCATTTATCCATGTACCATCCATCCATCCATCCATCCACTACCCAGCTGTCCATCCATCCATCCATCCACTCACCCACCTACCCAACTACCCACCCACCTACTGATCCATCCATCCACCCACCTACTGATGCATCCATCCATCCATCCATCCATCCATCCACCCACCCACCCACCCACCTGTCCATTCATTCATCCATCTACCCAGCTATCCATCTATCCATCCATCAACCACCCACCTGTCCATTCATCCATCCATCTGCCTACCTATATCCATCCATCCATCCATCCATCCATCCATCCATCCATTCATCTATCCATCCACCCACCCACCTACCCAACTACCCACCCACCTACCCATCTACCCACCTACCTACCCATCCACCCACCTACCTACCCATCCATCCATTCATCCATCTCCCAACCTATCCATCCACCCACCCACCCACCTGTCCATTCATTCATCTTCCCCCCACCTACCTATTCATCCATTCATTCATCCATCCATCCACCCACCCACCACTCTTTCATCTATCCACCATTCATTCATCCTCTCATCCATCATCCATCTTCCATCTCTCCATCCATCCATGAGTACCTATATGTTAAGCATTTTTTTTTCCAGGTACCAGGGCTTTAGCAATAAAAAACAAATAAACAAGAAAACAGTCTCTACCCTCCTTGAGCTTTTCATCTTTCTGGGCAAGACAAACGAGGTTAACGTGTAAGATGACAAAGTTGGAGTTCAAAGGCCATGAGGCCCCCGAGAATAACCGAGATACAGTTAGATGGTGATGACTCCTGTGGTGGCTGAGGGCGCAAGGGGCCTGTTTCCCAGGAAAGGGCCACAGGAGCTTGAATCAGCAGGTGACAGTCCACCCCCCACCCAGGGGCGAAGGTGTCTTCAGATGGATGTGTAAGGCAGGACTGGCCACAGTTCACCTCTTCAACGACCAGGACCAGGCCATTGAGGCCCCGTGGCCATGACTGTCACCAGGACGCAGACAGAGTGAGTCACCGCTGGCCCGCAGTCCGCCAGCCCTAGGGGCGGGGCTCGCCAGGCCCCCTCTTCCCTTCTGTGGCTGCGCAATCAATAAAAGATCAGACTTGGCGCTTGTCATTGCCACTGATTGATTTCGAAATTTCAAAGGATGTTAATTTTAAGACGGCAGCGTTGGGGACATTTCATTATATCCCATTAGGACATTGAGAGCATCAAGTATTTTAATCTGGGGTGCTGAATTATTTAGGGTCTGACCGTTGACAAGCCTCATGAAGTATGCGTCCTCCTGCTTTGGGGGTTCCATATCTGGCCGTGGACATTTTTCATCTTCACCAGAGAGAGCCCTTCCACGAGGCCATTAAAGTGTTCTATTACTGATGATCTATAAAGGGAAACACGCCGCGCAGGCTCTGCCGGGCACCCGGCACATCGGGGCTGCCATCCATCTTCGTGGCCGGTGCCCAAGTCACAGGCTGCTAAATACAACTTCCAGTTTGGGGGGAGGAAGAGGAATCCATTCCCGATGACTGCTAACGAGTGGGGAACATGCAGGTCTTCCAGCCGGACCTTCGAGTTGTGCCTCGTGCGCTCTGAGACGCAGAGTCAGAGACCCATCTCACAGCCGGCTGTCCCCCTGGCCAAACCGCCGTCCTCCCTGCCGGGGTCGCGGTCTCCTTGGGGCAGGCTCTGTGTCTTTACTCCCGCGCTCAGCTCCTTCGTGAGCGGAGCCTTGGGACCAGAGCCCTGGTGCCCTCAGAGCCCTGGTGCCATCAGAGTCCTGGTGCCATCAGAGTCCTGGGTGCCATCAGAGTCCTGGTGCCATCAGAGTCCTGGTGCCCTCAGAGTCCTGGTGCCATCAGAGTCCTGGTGCCATCAGAGTCCTGGGTGCCATCAGAGTCCTGGTGCCATCAGAGTCCTGGTGCCATCAGAGTCCTGGGTGCCATCAGAGTCCTGGTGCCATCAGAGTCCTGGTGCCCTCAGAGTCCTGGTGCCCTCAGAGCCCTGGTGCCATCAGAGTCCTGGTGCCATCAGAGTCCTGGTGCCATCAGAGTCCTGGGTGCCATCAGAGTCCTGGTGCCATCAGAGTCCTGGTGCCATCAGAGCCCTGGTGCCATCAGAGCCCTGGTGCCATCAGAGCCCTGGTGCCATCAGAGTCCTGGTGCCATCAGAGTCCTGGTGCCCTCAGAGTCCTGGTGCCATCAGAGTCCTGGGTGCCATCGAAGAGTCTTGGGTGCCACCGGCTTATGGCAGGGAAGGCACAGGGCTCTGTCTTCCCAGAGGCCTCGGCTGTGTGGTCCTGCTGAGAGGAGAGCAGAGGGGGTGTGGGTGTGGCCTGGTCCTCCATGCTGTGGGGGTGCCCTCCAAGGAGCAGGGGATCGATGGCTGCCGTCACTCGACTGGAACCCGGGGGTCAAGGTGGAGGGATGGGACATTGGAAAGGCCTTTGTCGACGTCAGAGGAGCACAGCTGTACCGGGTCCGGAGCAGCGGTGCGGGGAGGGGGGAACCGGGATAGCAGCGTCTGCTGGGTGCGCGCACGGCCCCCCGTGTGAGCGCACTGCCTCCCCCTGTGTGAGCACCGCCCCCCCCGTGTGAGCGCACCCCCCCTCCGTGTGAGCACCACCTCCTGTGAGAGTGCACCGCCCCCCCCTGTGAGAGCGCACCCCTACCCCCCCCCCCGTGTGAGCGCACCCCCCTGTGAGAGCCCACCCCTGTGTGAGCACAGGTGGCGTCGCCTCTGAGCCTTCCTCTCGACTCCCTCCTCATCGGACTGAGCTTAACGGCCACCTCCCGAGAGAAGGCGCTGGGACCACCCCAAGCTGCCCGGGGGCGGGGGGACGGCATCCATGTCCCCCGGTTTTATCTATCACAGACCCCTGTGCTTCTGTCATGATACGCAGGCGGCTCTGAAGTCAGCGGTCAGCACTTAGTTTGCATCCTCGCCACCGCGCCGCAGACTCCCCGTGCACGGCGCTGGGTCCCTTCGTGAGGGGCGGACCCCTGGTGTCCGTGACAGCGCCGGGCACCCGCAGGCCCTCAGGGAGGGTGCTCTGCGTGAGGAGGGGGAGCGGGGTCTCCGGGGCCTCACTCTTTCACTCACGCACAGCGGCGGGAGGAGGGCCAGTCCTGCGGACGTTTGGACCCGGAGTGCTTGCGAACGAGAACACTCGTCACAGCCCGTCATACAGCCCTGCGTGCTGTTCGCTTCTGTTTTATTGGCGTCCTCCTCTGGTCACCATGGCAACCCTGCCAGGCTAGCTAGAAACTTCCACTTCAATAAAAAGTGTGACCGCCCTGGCCGGTGTGGCTCAGTGGATAGAGCGACGGCCTGGGGACCGAAGGGTCCCGGGTTCGATTCCGGTCAAGGGCACAGGCCCAGGATGCGGGCTCAATCCCCAGTGTGGGACGTGCAGGAGGCAGCCGATCCATGATTCTCATCATTGATGTTTCTCTCCCTCTCCCTTCCTCTCTGAAATCAATAAAAAAATATATTAAAAAAAAGTGTAAGAAAAGTTAAGGGCCCTCACGGAGGCCGCGGTGCGCGTGGGCGGTGCAGCGAGTCCGACACCCAGGGCCCTAATGCAGTGGTGGGCAAACTGCGGCTCGTGAGCCACATGCGGCTGGAGAGCCGCAGTTTGCCGCTCTGTTGACTGAGTTTGCCGACCACTGACCTAGACTCTTGATTCCAATCATTACAGGCTGTTGTTGTTCCTTGGGATTAAGCCCCTATCCCAGTGGTCGGCAAACTCATTAGTCAACAGAGCGGCTGTACCCTGGACAGTGAGCCCAGGCCGGCCCCCACCGTGGCAGGCGTGCGTGCCCCCGACAGGCCCCGCAAGGACCGTGGTCTCATCTCGGCTACAGCCGCTAAGGACGGCGGCAGAAAACAACCCGGGTCCCCCCAGTGTCCGAGGCCCCGACCAGCGCATCCTCAGGGGAGGGCGCCTCCGGCCTGTTTGGGGGCCACACCCAGCGCCGCTCAGCCTGGGGTGCACCTGTCCCGCCATCACGGGAGCCAGCTTCACATGTCCCGGGCTCCGGCCGCCAGGCAGGTCGCCTGGGGTCAGAGCTGCTCACAATGAGGGCTGTTCAGTTTGATTTTGGAGAAATACCGGCTTTCCTAAAACAGGGTCTGTGTTCCGGGGCTGTGGCCGCAGGGGCTGGGAGCGGCATTGGTGCCCGCGGGGTGGCGGCTGGGACGGGCTCTCTGAGCATGTGGGTGTGCCGGGAAGGAGGGAGGGAGCGGCTGGGTCACAGGCGTGGGGCGGGGGGTGGGGGTCGGGGAGGGCAGGGGACAGCGAGGCCAGCGCACTCACTGGCCGGAAACGCCGCCTCGCCCTGCTCCTGGGGCGCGGGGACTCGGGACGGCCCCGCTCCCAGGCTCAGTTTAGTTTAATTTCCTTTTCTGTGAAGAGTGGTATTCTTTGCTCATTTACCCACCTTTCTGGCCACAAGATCTGAGACACAGATGAAAGGACACTGTGACAAAGAGGGAAAAACCCCAACACTTCCTGGCTTTGAGGCAGAGCGGGAGAGGGTGTGCCAGCGCCGGGATGGCCCGGAATGGCCCGGAATGGCCCGGAATGGCCCGGAATGAAGAAACAGCTGCTCCGGAGACGGGAGTGAGCCCAGGGGAGAGCCAGGCCCCTGGAGGCCGCGGGGAGGGACCCAGAGAAGGAGTGCCGTTCCAGCAAAAATTCAAACCAAACTTTCCTCCTTTAAACGTCTGAGGAGGCTCGCGGCGGGACGTGAGGGACTGACCAGCCTTACCGCCCTGGTCGGCACCTCCCCCCTCCGCAGCCCGCCTCCCCGGACGGTGCCCACGAGTGACCAGGGGGCGGGCAGCGCCTCTCCATCCCACGGAGCAGCATCCGGGGCCGCGGAGCTTCCCCACGGAGCAGGCATCCGCTCTGCGACCTGGACTGAGATGCGCTCGGGGAGGTGCCGGGAGCAGACGCGGGTCCTCAGGAGCCACCGGGGCAGCGACGTGGTGGCCCTTGGCCTCAGGGCTCTTGTCCTCCTGGGAACCTCGCGCCCCACGGGAGCCTGTGGCCCCTGTGGGGACCCGTGTGTCGTCCGCGATGGGCCCGGGGCCTTCGCAGGTGAGGTCCCAGGAAGTGACGCACAGCCCGCCTCGCTGTGACGCGGCTTCCGACCCGTCTCCCCGTGGAGCCTGGGCGGCGTCTGGGCTCCGCGGGAGGAGCCGCCGGGCAGCTGGCCGTGGGCTGGCTCAGGAGCCGTGGGGACTTGTCGGTCTCCACGGGGAGTCGGACTTATTGCTAAAGACCCCAAAGGGACCATGACTGGGTGGGTGTCCCAGCCCCCTGGCTCCCCAGCCCGAGGCGTATCCCCGACGCCACCACGTCGCCAATGCTGCGGCCCAGCCGGGCGGCCTTTGTTGTTCTGTTCGGGCTGGTTGCCCTGGGGTTGGGTCCGACCTGCAGGCTGAGGTCCGTCCCAGAGACTCCCCGCCTCAGACATCGCCGAGCCCAGGACCTCCCTGCCCACACCATCCCTCCCCCGGCTTCTGTCAATTGTCCACTCGGCCAACAGCCTCAGAGCCAGCTCCTTCCTTCTCCTTGCTCCCCCCCAAACCCCCCCAACCCAGCAACCAGCTCCCCAAAGGCCAGGAGGCTCAGCCCCAGAGCACACAGGGGCTCAGCCCCAAGTCACCAAGGATCACGGGACACTGCGCCCGCACCACCCGCTCTGCACTGTTCAAACGCCCCTCCAGCCAGGCTCCCCCACACCCCGCTCTGGCCACTCTCTCAGCGACTATATGAACCCCCAGACACCCCGCGTGGCCTGGCTCCGAGCTCCCTCCCTCTTCCCCCACCCCTTCTCCCACGTCCTTCCCACACCCGCCACGTGAGCCGCCTTTCTTTCCCACGTTCCATCTTCAAAACCGTCTGTGAAGGCCTGCGCGTCCTACGCAGATTAGACTAGGATCACAGGCTCTGCTTCTCCCCCTGCTCCCGCCCGCCCCCCAGAGCCCGCCCCGCGGCTCTCCACTCTCCGGCTTCCGTCCGACCTTGATAGTTGTACACAAACGCTCATCCCACGGTTTCTTGTTCACTTCAGTTGCTTCTCCGCCGAGTCCCCGCAGAGAGGATCAGGGTTTTAGTCTCTCCGCTGTGCCCCGGCACCCCCCGCTCAGCAACAACAGAACACAGGCAGGCGCCCCCTCCCCCCGTCCCTCCCCACAGCATCGTTTGTGGTGAGATCAATATTGGGCATTTACATAATTACGTAATTATTATTCACAGCTGAGCCGCAGCCTGGCTCTGTGATTGCATTTCCCGTCCTGATCACCTTTGGGTTTTCCCCGGGATGAAGAAGTGCCCGCGTTTTAATTTGCTAGGGTTGCGTGCACCTATCACGAATGTGTCCCCAAACTGTCAGCCAGAGCCATACACTTACTCGTATTTTGGTCAAAATTCCCAGGGAGGCTAAAGCTCCAGTCTCATCTTTCCGGCCCCCCCCCACCCCCCCAGTCTCCTTCCTGCTCCTCCATTGTTGCCTCGCTTGCCCCATCTGGCAGTTCGCTCCGCGCCCACCCTCCAGTGCTCTTGCCTTCCAGGAACCCTCGGCTTCCCTCTCCTGACTTACTTAGCCTGGTTTTGATAAAGCTTATCTCCTAATAGCTTCGAAAAAGGGGGCGTGGCTCAGTGGTTGAAGTCGGCCTATGAACCAGGAGGTCAGGATTCGATTCCCGGTCAGGGCACACGCCCGGGTTGTGGGCTCGATCCCCAGTGTGGGGCGTGCAGGAGGCAGCCGATCCATGACTCTCTCAGCATTGATGTTTCTATCTCTTTCTCCCTCCCTTCCTCTCTGACATCAATAAAATTATATAAAAAATATAAAAAATAATTATTTAAAAAGGGGGGGGGAGCACGAGAGCTAATTGTTTTTGGAGCCCGCTCAGGTCGGAAACATGTATTCCCCACTCTCCCCGGAGTCGGAGTTCAGCTGGGGGTCGCTGTGTAGCCGGACTTCTCCGCTTTGAAGCTGTGCTTCCAGCATCTTACGAGGAATCCAAGGCTGTTTGGGTCCGGGGTGCAGGCTATGGGCTTATCTTCTGGAAGCTTCCAGTGTCTCTCTTAGTCCCCAGGGCTCTGGGATGTTGCCCTGGGACTTGGGTTGGTCCTGTTTATTCTTGTGCCGGCTCCTCCTTCGCCCCATTCAGCTGAGAGCCTCAGGCCTTCCATGAGGAGCATGCTCCCCCCCGCTGCCCCCCTCTGTTTTTGTGCGTGCTCCCTTTTTGGAATTTGTCAATAAGACATGAGGCCTCCCAGGTTTAGCCTCTTTCTCCTCCTCCTCCTCCTCCTCCTCCTCCTCCTCCTCCTCCTCCTCCTTTCTTCTTTCTTCTCCCTGCCATTTTCTCCCTGGGATATCGCTGCTCTACCTTCTAGGAAATGTCCTTAACTTCATTTTCTTCTCCTTCCACTCAGATTTCCATTTCTAAGGGCACAGTTTTCGCTTCTGAAAGCGTGTCCTTGTTCCCTGAATGTCCTTCTTAAAGGAACTCTGTCCTCGCGTCCAGGGCACAGTGCCCCTCACGTCACGCCTCAGAGGCCTCAGTGTCCCAGGCACCACGCCCGCTCCCTGCGTCATTCCGTCTCCTCTGCCTTCCTCCCCCGCATCCTCCGAGTGGGGCCTCCGGCGTTTAAGGGCAGCTTTCCTGAGTGTGTGTGCGGTTACGTCTAAGCGCGAGGTGCACAGCACACGTAAGAGCGAACATGGAGACCCACACGCCCTGCAAGGCTGTGTGCGTGGAGGGCCAGTCTCGGTGGGGCCCCGTGGGCCGCAGAGGTGGGGGGGGCGGGGGGGGTGACAGCCTTCCTGGGCCGGGCCTGCTGTCGGGCCCCGTGGGCCGCGGAGGCGGGGGGGGGGGGGGGGGGGGGGGGAGAGGGCGCGGTGACAGCCTTCCTGGGCCGGGCCTGCTGTCGGGCCCCGTGGGCGGGGTCTCGGCGTCCAGGGAGCCGAGCGGCTGGCGTGGGTCCTCCGGGCTCAGCTCGCAGACGGACCTGTGTCTAGGTCGGTGTTATCCGGCCCCCTGTGCGCAGCCCCGTGGACCGCGCGCCTGGACGCCGGCCTGTCCATCGTTTCTAATCGGGTCCGCGTTGTTTGGGGAGCAAAGCTCTGGCCACAGGCGCTCCGGCCGATGCCTCCCCGGCTGCATGTCCACGTGTCCCTCTCGGTCCCGGGACACTGGGTTGAGGTTCCGGGGCGAGCGTCTCGGGGAGTCATAGTTACACCCCAGCACAGAGCGGCATCAGACTCGGGGTGCAGGGGGCGTCGGAGGTTTTCAGGGGTCACCGAGTGCCGGGAGCCTGTTTGAATGCTGTGTTTCAGTTCATGGTCCTGGGGAGCAGCAGGGGCCGCTGTCTGCATGGGGGGGCAGCCCACACCCAAAGGGCGGAGTTTCCGTCGCGTCTCTGCCTTTGTTCTCCGTTCTCCGTGGTGATGGTGCCTGGCAAAGGGGACCGCCGCTCGCTGGGCCCTGAGAAGAACAAGGAAGAGAGGAAGGAGGGGGGTGTGGAGTGCCCCCCAGGGCCCCCTAGAGTGAAGGTCACGGCCCATGACTCAGGACAGGATGTTGGAGAGTGGGAATTTTTGAGCATGCTTCCAGAGAGGCCATGGACTATGCCCCAGATAGAGATGTCAGTGCTGACACCAGGCCAGGCCTTGAGATAGGGTCTCATGGCCCCTTCCCAGCACGTAGGCCTTCTTTCACAGAACACTGTCAGCTTTCTGAAGAACAGGATGACCCTGTGAATAACATGGTCGTCAATGGCATGACTCTGACGTTGCTTAGGAAAAACTGTTTTGTCTTGGGTTGCTTGTTCTGCAAAAACAGGATGTGGTTAATGTGCTTAAAAGTGGTCCTGCACAAAGGATTGGGGCTGCTCTCTGGACTCCCCGCGTGGAGAGAGAGCAGCCGCTGGCCGGCTATTAAAGGCTCCCTAAATTTTAATTTGGTCTGGACTCCAGTGGTCGTTCACTCACGTTCGCTCCACAACAGGGTCCCTGTAGCCACAGCCGCCCCCCCTGGGACCCACCTGGAGCCACCGAGCGACAGCCACGGGCCCCGGGGAATTTCAGGCTGGACAATGCTGACCATCTCATTTCCGTGGTAAATCCTGTGCTGCTGGGGGTAAGCGGACCGTCCGTGAGAAGCATGGCTGCGTGGGTGCAGGTGTGCTCCTTGTTAAGGAAGCTGAAGACAAGGGCAATGCTGAGCACATGGGCGGTCCCTTACGCTCCCGACCGAGGCCCGGGTGCCCTGTCACGCCAGGGCACAAAGCCCTCGTCTTCGCCCCCCACAGGCGACTCGCTGCAGCCATCAGGCACCTCCGGGAGGGTCCCTCGGAATTCATGGGTTTTATAGTTTTGTCTGAATTTGAATTGTAAATGGATCTTGTTTCTCTAGTTGCACACGAGCTGTCAGCATAAGCAGTTGAGCCCTGGCTTTCTACTTACGTTGATTTAAATAACATCATTACAAAAATAATTTGAGTTAAACTGCTGAGCTGTTTGCACAATATAATATCATTCTGGCCTCTACACGGAGTCCCCAGAGAAATAAATAAATGTGTGCAGATGAGAAATTATGTATATATATTTCTGTGTGTGTATATATATATATATATATGTTATTTCCATGCGACATATATTTATATTATGTGGCATATAATATATATTTTATATCCTCATCTGAGAATATGTTTATTGATTCAAGAGAGAGAGAGAGAGAGAAACTTTAATGTGAGAGAGAAGCATCGATCAGTTGCCTCCCATACAGGCCCTGACCAGGAATTGAACCTGCAACCGAGGTGTGTGCCCCGACCAGGAACTGAACCTGCGACCTTCCTGGCATCTGGGACGACGTTCCAAACAACTGAGCCACCGGCCAGGGCTGTAGATGATACATATTTAAGGCATCTGCATGTTATGTTCTCTGGCCAAGTGGTCAGGAACATAGATTTGAAATAAGAGAGACCTGGACTTTACTGGCCACGGTGTCACTTATTAGTTTACTAGAGGCCGGGTGCATGAATTCGTCCTCGGCCTGCGGGATCGGGCTGAAACTGGCTCTCGACATCCCCCGAGAGGTCCCGGATTGTGAGAGGGTGCAGGCCAGGCCGAGGGACCCCACTGGTGCACTATCAGGGCCAGGGAGGGACGCGGGAGGTTGGCCAGCTGGGGAGGGGGCCTTGGAGCATAACCAGCTGGAGACGCGGGCGCGGTGCCCGGAGGTGCCTATGCGGAACCGTCCCCGAGAGCTGGCGCCCGGAGCCCTGGCATGTGACGGACGCCTGACCCCTGTGCCGTGACAAGATCGAGGCGCCGCCTACCCTCTGACTGTGGGGAATGTGTGACCTTGGGGCTCTGAGAACGGCGGGCACGGACCCGCTCTCCTGTGGCACCGGCTGGAGTGTCTGACCCGTCCCAGCCGCCCGCGCACCGAGAGCTTGGGAAGCCTCACCGGGCTGTGGTGTGGGTGGCCCTGTCCTCCCCACGTCCCCGCGGTGCGGTCCCCGTGGGGCGATTCTTCCGAGAGGCGAGGTAGGACCCTCAGGCGTCACACGCTTTCACCACCCGCTCTGCATCTGGTTTCCGATGGCCACACCCGTTTGTCAGCATCACGCGTGTGACACGGTTAACTTAGTGATGGTCAACGAGCCTCCTGAATCCACCCCCACGCCCTCCTCGCCCACTTCGCTCAGCGCTTTCCTGGTGTGAAGTCTATTTACCATCCAGCTCCAACAGGGGATGCATTGAGGGAGGAGGGAGGAAGGGAGGGGTGGATGGAGGGGTGGATGAAGGGATGGAGGGATGGAGGGGTGGATGGGTAGATGGAGGGGTGGATGGAGGGGTGGATGGGTAGATGGAGGGGTGGATGGAGGGGTGGAGGGGTGGAGGGGTGGATGGAGGGGTAGATGGAGGGGTGGAGAGGTGGATGGAGGGGTGGATAGAGGGGTGGAGGGGTGGAGGGAGGGGTGGAGGGGTGGATGGAGGGGTGGATGGAGGGGTGGATGGAGGGATGGAGGGGTGGAGGGGTGGATGGGTAGATGGAGGGGTGGATAGAGGGGTGGATGGAGGGGTGGATGGGTAGATGGAGGGGTGGATGGAGGGGTGGATGGGTAGATGGAGGGGTGGATGGAGGGGTGGATGGGTAGATGGAGGGGTGGATGGAGGGGTGGATGGGTAGATGGAGGGGTGGATGGAGGGGTGGAAGGGTAGATGAAGGGGTGGAGGTGTGGATGGAGGGGTGGAGGGGTGGATGGAGGGGTGGATGGAGGGGTGGAGGGGTGGAGGGGTGGATGGAGGGATGGAAGGGTGGAGGGGTGGATGGAGGGGTGGAGGGGTGGATGGAGGGGTGGATGGAGGGGTGGAGGGGTGGAGGGAGGGGTGGAGGGGTGGATGGAGGGGTGGATGGAGGGGTGGAGGGGTGGAGGGAGGGGTGGAGGGGTGGATGGAGGGATGGAATGGTGGAGGGGTGGACGGGTGGACGGACGGGGGAGTGGACATGCATTTGCACTCAGCCGGGCTTGCTTGGAGGCCTCCCATGCAGATGTGTAATACTTTGACGAATGAATGAGAGGCCACTTCTTCGGAGCAAACGCGGCCCCAGCAGGGGGTCCAGCGCGGCCTTCGTCCCGGGGACGGGCCAAGGCTGGCGTTGGGCAGGCTGCCTCCACACGGCACTCGGGCACTGCGGTCAGAGACGGATCTGTAAAGGGAACTGAACCTAGCGGGCCGGGCCGGCCGAGTTGCTGACCTGGCTCCTGGCTTTGGCGGATTCTGATCGGGCGTTGACTGAGCCCAATGCGGTGACCGGGCGCAGGCCACCCAGCTCCTGTCGGCGGTGGCTGTCCGTCAGCACGCGTCACCTCCCATCGTGGGGACAGGATGCTGGGAGGTGTGGGAGGCGGGCGGGGAGTGGGGTGCAGGCTCGGTGTCCTGCAGAGTGGGTGTAGGAGGCCTCGGGGAGAAGGTGATGGGGAGCCAGGGAGGGGGGGAGTGAGGGAAGAGAGTTCCTGCAGAGGGCGCGGAGGAGCAGGGCCTGGGCCAGCACACGCCGGACACGGGCAGAGAGGACCGGCAGGAGCCGGAGGTCAGCATGGGGGAGGCCGGCCGCGTGGGGTCCTGGCGGTGAGGACTTGGGCTGTTTCTCGGAATGAAATGAAAGAGGATTGCAGGGTTTTGTGTGTGTTTTTATGGATTGCAGAGAGGAAGGGAGAGGGAGAGAGAAACATCCATGATGAGAGAGAATCACGGATCGGCTGCCTCCTGCACGCCCCACACTGAGGATGGAGCCCGCAACCCGGGCCTGCGCCCTGACCGGGAATGGAACCATGACCTTCTGGTTCATGGGTCAATGCTCAGCCCCTGAGCCCCGCGGCCGGGCTGATTGCAGGGTTTTGATGGGAGGAGGCGGCCTCTCCCGCTCACAGGACTCGGTGACTGGGTGCCGGGGAGAACCCGTGGGCGGCACGGGCAGGCGCAGGGCCCCATTCGGTGGGGTGGCTGCTGCGGGGTCAGGAGGGAGGGGGAGGCGGCCCTGGCCAGGGTGGGGAATCCAGGAGGGCGCTGGGGTGAGGTGGTGAGGTCCTGGGGGATTGGAACGTAGGGGCAATGGGTTTTCCTCCGGACTGGACGGGGGCTGGGGGAGGAAGGGGCGAGACGGGTGCTGGCGCCGCGATTCTGGCCTTGGAGACCGGGAGAAGGAGCTGGCCGGTGAGGGGAGCGGCTGTGGGTGGAGGAGGCAGGAGCCCCTGTTGCAGGTGTCCAGTGGGCGATGTCGGGGAGACAGCAGGTGCGGGTGCTGGGGGCGCGGGACACCCACGCCGGGGGCAGGAGAAAGGTCTGCACCCGCCTGACGAGCTGCTCTGACCCCGGTGGTTACAGCCGTGAGTCTGGACGAGGCTGCCGAGGGTGAGGGAGGACCGAGGGGAGCGGCCTGCACCCTCTCCGGGCAGCCGAGCCCAAGGCCTGGGGCTGCAGGGGGAGCCAGGAGGCTGAGCACAGCCCCAGGTGGGTGGAGGGTCCCGGCAGCCAGGGGAGGGGCGGGGGAGGGGTGGGGGAGGGAGGGCTGTGGGGTGGGGGTGGCCTGTGTGCTGAAGAATGCTGCTGTGGGGTTCAGATGAGTCACCCCAGGATGTGCCTCAGTGCCACCCAGATTGTTTTGAGCTAAAGGCAACTTTAGCCTCGGGCTCCGGAGAAACTTCTGGAAGAACTTGAATTAGAGGCCTCGCCCATAAGGGAGTGTGGACTGGCTGGCAGCAGGTGCTCAGAATCGCCTGTGGCTGAATGAGAAACGGGACGAGCCCCCTCCAGGGGGAGAAGCCGCGGGTCTTTCCGTAGCGGGCGTGGCCGTGCAGACCCTGTGTCTGCTCACGAGCACACACAGCGTTGCATCGGGCCCTGGCCGGGCGGCTCAGTGGGTTGAGCATCGTCCTGTACACCAAAAGGTTGTGGGTTTGATTCCTGGTTGGGGCGTGTGCGGGAGGCAACCGTTCAGTGTTTCTCACATCGATGCCTCTCTCTCTCTCTCTCTCCCTCTCTCTCTCTCTCTCTCTCTCTCTCCCTCTCTCTCTCTCTCTCTCTCTGTCTGAAAGTGGGTGAGGATTAAAACAAAAGCTGCATTGGGAGAGGAGGTGGGTGGGCGTCCTCGGTCCAGGGCACACTAGAAGGGCTGCTCTTCGCCGGCCAGTCCCCCCCCCCCGCCCCCCCCCCTGCCCGCCGTGCAGGCGGCCTCCTGCGTGAGCCCCGCTCGGCGTGCCAAGTGCACGGCCACATCAGCGCGCCCTCCTTCCCTCCATTACCTGCCTCTCCCCGCACCTGGGGACGAGCCGGCCCGGCCTCGCTTCTGGTCCGTATTCTCACCCGTGTCCGCGGCTAAGGGGGTCTGGGTCTGGCGTCTTCGAAGCAGCTGCGGCCTCGGCGTCTGTGGCGGGAACGGGCTTTTATCTGGAGATGCCCGGCTGTTCCCTTTCATCTGTCCGTGTCCCGCTGTGTCGCAAACACTGTTTATCCCGGCACCGCGGCCCGGCTGGCGCTGCGTCCTGGGGAAGCTGTCATAACCTCCGCGGGGCCGTGTCCGTGAGCGGCGTTCAGACAGGCCGGACCCGGCGGGGGACGAGGCAGGAGCCGGACGCCTGGGAGCCGTCTCTCCCGCGCCCGATACTTTGGCTGACACAGGGGTGGCGTGGCTAAGCTGTCCCCGGAGGAACCTGTCAGGGCGGCCGTGTCTCCGCCACGGCATCTGGAATTCCGCGGAGGTGACATTTCCTTTCCGGAGGAAATCGATACCCGTTAGGCAAACAGACACAGTGTTGCATTCGCCCTCCACAATGTTACACCGACGTTACAGGCCCCTCCTGTCCCCGCCGGCCGGCGGGAGGGGATGTTTGAACACATTTTGCTCAAATAGAAGTAAGAGGGGGAGGGAGCGGAAAGGGCAGGCGGAAATGACACGCAAACATTTGCTTATGGAAATGGAGGGCGGCGCCGGCCCCTCGGGCCGTGTTCCCCTGGTCGAAGGGGCAGGCTGGGAGCAGTGATGGGTGCTGTTCGCTGGGTCGCCGGCACGGCCTCCTGTGGGTGTGGGTTTGCACGTGGCCTTCCGTTCACCTGAGACGCGCTCAGCAATCGCTGCACCTGGGCTCCCGGCTGGAGGCCGGGGAGGCGGAGACGGGCGGGCGGCGAGCTGCCCAGGACGGGCCTCTGCCCCGGGCACGGCTCCTGGAGGCAGACCCCGCCGCGGGGTGGTCCAGGAGGCCCGGGGGGCCGGCGGGAGGGGCGATGGGGACGGGGCATGGCTCTTCCGGTGCCACTGTTTCACCCACCACAGCGGGTGGGGGCCCAGGGGTTCAGCTGGATTCCGGGGGGAGCCCATTAGCTTTGGAGCTGAAGCAGTTGTGCAGGACGGAGGGAGTAAGAGGGACACCCCGGTTCCAGGCAGGGGAGCTGGGAGCCAAGGGCACAGGCAGGAGACCCCGGTGAAGGAGGCGGAGAGACGCGGGAGGGCCGTCTGGGTGGAAGTGGAATGGAAGGTCCTTGGTCACAGCGCACACTGGAGGGACCGGGGTGGATGGTCACGGCAGAGGGGAAGCCTTGGGGCTGAGGGAGACGGGCTCAGCTTCCTGACAGCGTCAAGAGAAGGGGGTCTGGCCCGGCTGGCGGGGCTCAGGGGTTGAGCATCGGCCTATGAACCAGGAGGTCACGATCCGATTCCCTGTCAGGGCACGTGCCCAGGTTGTGGGCTCGATCCCCAGTGTGGGGCGTGCAGGAGGCAGCCGATCCATGGTTCTCTCTCATCATGGATGTTCCTCTCTCTCTCTCTCCCTCTCCCTTCCTCTCTGAAAAAAATAAATTTTTTTAAAAGAAGGGGGTCTGGCCTTTGAGGGTTCCCCTAGGGAAGGAGCCAGGGAGGAGAGCCCCCCTCCCACCTCTTGCCCCCCCCTGCGCCCCCGCATTCTCCTCCCTGTTGGGGGGGGGGGCGGGCCGCATGGCTGGGCGCTGTGGCCAGACGGGGCTGGAGCCGATTGCGATTCCCGGCACCGAGGGGCCTGGCATGGCGAGCGCGGGGAGCTAATGCCCCTCGTTAGCGCGCCCGCTGCTGCGCGCCGGCCGCGATCGAGCTGCTCACCTATGACGCTGTAGGCCTATTAACAGGGAAATGCAGTTTCACAGCCACGGACAGGAGATTAGGCAGATCAATGGGAAGTCTGTGAACCGGGCTGCGTGCGGGGCGTGATTTTCGAGTTATGATCCCGCTGACGGCGGGCGGCGGGTTTATTGGGTCGCAGTCGGCCTCCACCGCACGGTGTGCCTTCCTCGCGAGAGGGCCGCCGCCTACTGACAAGCGCTCCGTCGCGTCGGGGGGCCGGGGCTGCCCGCAGCCGAGGGGAAGGACCTCCACGCGGTGGGGACCTCCATGTTGTGGGTGAGCGAGAGTCTCCCGCCGCGCGGGAGGCTATGGCTCTGCAGGTGCTCCCTCCGGGGATGCAGGGGCCGGCGGCACAGCATACAACGCCCTGATCACGCGACCCTAGGAGGGCCTTCGGTGCAGCCGCCAGCTCGGTGGCAGCCCAGGCCGCAGCGGGTGCCCTCCCGGAGCCGGGGGGCGGGGGTGCACAGAGGGTTTGGAAAAGGCTAGGCCCTCCCCGGAGGCTGCTGTCCCGTCTGCCTCCCCAGCTGGTCTCCGTTTGGCCCACCTCGGCTGCAGCTTCCCGGGGTCCTGACCTCTCGTGCTTCTCCCCAAGCCACCCCCTCCCCTCCCGCCCGCGGCCTCTCATGGGAACCCCCCTCCCCCGGTGGGCGGCACCCCCAGGAGCAGGCGTTCTGGCCCAAGTGCCAGCACTGCCTCGAAGGGCACTCGGGTTTTTTCTTCGTTTTGTCCACGAGCCGCCGCGGCTCAGAGCTGGTCGGGCTGGGCCGGGCGGCGTGGCCCTGAGGAGACGTCCTGAGTGCTCGGGTTTTAGTCGCAAGCGGGGCTGGTCCTGGCGTCTGCCTCCTGGGTGGTGAGACGAGGCATGGGAAGGGCTCGGCTCCGAGCGTCACACAGCAAGCCCTGTACAGACGTTAGCTACCACCGTCATCTTCACCACCATCACCACCACCATCACCATCTTCATCATACACCCACCATCACCACCATCACCATCTTCATCACCATCTTTATCACCATCTTCATCACCATCTTCATCATACACCCACCATCACCACCATCACCATCTTCATTATCATCACCATCTTCATCACCACACCCACCATTACCACCATCACCATCTTCATTATCATCATGATCTTCATCATCCCAACCATCACCACCACCACCATCTTCATCACAACCACCATCACCACCATCACCACCACCATCACCATCTTCATCACCACACCCACCATCACCATCTTCATCACCACACCAACCACCATCACCATCACCACCACCATCACCATCACCATCTTCATCATCACACCCACCATCACCACCATCACCATCTTCATCACCACACCCACCATCACCACCATCACCATCTTCATTATCATCACCATCTTCATCACCACACCCACCATCACCATCTTCATCACCACACCAACCATCATCATCATCACCACCACCATCACCATCTTCATCATCACAATTATCACCGTCACCATCATCACCAGTACTATCATCGCCATCACCATATTCATCACTATTATCACCATATCCATCATCACCATCATCTTCACCATCATAATCACCATTATTGCCATTGTCACCATCATTGCCACCATCTTCATAATTACTATCACCACCATCATTATCAACACCATCATCACTGCCAACATCATCACTATTATCAACATCACCATCATTTTCATCACAAATATCACTTCCATCACCATATCATCATCACCATCATAATCATCACCATCATCACCATCATCATCATCACCATCACCATCATCACCATCACCATCACCATCACCATCATCGTCACCATCAGCATCACTAATTATCACCATCAACACCATCATCACCCCATCACTATTAATTGTCTATTCCAAACTCTTCATGGTTCAGATTAGAAAGTTTAGGTGTTCTTAGAAATATGTATTTTTTCACATTAGGCACAGACCGATGTACACACACACACACACACACACACACACACACACACACGGACAGAGGAATCAGGTGAAGGAAAAGTTCATCGAAGAAAGAGGAGAGCACAGGAGATACACCAAATCGGAGGCGCACGGAGACGTCCGGAGGATGACGGAGCAGGAGACCTGGGGCAGCGGGGGCGTGGTCCTGGCCCCCGTCTCAGGAGCAGCTCCCTCTGGCACCTTCGTCCGGGGCAGCTCCGGGTTCTGGACGGTGCTGTGGTGTTTGGGTGCAGAGGGAATGGATGCTGTGGTGTTTGGGTGCAGAGGGAATGGATGCTGTGGTGTTTGGGTGCAGAGGGAATGGATGCTGTGGTGTTTGGGTGCAGAGGGAATGGATGCTGTGGTGTTTGGGTGCAGAGGGAATGGATGCTGTGGTGTTCGGGTGCAGAGGGAGTCGATGCTGTGGTGTTTGGGTGCAGAGGGAATGGATGCTGTGGTGTTTGGGTGCAGAGGGAATGGATGCTGTGGTGTTTGGGTGCAGAGGGAATGGATGCTGTGGTGTTTGGGTGCAGAGGGAACCGATGCTGTGGTGTTTGGGTGCAGAGGGAATGGATGCTGTGGTGTTTGGGTGCAGAGGGAACCGATGCTGTGGTGTTTGGGTGCAGAGGGAATGGATGCTGTGGTGTTTGGGTGCAGAGGGAATGGATGCTGTGGTGTTTGGGTGCAGAGGGAACCGATGCTGTGGTGTTCGGGTGCAGAGGGAGTCGATGCTGTGGTGTTTGGGTGCAGAGGGAATTGACGCTGTGGTGTTTGGGTGCAGAGGGAATTGACGCTGTGGTGTTTGGGTGCAGAGGGAATGGATGCTGTGGTGTTTGGGTGCAGAGGGAACCGATGCTGTGGTGTTTGGGTGCAGAGGGAATGGATGCTGTGGTGTTTGGGTGCAGAGGGAACCGATGCTGTGGTGTTTGGGTGCAGAGGGAATGGATGCTGTGGTGTTTGGGTGCAGAGGGAATGGATGCTGTGGTGTTTGGGTGCAGAGGGAATGGATGCTGTGGTGTTTGGGTGCAGAGGGAATGGATGCTGTGGTGTTTGGGTGCAGAGGGAATGGATGCTGTGGTGTTTGGGTGCAGAGGGAATGGATGCTGTGGTGTTCGTGTGCAGAGGGAATCCATGCTGTGGTGTTTGGGTGCAGAGGGAATGGATGCTGTGGTGTTTGGGTGCAGAGGGAATGGATGCTGTGGTGTTTGGGTGCAGAGGGAATGGATGCTGTGGTGTTTGGGTGCAGAGGGAATGGATGCTGTGGTGTTGGGTGCAGAGGGAATGGATGCTGTGGTGTTTGGGTGCAGAGGGAATGGATGCTGTGGTGTTTGGGTGCAGAGGGAATGGATGCTGTGGTGTTCGGGTGCAGAGGGAATGGATGCTGTGGTGTTTGGGTGCAGAGGGAATGGATGCT
This sequence comes from Cnephaeus nilssonii, assembly GCF_951640355.1. NCBI lineage: Eukaryota > Metazoa > Chordata > Mammalia > Chiroptera > Vespertilionidae > Cnephaeus > Cnephaeus nilssonii. The sequence continues at coordinate 101,424,755 of NC_137078.1, read as the reverse complement.
GTGGTGTTTGGGTGCAGAGGGAATCCATGCTGTGGTGTTTGGGTGCAGAGGGAATGGATGCTGTGGTGTTTGGGTGCAGAGGGAATGGATGCTGTGGTGTTTGGGTGCAGAGGGAGTCGATGCTGTGTTGTTTGGGTGCAGAGGGAATGGATGCTGTGGTGTTTGGGTGCAGAGGGAATCGATGCTGTGGTGTTCGGGTGCAGAGGGAACCGATGCTGTGGTGTTTGGGTGCAGAGGGAACCGTGGTGATCACCGGCTGAGCGGAGTGACGTCACCTCTTGTCGCTCAGGCTGCCCGAAGGCCTCGGTTCCCCCGCAGAACACAGGCCGGCAGTTCAGTTCCCAAAGCAGAGACGGGAAGCGCCCGCAGCGGGCAGCGGGCCGTGGGTGTCGGTGGGGCTGCCACGCCACGCTGGAGGCGCAGGGGAGGCCCCGGGGTGAGAGCCATCGGGACCACGCAGCCCCGGGTGCCGGCCGGATGAAGGCTCCGCCGCTCAGTGTGACCTCTTCACCAGCCACCTCTGTGGACGCTCTTTGCAAGTCTGGCCACCCCCTGGGGTTCTGGGGAGGACGTGAATTTGGGGGACACTACAGGCCCCAGCACACGGCCCGCCGTGGTGTTTGCCCAGCCGTAAGACACCTCATGTCTGGGCCTCGCCTCGGAACCCGCCTGCCTTCACGCGGTAAAGCCGGCCCGGTGCCGGGCCCAGCTGGTGGGCTGGCGGGAGGGAGGGGCCGCGGCGGGGGCCAGGGCCGGGGAGTGGGTCGCGGCCTCCCAGCCAGGGACAAGGCCCAGCCGGACGAGGTGAGTGTACCGCTCCAGTCATCCTGTTTTCCTCTGATTTCCGCCACTAACACAGAGAGCCTGCCACGCCCACACAGGGCCTTCCCGGATTTTCTGCTCCCCCTTCCGGCTTTGCCCCGAGCTCCGGGTTGTGGGTCCTGAGTGGACGCAGCGCAGATACATTTGCTTTGTGCTGACCTCGGGGCACGTCCGAGGGGCCCGCCCACAGCGGCTGCGGCTCCGGAGGCCGCGTGGGTCGAGCTGGGCCATTGAGGGGGGGGTGGGGGGGGGTCCGGAGGCCGCGTGGGTCGAGCTGGGCCGTCGGAGGGGGGGTGGGGGGGTCCGGAGGCCGCGTGGGTCGAGCTGGGCCGTGGGGGGGGGGGGGTCCGGAGGCTGCGCCACGCCGCGTGGCAGATGGCAGCGGGGCCAGAGCCCCCGTGTTACTGTTTAAACTGCGTGGCCGCGAGCATCTCGGGAGTTTGTCTTTTTGATTCTTATTTAATTCGTTTGAAGGATCACATTTACAATGAAGCATTGCATTGCTTTAAATAAACGATCTCTTCGGCATCCTGACATTTTCCTAAGAATTTAGAACCGGAGATTAATTATAAGACTCTCCGCCTTCCCGTGGCCTTTCCCGGGCCGGGGGACGCCCTCCCCCGACCTCCCGGGGCAACGCCCTTCTCCTGACCCCCGGGCTCTGGCTGGCGTGGTCCTCGCTCGAGGGAACGGGCTGAGCCAACTGGCACGTCCCGTCCCCGGGGCCACACGACCGGCTCAGGGAGGGGACATGCGCCCACGGCAGGGACGGGTCTCTGTGGGAGCCCGTGGACGCCAGAGCCTCGGTTTCTGGAGCGTGAGGGGGACGGCTGGGTCCCGGCAGCCCCTCTGTCACCCAAGGCCAGTCTGTCTGGAAACAAAACACAGTGAAGGGGGTTGGAGAAGCGAGAGGGGGAGAGGAGAGGGGAGGGGCGGGAGGAGGTGGGGGAGGAGGGCGGGCGGACAGGCAGGGAGGGTGGGAGGGAGGGGAGACCCCGGCCCTGAACTGCGGTTGGAGCCCCTGGAGGCCCAGGCACTCCCCGAACCGCCCCTTCCCCCCCATCCCGGCGTCGGCGTCTACTTCTTGTCACCAGGCAGGGCGGGCGTCCCCCGTGCAGTGGGTGCACTCAGCGCTCGGAGGCTGAGGAGGTGCCCCGGCAGGGGCGTGTCTGGGGGCGCGGCTGGCCGCCCGAGCTGGGCACACAGCGAGGCAGGTCGGGTGGGCCACACGCCCGCCGTGGGGCTCACAGAGCCCTGGACGGAGAGCCCACGGGCCTGGGGCCAGTGCCACCCCTGCCAAGTGGGGGGCGGACGGCGGCCCTGCCCCTGCCCCGGAGGGAGGCAGAGTCCCCTCCACTGGGCGCTGGGCTCCATCTCTCTTCAGACACGGGGTTCCTCTGCCTATGGGTTCATCTCCCCACGGGACCCACAGCCGCTGGCGATGATGGAGCCACGCGGGTCCCAACCACACCCTGTGTCTGCACAGGCAGAGCAAGGGGAAGACGGAGCCGTCAGCTCCCGGGAGCACCTCCAGGCGAAGGTGTGAGACGCCAGGACAGAGTCTCCCCCACCCCCCACCCCCCACCGTGCGAGCCCACAGAGCCAGGTCTCCCCTGACTGCCTCGTGCTCTGTGCACCCGAAGGCCACGTGGGACCCCGCCCCCGGGCCTGGGAAGAGGGTCTGATTTGGAAAGAGGGTCTTGGCAGCTGTGGTCAGGTGACGGTGAGGTCCTGGGGCACCTGGTCCAGAAGACTGGTGCCCACCTTCCAGGAGACAGACACACAGACCAGCTGGCTCCCGAGGCGGAACCCTCCCGCCCCCAGGCTGATGCGCCTCCGTGGGCTGTGGGCTCACACGCGGCCGGCTGTCCACTCAGCCTGTGCAGACACAGGGGGTGGTTGGGACCCGCGTGGCTCCGTCATCGCCAGCGGCTGTGGGTCCCGTGGGGAGATCCTGGCTCTGGTTTGTCCCCTGGGAAGAGGACGGACGTGCGGCCATCCACGTGGGTCCTGCGGGATCCCCTGGGGAACCCATCGCCTCCCGTGGCTGCCGGTTTCCAATCCTCCCCCAGAGGACAGCCGTGTGGGGATGGACACAGAGGACAGCCGTGTGGGGATGGACACAGAGGACAGCCGTGTGGGGATGGACACAGAGGACAGGACAGCCGTGTGGGGATGGACACAGGGGACAGGACAGCCGTGTGGGGATGGGCACAGAGGACAGCCGTGTGGGGATGGACACAGAGGACAGGACAGCCGTGTGGGGATGGACACAGAGGACAGGACAGCCGTGTGGGGATGGACACAGAGGACAGGACAGCTGTGTGGGGATGGACTCAGAGGACAGGACAGCCGTGTGGGGATGGACACAGAGGACAGGACAGCCGTGTGGGGATGGACACAGAGGACAGGACAGCCGTGTGGGGATGGACACAGAGGACAGCCGTGTGGGGATGGACACAGAGGACAGGACAGCCGTGTGGGGATGGACACAGAGGACAGGACAGCTGTGTGGGGATGGACACAGAGGACAGCCGTGTGGGGATGGACACAGAGGACAGGACAGCCGTGTGGGGATGGACACAGAGGACAGGACAGCCGTGTGGGGATGGACACAGAGGCCAGCCGTGTGGGGATGGGCACAGAGGACAGGACAGCCGTGTGGGGATGGACACAGGGGACAGGACAGCTGTGTGGGGATGGACACAGAGGACAGGACAGCCGTGTGGGGATGGACACAGAAGACAGGACAGCCGTGTGGGGATGGACACAGGGGACAGGACAGCTGTGTGGGGATGGACACAGAGGACAGGACAGCCGTGTGGGGATGGACACAGAGGACAGGACAGCTGTGTGGGGATGGACTCAGAGGACAGGACAGCCGTGTGGGGATGGACACAGAGGACAGGACAGCCGTGTGGGGATGGACACAGAGGACAGGACAGCTGTGTGGGGATGGACTCAGAGGACAGGACAGCCGTGTGGGGATGGACACAGAGGACAGGACAGCCGTGTGGGGATGGACACAGAGGACAGGACAGCTGTGTGGGGATGGACTCAGAGGACAGGACAGCCGTGTGGGGATGGACACAGAGGACAGGACAGCTGTGTGGGGATGGACTCAGAGGACAGCCATGTGGGGTGGAGGCAGGGACTGGAGTGACACAGCTCTGAGCCGGGGTGCCTCCCTGGAGCTGGAGGAGGCGGGAAGCCCCGCCCTGAAGGTTTGGAGGGGGCGGGCCCTGCCCACACCCTGGTTTCAGTGACGGGGTGATTGGCGGGCACTCGGAGAGGAAGGGGCATGTGTTTCCCGATTGGCTGATGGTTGTCCAGACCTTCCCGCAGGCCAAGTGCCTCCCAAAACCCCACGGGACCCGGCTTTGCAGTGAGAGGGGGTGGGAGCTGCCCGGCTGCCCTGCTGGCCGAGCTGGGGTGAGGGTGAGGGGAGGTTTGCAGGGCTCTGGGCCTGGGTGCCCCCCTCCCCACCCTGTTCTGCTGCCAGGCTGAGCGGTTGCCCGCATCAGAGGGGACGGTGAGATCACCAAGGGTCACCAGTGAGGCCTGGGGGCGCTTTACCCTGGGGTGCTCCTGTCCGCTCTTTTTAATTTTTTTCCTTAAATATATTTTTATTGATTTCAGAGAGGAAGGGAGAGGGAGAGAGAGAAACATCAATGATGAGAGAATCATTGATCGGCTGCCTCCTGCACGCCCCCCACTGGGGATCAAACCGCAACCTGGGCCTGTGCCCTTGACTGGAATCGAACGGTGACCTCCTGGTTCATAGGGCGGCGCTCACCACTGAGCAACACTGGCCGGCTGTCCACTCTTCTGAATGAAGGAAGCCCTGCCCAGCTTCCTGAGTCCCGCGCCTCCCGCCTGCGGTCTGCTCCAGAGGACGAGGCCGCTGAGGAGGCTCATGGGCCTGCAGACCAGCTGGCCCCGCGGCTGCCCGGCGGGAGGCGCCTGCAGACAGCAGCTCCTCCCAGCTTCCTGCCGCCATCCCATCTCTGCTCATCCCCATCATCCCCATGGAAACGCCCGCTCGCCTCCCACCCCCTCAGCCTCCAGGGCCCTGGTCCCTGGTTCCCTGCGCCGCCGCTGCCTCCCACAGGCCCAGCGGGACCTCGGCTGCTCGCAGCAGCCTCCCCCTCAGCAGCACCCGCTCCCGCCCGGCTCCTCTTCAACAGAAGAGCGACCCGGAGATGTGGGCTGGCGCTCGAGCGGAGGAATGTTCCAGAAGGCCTGGATGCCCCTGAAGTGCCGTGGGGAGGGTCATTCCGGACTGATGTCTGCCTGGAGGGGAGGGGATGAGGGGAGCCCGGCGGGCACCTCCATCCACCCAGAGGGGCTCCGTGCAGCCGCGGGAAGGACAGGCAGGGAGACAGGCCGCGGGGGGAGGAGGGAGGGGGCACGCGGCAGGTTCTCGCAGAGCCCGAGGCCTCCGGGCAGCTCTTACGTTGGCATCGAAAGAGCACCTGGGCCCCCGGGTGAGAGCGGTCAGGAGCAGGGAGAAGGCCACCCGGTCGTCCGCCCAGGCTGAGCCGCAGCCAGGCCACCTGCTTCTGCTTCTCCTGCTCCCTCCGCTGCTGCCCGCGGCCGCCCGGATGCCCTGGCCCCCTAGCGCCCCCCCCCCCCCCCCCGGCCACGTCGGAGTCCATTGGGATGGAGGGCCATCCCGTGTCTCCCTGGAAATGCCGGTGCTGACGCCACAGTCCTGAAACCTGAGCGTTTCATTCACGTCCTGACACGACGACGTCGCCCGGCTGGCGCAGTGGGCATGTGCCGGGCTGGGGGGTGGCGTGTCTCCCCGCGCCCTGGGCCGGGGCCGCCAGCGGAGGTCCCGGGAAGGGGTCCGAGGGCGTCAGCGAGGGGCTGGTGGGGAGGATGGGGTCGCCCTGGAGGCTGACGAGGACCGTGCATGGCCTTGGGCTTGTTTCCTGCCTGGTCCGTCCCAGCAGCTCCTCCGTCCCCAGCAAAGTCTCCGCTTTTCACATGAACGAGAACATGCACTCGCCCCCCCATCCCCGAGGGCTCAGGGGTGAACCGAACCTCTCAGGCAACCCCAAGCCCCACGCGGAGCCTCCCACCCCACCGGATGCAGAGCGACTCAGCGACGTCTCCCCAGCATCTTCCTCCCACTGACTCCCTCCCCCAGGCGCCTCGCTCAGGTGGGAGCAGGAGTGCGCCCCAAATCCCGGCCCAGTCAGCGTCCGGCCACGTGCTGCGCGGAGGGAACTGAAGCCGCCCCCTCGCCCCCGGAGCACGGAGCTCATCTCCTGGCGGCTGTCCTCGCTGCGCCACCCTCACCTAATAAAGGAGGGTAAACACCTCATTTTGCATGAAATTATGTTTCTTAATGAATTAATAATAGGCTTACAGTTTTCAGCTCAGCAAACAGGGAAACGCAGAGCAGAGAATAAGGGCAGGCGACGGCCTCAGGACCACCTGGTCTTTGTGGTGCAGAATTTGGGAATGCAGCCGCTCCCACTGCCTCGCAGCGAGGGGGTGCCTTGTGGGGGGAGGAAAAGTGCCTTGTGGGGAGAGTACCTTGTGGAGAGAGGTGTCTCATGGGGGGGAGGGGTGCCTCGTGGGGGGAGAGGTGCCTCGTGGGGGGAGGGTGCCCCGTGGGGAGGGTGGGTGCCTTGTGGGGAAAGAAGGTGCCTCGTGGGGAGGGTGCCTCGTGGGGAGGGTGCCTCGTGGGGAGGGTGGGCCCTCACTGCTGGGGAGCTCACGGACAGAGGGGAAGAGGCTGCAGTGAACCCTAAAAGAACATGGAGCCTTTCTGCAGACTGGCCCGTCCGTGTGCGCCTCTGAGCCTCGGGATGTGCGTGTGTTTGTCCTGAATGGAGCGCTTTTCTCGGCCCTCATGGCCCTGTGGCTGCGGCCCCCGTGCCGCCCCCGCCGAGGGTCAGCCCGTCCTCCTCAGGCGCCTCTTTAAAGAGGACGGGGCTCTGACCAGAGAGACCTGGCCTGAGATCTCCGCGTCTGGGCGGTGATCGGGATCAAACTGATATTAGTGTCTCCGTTTAGCACGGAGGCTGGGCAGCTGTGTCAGAGGGGGAGGCTGGGCACACTGTGTCAGAGGGGGAGGCTGGGCACACTATGTCAGAGGGGGAGGCCACACTGTGTCAGAGGGGGAGGCCACACTGTGTCAGAGGGGGAGGCTGGGCACACTGTATTAGAAGGGGGAGGCTGGGCACACTGTCGGAGGGTACTGGGTCCCCGCGTGCAGGTGCCGCTCTCCGTGGCTGGCGGTGCAGCCTCTGCGCCTGGGGTTTGCCGCCTCTGGGGGGAGCGGGGTGCGGGGTGGGGTGGGGATACACATGATGGAGAAGGGCGCAGGTGAAGGGCTCAGCCCACGTCCGGCTCAGGAATTCGTCTCCGGTTTAGAATCGGAGGAGTGAGAGAGGCGTCTGGCTGCCGCCCTGCTCCAGGCCGTGGCCGTGACCGAGGCGACAGCGGTGAAAGGCCAGCGCCGGGCGTCAGGGCAGAAGCCCAGCCCGGGCCGGAGGCAGCCCCCTCCCCCGCGCCCGGCTGCCTTGGACCCGCTGCCGTGGCCTCTGCTCACAGGGAGGCGAGCTGGAGAGCAGACGGGGCTACTGCCAGGAGCACATTCCTCCCCCATCGGAGCGAAGCCACAGGCAGGGCCGCCCGGAGGCCAGAGGGTGACGCAGGTCCGGGCGGGAGACCCGCGTTCCTGCCGGGAAGGGCCGGGACCCGCGAAGGGGACGTCTTGGCCGACCAGCCCCGTCACTGCCCAGCCACTCCCGCGGTGACCTGGGGGCTTGAGTCAGAAGGAAAAGTCCACTCTAGTGGTCTCCGCCCGGACACTTTTCAGAAAGGGACCCTCTTTAGGGGGAAAGCAGTTTCATAACGAAGCAGAGACCATGGTTTTCACAGGCGGGTGACGTAGTGATTGACAGCGACCAGAGCCGCTTGTGAAGTGGCCTCAGTGAAGGGGGGGCAGGGGTGCCCCGAGTTCTGGGCGATGCTGGTTGGGGATGAGGGCCATGTGCCAGGTGGTGGGCACCCGCCAGGGCAGCGGCGGTTCCAGGGGCAGCCCGCCCCCCGCGCCCCCCGCCGCCCGACTGCCCGGCGACAGGAGAAGTATCCTCCGTGGGCGCGTCTGCTTCCCGTCTCGCTGCTGGTGGACGCGGACGGCGCGGCGTCCCGCTCAGCCCCTCGTCCAGGGGGAGCGGACTCCAAGGCCCGTGATGAGCGCCTGGCGAGGACCTGGAACGCGGCGCCTGAAGCAGAGCTGACGGCACCCTCTGCGCTAAGGTCACAGACAGGGCGGCAGGAACGAACATCCGCGCACGGCTTCCCGGTTCACACGGAACGTTCCCAGTGCGTGGGAGAGAAGCCTCGTGCTTTCACGCTTTCCCACGGGCTCCCCAGGGCTCCCACGGGCTCCCCACAGGCTCCCACGGGCTCCCACGGGCTCCCACGGACTCCGCTGTTGTGACCTGGCACAGTGAGGGAGCTGCTCTTTGCTCGCCGTGTCCCGTGCACACCTGAGCGCCGCCTTCGTTCTCCGCCTCAGGGACCAGCCTCTCCCGCTGGGTGACCGCAGCCAACAACACAGGGCCCCTCAGCGCCCGCCCACGGCCATCCCTCCACGGCCATCTCTCTCCACGGCCATCTCCCTCCACGGCCATCCCTCCACGGCCATCCCTCCACGGCCATCTCCCTCCACGGCCATCCCTCCACGGCCATCTCTCTCCACGGCCATCTCCCTCCACGGCCATCCCTCCACGGCCATCCCTCCACGGCCATCTCTCTCCATGGCCATCTCCCTCCACGGCCATCCCTCCACGGCCATCCCTCCACGGCCATCCCTCCACGGCCATCCCTCCACGACCATCTCCCTCCATGACCATCTCCCTCCACGGCCATCTCCCTCCACGGCCATCTCCCTCCACGGCCATCTCCCTCCACGGCCATCCCTCCACGGCCATCTCTCTCCACGGCCATCTCCCTCCACGGCCGTCCCTCCACGGCCATCCCTCCACGGCCATCTCCCTCCACGGCCATCCCTCCACGGCCATCCCTCCACGGCCGTCCCTCCACGGCCATCCCTCCACGGCCATCCCTCCATGGCCATCTCCCTCCACGACCATCTCCCTCCACGACCATCTCCCTCCACGGCCATCTCCCTCCACGGCCATCTCCCTCCATGGCCATCTCCCTCCACGGCCATCTCCCTCCACGGCCATCCCTCCACGGCCATCTCTCTCCACGGCCATCTCCCTCCACGGCCGTCCCTCCACGGCCATCCCTCCACGGCCATCTCTCCACGGCCATCCCTCCATGGCCATCTCCCTCCACGGCCATCTCCCTCCACGACCATCTCCCTCCACGGCCATCTCCCTCCACGGCCATCTCCCTCCACGACCATCTCCCTCCACGGCCATCTCTCTCCACGGCCATCCCTCCACGGCCATCTCCCTCCACGACCATCTCCCTCCACGACCATCTCCCTCCACGACCATCTCCCTCCACGGCCATCTCCCTCCACAACCATCCCTCCATGGCCATCTCTCTCCACGGCCATCCCTCCACGGCCGTCTCTCTCCACGGCCCCACGTGAGCTGTGTCCAATGCACGTTCACACTATTCCCCGTCGCCTGGCGGGTGGCTCAGACGGTTGGCGCGTCATCTCATACACTACGAGGCTGTGGGTTCGATTTCCGGTCAGCGTGCATGTGGGAGGCAACCAATCTATGTTTCTCTCTCACATCAATGTCCCCCCCCCTTCCTTTTCTCTCTAAAATCAATAAAAATATATCCTCGGGTAAGAATGAAAAAAACATCTTCCTCTGATAGTAAAAGTAATGTCCACTCGTAGAAAATTCTAGAAACACGGGCCCCTATAACGAATGAAGAGAAGCCGCCTGGACCCCACCACTCGGAGCTGCTCTAGCTGACGTGTCCATGTCTCTCCTTCCATCACGTGCACATGGCTTCACGCGTCACCGAGTCTGCATGATACTCCCGTGTAGTCCCACGTCCGAGCGGAGGCTTTTCCTCCCCGTGCGTTATCCTGTGATGACGTGCACTGTGACTGATTTGCACTTTTTCCGAAATGCCCTCAAAATGGCCTTTTGCTGGTTGCGTCATATTCCGTTGTGTGGACCGCCACGGTTAGGAAGCCATTCGCCAGGTCTCCCTGTGGCTACACCACCACAAAGACCTTCCTGCCCAGCCCTGGCCGGCGTGGCTCAGTGGTTGGGCATCAACCCGGGTTCCAAGAGGTTGCTGGTTCGATTCCCAATGAGGGCACAGGCCCGGACTGCGGGCTCGATCCCCAGTGGGGGGTGTGCAGGAGGCAGCCGATCAGTGATTCTCTCTCATCACTGATGTTTCTATCTCTCTCTCCCGCTCCCCTCCCCTCTCTCTAAAAATCAATAAAAACGTATTTTAGAAACATCTCCCCGCAGGGCCCTCTGCGTGTGCATCAGCCCAGGGCACTCTGACCCCTGGCGTCGCAGCAGGCACAGCGCCCGGTGTGACTGCTCTGTTCCCTCCCCTCCTCAGGACAGACACCTCCATGGGGAAGGCCATCGAGAGCCTCTATGCACACTGCCAATCTGCTTTATGCAAAGGTCGTGCCAGTGTACAGGCGCCCTTTGCCCGGATCGCCTTGGCCGCGTGGAAGGCGCTCCCCGTGGGCAGCGAGCCGCACCTGTGCGCCCTCAGCCCCGGAGGAGGTAGACGTGTTAGCGTTCTCCCGGGGCAGATAAGGGCTCGGAGATTACGCGCTCGTAAGCGGCGGAGACAGTGATCAGCCGAGCAGCCTGACCGCGCGCCAGATGCTAACGGCTGGATATAAATTCTCTTAGAGAGGCGTGTGCAGTTTAAAGAGGAGAGCGTCTTCCCGTGGGTTTCTCTCTGTTCTTCGGATGACAAGCGAAAGTACCGATTTCTTCCGAGTTCACAGGCTCCTTCAGTCCTCACAGCCTACCGTTCACGCCAACGTGGTCTTCGTGGGCACCCACCCGCCTCTCCAGCTGGTGCGCACCCTGGGGGCAGACACGGATTCTTATTTTTATTTGTATGTATTTTTATTGATTCCAGAGAGGAAGGGAGAGGGAGATAGAAACATCAATGATGAGAGAGAGTCATGGATCAGGCTGTTTCCTGTATGCCCTTCCCTGGGGATGGAGCCCCCAACCAGGGCAGGTGCCCTGACCGAGAATCGAACCGTGACCTCCTGGTTCATAGGTCGATGCTCAGCCCCTGAGCCGCGCTGGCCGGGCTGATTCTTACATTGAACTGAATTATGGCCCGGGGTCTGCAGTGTGTCAGGCATTCTAAAGGAACTAGACATGGAGATATTCGTAAGAGACGTTGCATAAATGCAACACCACCCAAGGCCACAGCCAAGGACGTTTTCTGTGGAGTCGATCTCCTTGGAGGGCGCACATCGTAACATTTATATTTGCCGTCTGCCCGCCTGCAGCTTAGCTGGAAGCCTGCGTTGAAGGTGAAGGATTGAGAATGGCCCACCGTCTGAAATCTCCGTGTCTTCTGTCTTTCTATGTCGAAGGATGACGTGAGGAAAAAAAAAAGTCTTAAATGAATGTCCTTAGCTTTCACCAGTCGAAGCGATAAGTGGCCGGTGGTGTCTGCAACTGAAAGCAAGAACACAGGAGGAGGGGGTGTATGAGTGAGCCCTTTTCGATTACCCCGCTCCGGGCACAGACGTCTGAGCCCCGTGCAACTGATTTTGAGGTGCCTGCTGAGGGCCAGCCCTGGCGTGGGATCTTAGGGGGGGGGGGGCATTTAGCGGTTTACAGACGAGCAGGAGAAAAGACGTGCTCACTTAGAGGGAATGGAAGCCTTGGGCTGTCCATGGACCATGCTTGGTGCTTCGTGAGGGACGAGCTAGTCACGCCTTTGCTTAGAAAGGAGTGATAATATCGAAATGCCTTATTAAGAACAGGAACTATGTATTACTAACTAGAGGCCCGGTGCACGAATTCGTGCATGGGTGGGGTCCGGCCAGCCTGCCCCGATCAGGGTCGATTGGGGATTGGGACGGCCAGGGGGAGGGGCTGCGGGCGGTTGTGGTTGGGCATCAACCCGGGTTCCAAGAGGTTGCATGTTAGCCTTTTATTATATAGGATTGCCAGTGCATGTCATGTACCGGACGGCCAGTCATTCGGTTGGATGGATGGACAGGAGGTCATTTAGCCTTTTATATATATAGAAAGTATAGTATAAATATTTCTCTCTTTTCTGCATCCAGCATGGCTAGAGAGCAGTCCAGTTCCTGAGTAGGGGTGGCTGGGGATTGAGAAAATGAAAGAAAGAGACAGACACAGAGATGGAAAGAAAAAGCTGGGGCCGGGTGGGACAGCTGTCCTCTGATGGAGAGACAGTGGACCCCGAGCCAATGCAGGGCGTTTATTTTATACAGCAAAACCCAGGAAGTTTTACTAAAGGTCAAGACAAAGGAGATTATGTGCATTCCCGTGGCTTCTTTGTAATCGTCACTTCTGGGTGGGCCTGGATAATCGTGTTTGTTCCTGGTGCTTGGCTGGATTTAGATAATGAAACCCACCCCCTGGCACCTGAGCTGAAGGTCAGGCTGACAACACATCCGCCTCTGGCAAGGTGTGTTTCCAGGACGTGGCTCTGCCAACGCCACTGGATTCAGCTGACAATAATTAAAGAAATGCTCACGTGCCTTCCCAGGTGCTCTCTATAGTATAGTGATAGTGTTGGTGATATACTAACAACATTCATATGCATGCTAAGAGCAAGGCTACCCTTGCTCTCCGAAGTAACAGTAGCAGCATAGTGCTGGTCATTGCTACGGAGTAGCCAGGAAATACCAGCTCCAGGCATCAGCGATTGTGCTTGATTCTTGGTTGAGTGATTTTGCCCAGCGACGGCGTGACAGCCCCACGGAGCAGATGCCACCGACCTTGTGCTTCATTTACAGGGTCTGGACTCATTGCCACAGAATTCAGACAAGGAAAGAAAATTCCCTCTTTTTTTAAAAAAATACATTTTTATTGATTTCAGAGAGGAAGGGAAAGGGAGATGGAAACACCAATGATGAGAGAGAATCATTGATCTCATGCCTCCTGCACACCCACACTGGGAATTGAGCCCACAACCCGGGCGTGTGCTCTGACCAGGAATTAACCTGTGACCTCCTGGTTCATAGGTCGACGCTCAACCACTGAGCCACGCTAGCCTGGCAAGAAAAATCCCTCTTAACCGGGGAGCTGAGTCCCGGAGAAGGGAGATTCTGGCTGAATAAATGCTCAGAGATTGACAGTATAGAGCTGCGTTCCCTGCTAGCTTTGTTCCCGGAAACCCGGCGAGGTGCCCGGGGCCACCTGCATGCAGAATACGGGAGTGTTTTTTGTGAACTTTTCAAAGGGAATGCAGCATACACAGTGCTGTGTGCTGGCTGTGCCGCTTGGCGGATGTTATGTGCACCTGTGCACGCCCGCAGGCCTGGCCGGAGCCCAGGAGCCCCCCGGCGCCCCCTCCCAGCCGCTACCACCCCCTTCTCACCGGCTGATTCCTAGAATGATCGGTTTGTTTTGCCCACTTCTTCAAACGTCATGTAAAGATAACCACGGAGTCCATACCCTTTCCTGCCTGACTGTTTTGATTTAACGCCCCATCCGTGAGATTAATCCGTGTCACTCGCCACGGCAGCAGGCTTTCTCTTCGCCGCCGGTTGTCAAAACAGGCCGCGATGGATTCCTCTGTCTCTCTGCTGATGGACAGCGGGACTGTTTCCCGATCCGGCCGTGGCGCGGTGCTGCTGGGAACATTCTGGGCTTTTTCTGGTTTGTGTTTGGTGAGTGTACAGGCACATTTCGGCACCAGGAGCGTGGCCCCTTCTCCGCCCGGCCTCACGCAGTTTCTGGGGGGCCTCCTCCCGTCTCGGGGTTGCACCCTCCTTCTCTGACGGTGACCAGCGACGTCCCGCGGCTCGAGTTCTGGCCGCAGACTCTGAGCACCTGCCCCCCTGAGCGTCTGCTCCCACATCTGCCCTCTCCACTTCAGATGCCGCCAGACCTGAGTCAGCGCCGGCCCCGCCTGTGTCCGCTCCTCCGGCCCTCAGCTCACCCTCGTGGCTGAGCTTCGGCTCCCATGGCTCCCTGGGATAATTTCCCGGGCTCCAGGGCCGGCACCTGCTGTCTGGCACCCGCCCGGGGCTGGTGGGGCAGGTGGGGAGTTACCTGGCGGGGCTGCTGGGTCGGGGGAGGATGTGGGGTCTGCAGGAGTTGGTTTGCTTTTGAAAAGTGTGCTCTCACCCGGCCGGGGTGGCTCAGTGGTTGAGCATTGACCTATGAACCAGGAGGTCACAGTTCGCTTCCCGGTCAGGGCACATGCCGGGTTGCAGCGTCGATCCCTAGTAGGGGGCATGCAGAAGGCAGCCGATCAGTGATTCTCTCTCATCATTGATGTTTCTATCTTTCTCCCTCTCCCTTCCTCTCTGAAATCCATAAAACATCTTTAAAAAAAATAAAAAGCGCCAGGAGCCTGGAGAGGCTTGGCCTTGGCCGGGCCAGCGGGAGGCAGTCATTCACTCTGGGCCCCCTCCGGGCCAGGCCGCCGCGCCAGGGAAGGCGAGGGAGCCGGTGGCCGCGCCGTGCGTCTCTCCGAGCGGATTGTCTCATTGTGCTGGCCCCGCGCCGCCGGGACGCGGTGCTGTTCACGCCCGGTGCCCATCCATCACTTCCGCGGACGGTGTGAGGATCAGAGCCTCTCATTCGCCACTTCCTGTCCCACTTGTCCTGGCGCCTCTCGGGGGAGACATCGCACAGCCTTGCAGCCATCCAACTCCTTCTCCATGGCAACGAGCTGGGGAGGCGGGGACCCCACGGCCACTGCCGCCCCTGGATGCAGCCCCCCAAGCCCACCTGCCCAGGGCGCCGGGGCGTCTTCATTAGCGCCCGCGCCTCCCAGCAGAGCTCCTGACGGGTGACGGGGGAGCCATTTGTCACCGCCGGGCAGATGGGCAAGGCTGTCGCTTCTCAACAAACCACTCGCCCGGGGCGATAAGATTCCATCTACAGGCTGTTCATCGGGAGCCTGTCAGCCTGACCCCCGTCCACTGAGACTTTTATTAAACAGGCGGCTGGGCCAGCAGCTGCCGCCGCGGAAGATGGATGGCGCTGCAGAGGCCAGCGCGGGGGCGGGGGTGGGGGTGGGGGGTGTACCCGCCTGCGCCTCAGAGAGTGGGGCGCCTCCTGGGGGGACCGCCCAGTGCAGGGGGTCTGTCCACGTTGCCCCTTTCTGATGCCGAGCGTACAGCCTGCAGGGAGGTGGCGGGGGCTCCCACCCGAGGCTCTGCCGTCTCGGGGGGCTTCTCGAGCTCCGAGGACAAGCAAGCAGATCCCCCTCCCTGCCCGACATCGCTGCGTGGTCACTGCTGCCTTCAGGTCTCACTCACGTGGAGACCACACTCCTGGCTTGGTCTCCCGCATCCGTCCAGGACGGGGTGCCTGGTCCCGCTGAAGAGAGGAGGAACCAGAGGGCCTGTCCCAGGACTTGTGCGCCCCCGCCCCCCACTGTCCCCCGTCTCTGCCGCCTCCTCCCATCCCCGGATCGAAGACACGCCTCAGGCTCAGGGAGCCCTGCCCGGGCCGACCCCCGTGCCACCGGGCTCGGAGCCCATCAGCTAGTCAGCGTTTGGCTCAGTAGTCTGGCACTTTAAACAATATATATTTTATTGATTCCAGAGAGGAAGGAAGAGGGGGAGAGAGATGGAAGCATCAATGATGAGAGAGAATCACGGATCGGCTGCCTCCTGCACGCCCCACACTGGGGGATCAAGCCCGCAACCCGGGCCTGTGCCCTTGACTGGAATGGAACCGTGACCTCCTGGTTCATAGGTCGACGCTCCACCCCTGAGCCACGCCGGCCGGGCAGTCTGGCAGTTTTTTTTAAGCCGAAAGACTGGCGTTCATTTCGCTGTATTCGGTCAGCGTCCCTGTCTGAGCAGAGGGTCGCTGGCGCTGGAGAAGCTCATGGCGTGTCCTGACCCAGCCCCGGGCGGCCGCCGGGAGGAGGCCGGGGCCTGCGCGCCCGCCGCGCTGTTCATCACTGCACATCTGGACCCATCTCTGCAAACATATTTCGCTCCCGACAAATATATTTGTGCAAACTTCCTCTAATCCGTCTTGTGTCAGCCCGCTATTGTCTCTCTTCACACGGCGTCTCCCGATGAAATATTTAAACAATATCCGAGCAATAATAAAAACCGCTCGCCGCAGTCACTTTTGTTTTAGGAAAACAGACTGCGGCGGCGGCGGCCATCGCTCACAGAGGCCTCCCTGCGGGCTGCGCTCCCCCCGCGGGTCCTTTTCCGGCTCTGAGACCCGCCGGGCCCGTGTTCGTCCCGGGCGCTACAGGAAAGGGCGAGAAGGACTCTTCCGGTGGGAAAGGCCGTGAAGCAGCCGAGAAAGCAAACAGAGGCTCTCTGACCACCCCTTGCCCCCCCCCCACCCCCGTCCTGCCCTCTGAAAAGGACGCAAGTATGCGGTTGCCGGCTCTCTCCCCGACCTCTCGCTCATGGGGTCCCCTCTCTGTGGAATGTACCGGCACTCTCGCCTTAATTCTTTCCTCGGCTTGGGGAGCCGGTGGCGGGGCTGGAGAGTGGGCGGCCGGGCGAGGAGACGGGGCGTGGAGGACAGGTCAGGTGCAGGTCCGCCCGCCGATGGTCGCGCAGATTCAGCCACGTTGTCGGCAGGACTCCCCGCCTGGGACCTGGAGGCACTAGAAGGAAACCTCGGTGCAAACAGCCCCGCTGTGACACGGGCTGCGCCCCGGCGGGCGGCGGGCGGCGGGCGGCGGGCGGCGGGCGGGGCTGAGGCTGGCACATCCCCCGAGGCACCGGCTCCCCTGGTTCGGTTCGGGAGCTCACTCTCCCTCCCCCGAGTCAGGAGCGGCCTGGCCTGGGGCCTCGGTCCTCTTGGCTGAAATAGGACTCGGGGCCCCTCTCAGGGCTGCTCAGGGGGTGCCAGGAGCAGCTGAGCTGCTTCCTCACTGAGCTGTAACCCGATCGAACTTTTCAACTTAAAAAAAAACTTAAATTTTATGTATTGATTTCAGAGAGAGAGAGAGACATTGATTTGTTGTGCCCCCGTCCCGCACTTATTGGTTGACTGCCCTCCTTCCTTCGCTGTGGCTCCTGCAGGGTCTGCACCTGCGAGGGGGGGGGGTGCCCTGCAGTGGTCACTCCCGTCTAGGAGGGCGGTGCCAGGTGGGGAGGGTGGTGGGTGTGGGCAGTGGGAGTCGTCTTTCCTGGAGCAGACACTAGGGGGCGCCTTGCCTATCGAGCGTTTAAAGACAATAATGGAACAGAGTCCATCTCCTTTGCGTTCCGACCACGTCTGTGCAGGCGATGCTTTCCGATGGCCGTGACGAGATGCCCGCCCGCCCCCTGGCGTGCCTCTGGGTCCAGGGCATCACATTCAGGCCATGGCCTTCCTGCGCCTGGACCACCCAGGACAGATCGCGGCTCCCAACCTGCTTCCGGATGGAGCCCCCTCGGCCCGTGAGGGGGAAACCAGTGCCCGTGTCACTGAGGCAGGCGCTGGGTCCCCTGCGGGTCCTGCCCGGGACACTTTGGGCCGTTTGGTAGCGTCATCCCTCCACAGCGACCACGTTCCCTGCGCACAAAACCCCCGCTCGGGCGGCCTAGGGGCCTCGTGCGCGCCAGCCGTGCGGCTGGGTTCCAGCGGGGATTAATGGCCCGCGGGCGCCTGCGTGATGATTTCTAAGGCTGACGTGAGAGATAAGCTATTAATCGCTGTCACACGCCGCGAACATCATCTCTGCGGGCAGGGAACCTGGCATCTGCCGCTCGGCGAGCTCCGGGCTGTTCCCCGGAAAAGGCTCAAAACTGGAGGGTTGTTCACAGGTTCCCTGTAGTTTCTGCCAAAAGAGGGGGGCGGGGGGCTGCCTTGGGGACAAAGAGCTAGGCTCCCCCTGCCTTCTGCACCCCCAACCCCCCATCACTTTCCTGTTTATTTCTCTCCCAAGCCACAGCCAAGGCTCGGGAAGGGTGTAGAGTCAGAGGGACCTAAACTTAAGCTCGGGTCTGACCCCCTGTCAGCTGCAGGGCCTTCCATGTGGCGTCACTGTCGGGAGCCTCAGTGTCCTCCCTGTGACATGGGGGTGACGCTCTGGCCTGAGGAGTTGTGGGAGGTGCTTGCGGGACATTCCCAGGCACTTGGCAAGTGTGTCCTCCCAGCATTTCCCCCGCGTCCTTCCCATCGCGCCTCAGGCATCACCCTCGTCTCCTCCTCCACCCGACAGGGCAGCGGGCTTTGTCCCCAGGGTGGGCTCAGGCGGGAGCATGGTGGCCTCCTCTTCACTGGTTCTTCCTCCTTCTCCTCGTCGCTGAGAGGCCCAGCCAGTGCCTCGTCCTTGGAAAACGTGCTGAAGCTCTGGGCAGACGGGGGGTGATCCGCGTCTGACATCTAAGACCAGCTGCTCTGATTAGGGGGTCGGTGGATGGGGTCAGCCCACGGGGTCAGTGCCGAGAGTCCAGCTGAGCAGGAGAGCCAGAGTTAGGATCGTGGTTGGTGGTAGACAAGCAAGGTGAGCGGTCAGGGAAGTGGGCTGAAGTCATAGGGGGCGGGGAGGGCAGGCTGGTATGGGAAACAGACTGGCCTGAGGCCTGGGAAGGCTGAGACTCAGAGGGGCCTTGGGTCCCATAGCAGAGGCTGTTCATCCTCTCCCCTGTTCCGACTGCTTTACCCGAGGCTTAGTGGTGCTAGAATTAGTCCCTCTATCCACCCATTCATTTACCCTCATCCATCCATCAATCCATCCATCCACACATGCATCCATCCATCCATCCATCCATCCATCCATCCATCCACCCACCCATCCACCTATCCACCCATGCACTCATCCATCCATCCATCCATCCATCCATCCATCCATCCATCCATCCACTCATCCACCCATGCATCCATCCATCCATCCATCCATCCATCCATCCATCCATCCACCCACCCATGCATCCATGCATCCATGCATCCATCCATCCATCCATCCATCCATCCATCCATCCATCTATTCATCCATCCATCCACGCATCCACCCACCCAACCACCCATGCACTCATCCATCCATCCATCCATCCACCCACCCATGCATCCATGCATCCATGCATCCTTCCATCCATCCACCCATGCATCCATCCATCCATCTATCTATCCATCCATCCACCCATGCATCCATGCATCCATGCATCCTTCCATCCATCCATCCATCCATCCATCCATCCATCCATCCATCTATTCATCCATCCATCCACGCATCCACCCACCCAACCACCCATGCACTCATCCATCCATCCATCCATCCACCCACCCATGCATCCATGCATCCTTCCATCCATCCACCCATGCATCCATCCATCCATCCATCTACCCACCCATACATCCATGCATCCATGCATCCATGCATCCATCCATCCATCCATCCATCCATCCATCCATCCATCCGTCCATCCATGCATCCACCCACCCATCCACCCATGCACTCATCCATCCATTCATTCATCCATCCATTCGTCCATCTACCCACCCATCCACCCATGCACTCATCCATCCATCCATCCATCCATCCATCCATCCACGCATCCACCCACCCAACCACCATGAACTCATCCATCCATTCATTCATCCATCCATTCATCCATCTACCCACCCATCCACCCATGCACTCATCCATCCATCCATCCATCCATCCATCCATCCATCCATCCACACATCCATCCATCCATCCATCCATCCATCCATCCATCCATCCACACATCCATTCATCCATCCACCCATCCATCTATATGTATTTATTTATCTATCCATCCATATATCCATATATTCATATGTATTTATTTATCTATCCATTAATGCATGTATGCATAAATCCATCCATCTATGTATTTATTTATCTATCCACTAATGCATCCATCTACTCACCCACCCATCCATTTATTTATCCTCCATCCATCCATCTATCTACCCACCCATCCATTCATCTACTCATTCATTTATCCTCCAACCATCCTTTCAACCATCCACTCATCCATCTATCCTCCATCCATCCATCCATGTATCCTCCATCCATCCATTCACCCACCCATCCATTCATCCATCCATCCATCCATCCATCCATCCATCCATCCACCCATCCATCCATCCATTCACCCACCCATCCATTCATCTATCTATTTATTTACCTATCTATTAATGCATCCATCCATTCATCCATTCACTCACCTATCCTCCCAGCCATCCTCCATCGATCCATACCGTGGATCACTTGGCCACTCTGTGCCAAGCCCCAGGCATTGCCATAGTGCAGACATACACAGAGCATGTTCTGTTCCTCATCAGAGAGGCAAAGCTAACCAGGTCCACAGTGGTAAGTGCTACCCGTTCACAGAGAGGGAAGAACACCAACCCTCCCGGGGGAACCTGGGGCGGCCTCCAGGGCAGAGACGCGGAGGTCAAGTGCAGGCTTATCCAGAAGAGGAGCGAGGGTGAGGAGGCTGGACAGAGCAAAGCAGGAGGCCCGATGGCCTGGGCTGAGGACATGCAGCTGGAGCCTGGGGGAGGAGCCCTGCCTTGAGCCGGCGGGGGAGGCGGGGCCCGGTGAGGGCGGGTGTGACACAGTATGCCCAATCGGCCAGGGCCAATAAAGCCACTGAGCAAGAGGCGTGGCAATGTTCTGCCCGAGTGTCAGACAGCGAGTGCCGTTCATCTTCCTGCGCTGTCCATCCTATGCCAGTCATCCACCCTATGGATACCCATCCACCCTATGATCTCCATTCACCTATGACTATGCATCCACCCTATGGGTTAGGTTTATCCTATGGGTGCCCAGTTGTCCTATGGGTATCCATCTTTCTATGGATATCATCCAACCTATGAAATCCATGCACCCTATGAACGCCCATCTATCCATCCTATGGGTGTCCATATATCCTATGATCTCCACCCGTCCTATGGCCATCCATCCATTCCGTTGTTATCTATTCATCCTCTGGCTAGCTACCCATTCTATGGGTATCCATTCATTGTATGGCTACCCGTCCATTCTATGCTATCGGTTACTCCTATCGCTGTCAGTCCATCCTATGGCGATTCATGCATCCAATGGGTATCATCCTACCTATGATAGCCATACATCCTGTGGCTCTCCAATCATCCCATGGACATCCAGCCATCTATGGACATACACACACCCTATGGCTGTTCATCCACCTGCACAGGGCAGCTAAGAGTTGGAGGCAGGGGTCAGGATGACCGTGATGGCGCTCCCCCCCGCCCCCCCCCCCCGCCACATCAGAGGTCAGCGTT
The DNA here is from genome assembly GCF_951640355.1 of Cnephaeus nilssonii. Classification (NCBI taxonomy): domain Eukaryota; kingdom Metazoa; phylum Chordata; class Mammalia; order Chiroptera; family Vespertilionidae; genus Cnephaeus; species Cnephaeus nilssonii. The sequence goes on along the minus strand of NC_137078.1, from coordinate 101,403,576 downwards.
CTGCAAGGCAGACCTGGAAAGCAGGTCCCCGTGAGTGGATGCACACACTGACTGTGTACCCAGGGACCGGGCACATGGCTCATGAGGGACGGGATGCGAGAGCCCTTTAGTCCTGGGGGCGGCAGCGGGCCACCGCGTCTTGCCTGAGGCGCCGGCGCGATGGGAAAGCTTGTCTGCAGTGGCTGTTTCGGCGCCAAGTGCACCGGAGGCCCGGAGTGCCCTGGAGTTCGGGCTGGAGGTGACGCCGGGAGGAGCCCCGTGCTGCCGCCGAAGGAAGGAGCGCACGGCTCCTGGGGGCTCTTCGCAGGCCCCTTGGGGAGGGCGAGCCGAGCGGCAGACAGCGGTGCTGTGGAGCTATCCTGGTGCTCCCCATCTTGCCTAGGAGGACCCGGGACGGTCTCTGTGATGATAACCACGTCACAGAGGCAGCAAGGCGAAGTGAGCGCCCCCTGCCACGCAGCTGGCGAGAGCCCCCGTGGGCGGGCGCCCAGGGCCAGGGCCAGCAACAGAAACACCACACCTGCTATGCTATCCTTTTTTTTTTTTTAAATGTGTTTTTATTGATTTCAGAGAGAGGGAGGAAGAGAACCAGAGACACACAGTGATGCGAATCATGGATCAGCTGCCTCTTGCACGCCCCCTACTGGGCATCGAGCCTGCAACTGGGATACGTGCCCCAATCTTCTGGGCAACCAACCGTGACCTTCTGGGTCATGGGTCGATGCTCAACCACTGACAAGCCCAGCGGGGCTGCTCGGCTATTCGGACCCCCAGCCCCTTCACGTGGGAGGAGCCAGCCTCAGCCCCAGGCTGCCCTTCGCCGGCGTCTCCAGCCTGGACCGCACGCGGGCCTTCCGCAGACAGAGGCCTGTGCCCTCCGTGCTCCCCACCTCTCGGACACCCCCCTCCCCCAGCTGAAAACACAGTTTACACGGACGCCATGCCTATAGCGCCTTCCGGCGAATCCGGGGAGCTGAGCAGCAGCAGGAGAGAGGAAGGCAGAGCTGGCCGGGAGCCCAGTGGCTGAGTGGCCGCATCCCTGGGGAGGGGCCTGGGACGCAGGCTGAGCAGCTGTGGCGGAGCCGCCCCTCGCCCGCCCGCCGTGTGCCAGTGCCGCCCGGGAGCTGGGATTGATCCCAATCAGCCGTTCGTGACAGGAGAGGCAGGTGCCGCCACATGCTGTGTGTTTATCCCCCTCGAGCCGCACAGACGTCCTGGCTCAAGAGGCCCTCATCGAGTCGCTCCTGGTCCTGCCCCCGCCCCCCCAGGTGTGCTCTCCATGCTCGCAGTCCCCGGTGACCCTGGTGGACGGGGGTGACGCTCAGGTGCAGGTGGCCCCAGAGGCTGGCTCCCGGGGAGGCCTGGGCATTGCCACGGAAGGAGATACAGGGTCCCCTGGACAAAGGAGACGGCGGGCGGGGCGGGGAGGGGAGAGTTTCCATGACGAGTGAGAGAGGGAAGGAGTGTCGTTACCAGCGAGGGATGTGCGCTTGGGGCGGGTGTGGGGTCCTCCAGCCCGAGACCATGGCGGTCACTGTGGCGATGGGCCGCCCCAGCTCCCCACTCCCAGCTCTTCCCGCTTCCCTCGGTCCTGGGCGCCCGCAGCTCCTGGCCGCGCTTTCTCTGCCCAGCAACCTGCCCCTGCCCCTCCCATGCCCATCCCCCACCTCACCAGCCATTCAGCTCTGCACCCCCAGCCCCCCAGCCTGACCCTGAGACGATGACTTTGCCTTCATGCAGAGACAGAGCCCCGATGAGGGCATCAGACGGAGCGGTCCTCTTCCCAGGACCCGGCGTCCGCCCCTCCGCAGGGACCAGGGTGGTGGCAGGGCGCTCAGTCGGGCCCCGAGTGCCCTGTCCTGGACATACATGCCTGTCAGACCCCAGGCTGTGAGCGTGACGGGGCCTGCTCCATGACGAAGGCATGTGAGCAGCACAGGGGCCTTCGCGGGCGATGACTCGCTGGGCCTGGCACCAGCAGCTGAGAGACTCGGACTCCGAGGGAGACGGTGCCAGAGTCTCCATCGCTGGAGAGGCCACGGGGGCCTCCAGGCAGAGTGAACTTGACTGACAGCCAGCAAGAGGGCGGGTCTCAGTCCTCCATGAACTTGACTGACAGCCAGCAAGGGGGCGGGTCTCAGGCCTCCATGAACTTGACTGACAGCCAGCAAGGGGGCGGGTCCTTAGTCCTCCATGAACTTGACTGACAGCCAGCAAGGGGGAGGGTCCTTAGTCCTCCATGAACTTGACTGACAGCCAGCAAGGGGGCGGGTCCTTAGTCCTCCATGAACTTGACTGACAGCCAGCAAGGGGGCGGGCCCTTAGTCCTCTACCTGCAAACAGCTGCCAAGGGCCTGGCTGGTCTGGAAGTGGATGCTCAGCGCCTGGGCTGGGCACACAGCTGCTCTCCATCCCCGGGCAGGACCCTGAGCAGGGAGCCCAGCCGCCGGCCCGGCCCGGCCCTCTGACTGCAGACCGTGAGCTGAAACACGGGCGCTGGATTAGGTCGCTGAGTCGTGGCCCTTTGTTAGGCAGCAAAGACGACTGGTGACACCGAGGCGGCGCCTGCACCCTGGGCCCCGCCGACACCACTCTGGCCCGAGATGTTCAGTGGAAGCAGGGGGCTGACCCCCGCCCCTTGGAGTCAGACGAGCCACTCCGGCCTCCTCGTACCCACAGCTGGGCCAGGAGGGGGGGCAGCTCTGCAGCTCTGGGGGCTCCAAATAGGACCACCCTCTCCGGGCCTCCGTGTCTCCGCCCCAGGACCTTTGAACATGCCGATGAGGGCCTGGCCTCCCCACCTGCTCCTCCTCCACGGTCGGCCGAGGGCTGTCAGGATGGGTCTCACCTTATGTCCCTCCACCAGCGCCCTCCCTTGTGCCCCAGGCCCTGTCCAGGATGTGCTCTCCACCTCTTTTCTGATCCCAGCTCCTGGGAGTCTGTGCCTCCCTGTATTGTGAGCGACAAGCCCGCGGTTTGGATTTGGGAATACAAGAATGCTATGTTTTTTCTAAATAGTTTTAGAACCAAACAGGGGTCTAACCACAAAGCCAATAACTAGTAATAATAATAATTTCTACAGGAAATACAAAATCAAGATGTTCTTACTCAAATCTCAAAACAGGTCCCATGACGGACACGGGGTTTGCAGAAATCAGCCGCACGGGAGGGGTGTGTGCGGCGGCTGAGGGCTCGCCGGTGCGCTGCGAGCCCATGTCCATGCGGTCCCGGCGTGTGGGCAGCCTCAGCATCATGCTTCACGGCGAGGAGACCGAGGCACACGGAGCCGGTCTTCCCCGGCGGCCGCGGTCAGTGGCCGAGCCGGGCCTTGAACCTGCTCGTTCCCAGCAGACTGCGCCGCGGGGTCTCGGATGGCGCCTGTCATCGCTGAGTCTGTCCTTGAGCTTCAGGCTCGCTTTCTCGGCGAAGCACCTCCAGGCGGCCTCACTTCCGAGGTGCGACAGACCCGGCCGCAGGGGCCGCCCACGACTCCGACAATCACGCATCCAGTGCCTCCTCTCCCCACGCCCCGACCTGGCCCCGGGGAACGGCAGCTGGCCGCTCAACGTTCTCATCGCCTCAGAGTTTAAGTGCAAGTGGAATCTGCCAGAGAGTCAACCCCCATCAACAAAGTCTGTGGGGCCGTAGCCGGGATGAGAGCCGCGGGGAAGAGAGAGAAGGACAGGAACGGAAAGGGAGGCTGAGAGAAGGATGAGCCGGGACGTCTCCCCGAGTCTAGACCTGCAGGACGTGAGGCTGTGCACAGGGCTCTGAGGAGTGGGTGGCCGGCAGAGGGACGGCAGGTGCAAAGGCCCTGGGGTGAGCGTCCTGGCTGTCCTGTGTGGAGGCCCCTGAGCAGGGAGGATGCAGGAGGAGGTGGCCGAGGAGGAGGGGGCAGGAGAGCCGGCCTGGTCGGTCATGTAGGGTGTTGGCTTTGGCTGAGTGGTCTGGGAAGCTTCTGGAAGGCTTGGGCAGAGGCAGGATGGCTATCCTCACGCTCGCCTGCTCTGACCTGCAGCGCCGCCCCTGGCTCTCTCCAGCACTCACACCGCGAGTGATGGTGTGTCCAGTCGCTCCCCTCCGAGCGTGGGCTCCGGGGGAAGATTTGTGTCCGACCGTGTTCTGCGTGGCCGCGGCCAGGCTCGTGCCGGGACGGGGAGCCGTGGGCTGGGTGACTGGTCGGAAACAGGGAAGCTGTAAGTTGCTGTGACACCCACAGCGGGTTATCTGAGGTGCGGAAGGACGACAGGCTCCGTCAAGGGAGAGGCTGACCTTGTCAGGATGATCCGTGACCACCCGCCATCGCTCCTTCCAGTGAAAGTCTATGTCAGACCACCCTGCGTGGAGACCTCAGGCCTCTGCGTGTGCAAGGCCGCCACGCAGGCCTCCCCTGCGCCAGGGAGGTGAGCATGGGCCCCCTTTTCCTCCACAGCGGGGCTCCCTGCCCAGCCGCTCCCGTCACGTGCCCCCCACGGGCTGCCGAAGCTTTCCTCCGAGCTGTGGTCAGACCTGGCTCCTTGCTTTACGCGCCCCCCCCCACCCCGCCTCCATCCCCACCCCGTCCATCCACCCCCCGCAGGCTGAGACGCTCTCTTTCCCGCGCTTCCTGCGTGATTACAGGCCCATTAGAGCGGTGCCTCGAGGGCAATTTGCCGCCCTGTGAGGGTCCGGAGCCGTCCCATTAGCGGCCGGGCTGCTGTGGGGACCAGGGAGAGCGTATCGGGGTGATGGTTCGGGCGATCTTCTCGGCGGGGTGCAGGCTTCCGGGCAGCATTAAGCTAATGCTGGCCAGTCCCCCGCCTCCGCTCCGGGGCGTGCGGGCCGCCTGCCTGTGGCCCAGGGGGCGAGGTCAGCCGGGCCCCGGGCGACGGACAGAGAACCCGCGGCCCCTTAACTCCTTCCTCACGGCAGAGGCCCACGTGGTCCCGGTGCCCGTCCTCCTACCGAGCCCACTGGCCTCCCCTGGGGGGCAGGGAGGGGTCATTCCTCAGCATGGGTGTCGGGGAAGAGGCTGCGGGGCCCCGTCGGGCTAGGTTCTGAGTGGGCGTGGGCAGGAGCCCAAACGGTGCATTTGTTTAGGCCAGTGGTCGGCAAACTCATTAGTCAGCAGAGCCAAATATCAGCAGAACAACGATTGAAATTTCTTTTGAGAGCCACATTTTTTAAACTTAAACTTCTTCTAACGCCACTTCTTCAACATAGACTCGCCCAGGCCATGGTGTTTTGTGGAAGAGCCACACTCAAGGGGCCAAAGAACCGCATGTGGCTTGCCAGCCGCAGTTTGCCGACCTCGGGTTTAGGGCTTTTTTCTTTCCGCCAACTTGGAAAAGAGATCAGGACATCGTTGGCTTGGAAGCCGCACTGATGAGGGGGCTGGGGAGCCTGGGGCCTGCGGGGTCCGGCGGGGGCCGGCGGGGGCCGGGCAGAGACGCCCGGGAGGAACGATAGCTGTGGAGGGGACGGGTCTGCAGAGGCGGCTCCCGAGGGCCCTCAGGGGAGCGTGGCCTCTCCTGGGGGCTCAGTGGGAGGATGGCGCTGCAGGCTCCCCCAGACCTTCAGCCCGGGGTCCCCGCGGCAGCCAGCTCCCGGGCTCCCCCGTGCAGGGCGCGTGCTGGAGGGGTGGCACCTCCCGGAGCAGGCGTGGGCCCAGGGCGGCGGCGAGGAGACAGGGCCGGTCCCACGCTACCCTGCTGTGACGGTGGACAAACGACCCCCACAGGAGGCTGCAGAGGGCGGGAGGGCGCCCGGGGCCCCGCGCAGAGCGGCGCTCGCTCCGTGCCTGGTCGTGGTCAGAACAAGTCCAATCGCTGGAAAACAGAAGTGACATTAGTTGGCCCGAGGCTCCCAAACTGGATTCCATTTTGTGCAGGAATATGTGTGTATGCATGAACATGTGTGCGCGTGAACATGTGTGTGCACAACCACATATTTGCATGTGTATGCATGACCACATGTTTGAGTGTGAACAAACGTGTGTGCATGACCACGTGTTTGCGTGTGAACACGTGTGTGCACGACCACATGCTTTCATGTGAACATGTGCATGCATGAACATGTTGTGCAGGAGCATGCATGTGGAGGAACATGTGTGCGGGGTAGGGAGGGTAAGGAAAAAGAAAGCATCTGAGTTGCTTATCGATGGAGACCTGAGAGGAGGAGGTGGCAGGTCGGGATGGGCGTGAACATGTTGGCACATTCACATCCGGCTCCACAGCCCGGGGCTGAGCCCAGCCGGCACTGTCTGGAACCTGAGCTCCCTCCTCTTAGGCCAGGGCCACCCCCGTGGCCTCCTCCCGTGGACCTGGGGTCCCTACACTTGGAGGGGTTACTCCAAGGCCCAGGAAGGTGCCTTTGCCCCAAACACCGGCTTTCACGGCTGCTGCCCTCCTGGCCTCAGGAACCCGCTGCCCTGCCCTTGTCTCTGGAACCTGGGCATGGGCCTGAGAGGGAGGGTCCTGGGCTGGCAGCCCCGGGGAGTCCGTGTGAGCCGGCAGCCAGCTCACAGCCGCCCTCGCTGCAGACGGCCCGAGCCTGTAAAACTAATGAAAACTAACAGCGTGGGCCCGGCGGGCGGCTCTGCCAGGAGGGGGTGCGGCCCCTTGGCACCCGGGCAGTAACTCCAGGCTGGAAGGCAAATGAGGCGGAATGAGTGACACAGGCGATCTTTAAATAAATAGCACTTAAACCTGAGTGATGAATTGGCGGATAGAGGCGTAATCCGGAAAATTACATCCCAGGTGGAGACAGGAATCTACGCGCCAGGCAGGCGGGGCCGGGGCCGCAGGGGCAGGCGGCCGGGGAGGGCGGTGCGGGGGCCACAGCCCCAGCCGCCTGCCCGGGGGGTGGACAGCAGAGAGATGTGGCCGGGGGAGGAGAGGCAGCAAGTCGGGGATTTCAACATCGGGATGAGAGCTGGGAGTGGGCGGTGGAGTCTGGACCAGCTCGAGCCACCGGCGTGAAACCGGACGGCGAGGACAGCGCCGCGCACAGGGACGGCGGCCTGCGGGGGGCCTGCCCTGCGGGTGCCAGAGCCTTGGCTGATCGGAGACAAAGGCACGGAGTCCCCTCTCCTCCCGCGGAAGACCGCAGGCCAGAGCTGCAGGACGCTTGCAGCTTTCCATGGATCAGAAACAGCCCTCGCGTGAAGGGGCCGGTGGAGTGACGGATGGCGCAGCTCCTTCGCGAAGCTCTGCAGTCCACGCGGCGGGTCCACCCAGCTGCCACGCGGCGAGGGGAAGACAGAACCGCGTCGCTGAGCCCAGCTGTCACCGTCTGGAACCTGAGCTCCCTCCTCCTGGGCCAGGCCCACCCCGTGGCTCCTCCCGTGGACCTGGGGGCAGGCAGCGACCGCAGGGGACGGAGCCGGCCGCAGCCCCCCGCCGTGGGTGCCCAGTAGGGCCGGCCGGCCCGGAGCCCAGGTGGGGCCTTCCCCGGAGCTGACCCGGCCGCTCTCACGGTTTTCTGCGGACAGAGAGGCAGCGCTGATGACGATGGTCAGGGTTTACGTGTCCAGTGTATCCCGACGGCGAATACGTGGCCACTGTTTCCCCTGCGTCGGCCCTTGGGCCTCAGGGGCACGCGGTGGACAGCGAGCCGCCTCGGTCACCGCCGGGCCGTCCTGTCCCCGGAAACGCCCGCTCGGTTTCCTGCGAGTTTTCCCAGGGTCGGACCCACCTCTTCTCCCTCACCCTCAGGCCACACCCCCTGTGGGCACAGACTCGGGGGGGGGGGTTACATCTGTCCTACACACACGCGTGTGGGGGAACATGTGTGTTCTCTGTGCGGTCACCTTGCGGAGCCCTCACCTGGCTGGCTGACCCCCTCTCTCCAGCCACACATATGAGCGAGCACCCAGGAAACAGGAATAACACACAGCAACAGCCTCCAGGGGCCGCTAGTGTGGGGCCAAGAACAGGCCAGTCCCAGTCCCTGATCCATCCAGCGCCCCCTTCCAGAGGGACCACCTCACACCTTCTCCCCAAACCTCCAAACCCCTCCCCCAAGACGCTCCCTCCTTCCCAGGTCCTGGGTAAACCAGACACCACGGGAGCGAGTCCCCCATGCGGCCACCCTCACGTTCCCCACCTCGCCTGCCGGGCCCAGACCTGCCTTCCTGCCTGTGAGCAGGAGGGACCTCCCCTCCCCCGCCAGCTCCCCCCCTACCCCCCCGGCCACGTTGCCCCTCCCCCCCGGGCTGTATTGAGAATATGGAAATGTGCAATATCATCTCCATCATTTGTCCAAAAATGTTTTTATTCCACGCACGTGTAGGCCAGCACCCTGAAGTTTGGAACGACACCATCAGGAAACATTTTGAAGATGTTATCACACTGTTATCTGGCTTTCGTGTGTTTTTTTTTCTGTTATAAAAAGTACAATGCATGTGGCTTTTTTTGATCATCTTCTTATCCCCGGTGGCCTTTAAGCTTTTCATGTTCTTTGGTTTCAATGCAAACGCTTGGCGTGTGGATTCCATTGAATTCTGCTTGGGATTCACCGTGCCGCCGCATCTGAGAATTAGGCATGTAAATGCATCCTGTGTGATTTCCAGCCGTCCTCACATGGAGTATCTTCCCGTCCCTTAAAAAACAGCCTCCTCCCAGCTCCTCTTCAGTGTTTATCGTCACGTTCACTCTGTCCTCTCTGTCTGACCTTTGAATCTCGGCTTCTCGGCTTTGTCTCTTTTCCTCCCGTACGGCATTCTGGGTAATCACTCCAGATCTATTTTCTTTCCCAGTTCACTCCCTCTCTTTAGCTAGGACTCTTGCTTTTTAGAAACAAGTGCATTGGATTTTAAATTTCAGGTGTTTAAGTTCACTTGTATTTGGCCCTTTTACGAATTTGTGTGGGTGTTTGAATGCTTCCTTTTATCTGTTCTTGTTTTCCAGCCTTTATTTCATTTTAAATGCACAGGCTTCCTGTTTGGCGTCTGATCCCTCTACGAGGGGAAGGCACTGCAGGTCTAGTTTTGCTGAATGTTGTGTCTGCTGACTCCACAGCATGGCGGCTCATGTCTTCATGCGTTTTGCAGTTTCCGTTGGTGAGCTCACGTTTGATTGATCGTAACCCGTGGGAGCTCCTGGGGGCCTGGGTGGAGATGCGTCCCTCCACCAAGAACCTGTGTTTGCTTCTGTCCTGCACCCTGGGGGCACTAAACCCGGGGTCTTATTCAGTGTCCTCCCCAACAAAACATTCCTGTACCACTCCCTACCAGGCAAACACTGCCCATTTATATCTTTCTTCCAAGATGAAGAAATGGAGATACAGTGAGTTTCTGGGACTTGAGCAACATCCCACGGATTGTTTATGGCTTGACACACCTCCCCTCCACCGTGGGTACCAACGCAAACCTCAGAGCCACTGGAGGGAACTGGATTTTCCTTCTGGCCTCCTGTCTCAGCCCGTTCTAGCTGCTCTGACAAAAATCACGCTCACGGGTGGCTTACACCGTAGCCCTTTTCTTCTCACAGCTCTGGGGTCTGGAAGTCCAAGATCAAGGTGTGGCCGACGGGGCGTCTGGTGAGAGCCCTGGGCCTGGTCCAGAGATGGCCGACCCCTCGCTGTGTCCTCACCGGGCCGCAGGGGAGGGGTCTCGTCTACACGGAGACCAGTCTGTTCCTAAGGGCCCCGCCTCCTGATCTAACCCCCTCGCAAAGGCCTCGCCTCCTACTGCCATCATGTTGGGGGATAGGTTTCATCGTATGAACTTGGGGGAGACACCCGGTCTACACGGTACCTCCACTTGCCTATTCCCTTCCCCGAGGCTGTAATCCTTGGAGGGCCCAGCTTTTTGGAGGGTCTCATCTCGACACTTCCATCTCTAAGGGACCGAGGTCGCGTCCTTTGCCCACGTTCAGTTGTTAAAGCCACAGGCGTCCGGCCCTGGCATTGGCGATGGCCCGGGGGCAGCCACCCCCCCCCCACCTCCCACCCTCATGTTAGCTCCCGTCTCTTTGTTGGCTTCCAGCGATTTTCTTTCCTTTCCCATGAGCTCAGCTTCTGGTGTGAAGTGATGTGGGCGGCCATGTCCCCAGCACGCCCAGGTGGTTTTCAGCGGGAGAGCTTTACAGAATTTCTTGACGGCTCTGTGGCCAGGCGTGGCCACTTTCCTTTCCGGTTTGACGTCTGTCATTCATGCGTGGAGCTCGGGGGCGCCAGGCCCCGGGGGGTGGCACCGGTCTGCGTGGCCTGGTTCTCCGACACTGAAATGACAGCCTGGGGGAGCGGCGGGTCCTTCCTCCGCGTGCACACCCCACTGCTCCGCGCCGACTCGGGCACGGAGGCATCGTCTCCCCGCATCCTTTGATCTTGGAGCTTTATCCCTTTGAAAGGTTTCAGCGCCTTCTCTTTCCTCTCACGATCTCCCGTTTCGCTCTCCCGCGTCCAGGTACAATTTATTTTTTACTTCGCTCTCTAGTTTTCATCTCCAGCGGGGCCTCGGGAGCCCTTCCAGCTGCGCACATCTTTTCTTAATCTGTGAAATTCTTGATCTTTTCTTGTTTCAAAAAAAAAAAAAGTTGCTTTTCAGTTTACCCTTCTCTCTCTGAGGAGGTGGGGGTGGGGGTGGGATGGAGATGGGGGAGGGGGGATGGGGCAGCTGTCACATGGTTGTTCCTGTTCCAGGATCCTCCTCCGTCTTCCAGCTCCTCACTGTCCTCATCTCTCAGAGGGAGCTCCTCACCTGGCCTCCCTTCCACCTGGCCTCCCACCTGGCCTCCCTTCCACCTGGCCTCCCTCCCACCTGGCCTCCCTCCCACCTGGCCTCCCTCCCACCTGGCCTCCCTCCCACCTGGCCTCCCACCTGGCCTCCCTTCCACCTGGCCTCCCTGGCACCTGGCCTCCCTGGCACCTGGCGCCCGCCCATCGGGGATCCATTGTTTCCAATGTCACCGTCGGAGGCGCCTTTCCGGAATGCTGGGACTGCTCCTGTCCTAGCGTCCTGGTGGCGGCCCTGAGGACACGGTCAGAGCTTTACTCACTCTCTCCCACCTGCTCCGTTCCTCCTGTGGGTCTGGTCAGGCTGTCCTGGCGCAGCGCGGGGCCCCTCCAGCATCCCCCCTCTTCCTGTGGAACCTGAGCCGCGGTGGCTGCTGGTGCTCCCCCAGACCAGGTGACACCACGCCTGGCGCGGCTCCTCCAGCGAGGGCTGTGCTTCTCTGGGGGGGGGGCTTCCTAGGACGGACCCTCATGAGTGGCCCCCTGGCCCCCCCGCCCCCTCCCCGGCTCCATCAGGCTTGTTTGCATGAGTCTCCATCCCCCTGCCGACACCGCTGTGCGGGGCGTGACCTGGACTTGCCGTCGTCCCGCTAAGAGAGCGGACCCGGGTGGGGAGCAACAGGAAGCTCCGGGAAGTGCCCCCAGTCACCGCGGGCACCCCGCCCCGCTGGGCTCCAGGTTTGCCGAGGATCACCGGGCGTCTTTCTGGGACACGCTGGGTGGAGAGGGCCGGCTGCTCCCCCGACCCCCCAAGGTGGGCAGTGGGGGGGGGGCTCAGAGGCTGCAGGGAGTGCCAGGTGCAGCGCAGTGCGCAAGGCCAGCACGCTGGGCAGCGTGGAGGCGTGGCAGCCTCTGTACCTTCCAGCCACGCCGTGCTCACCCGGCTCCTCGGCCTGACCGCCAGACACCCCGGAGGCGTCGCCGTGTGCGGCTGGGCCGGGCCGGTGTGGCTGTGACCGCGCAGACACCCCGGAGGCATCGCTGTGGCTGTGACCGCACAGACACCTGGGAGGCCCTGTCAGCCTGCAGGTCTGACTGTGAGTCTGGGCGCAGTCACGTGTCTGCAGTTCCAGCTCCGAGGTGGTGCCCACGCTGCTGGCCAGGGTCTGCGCGCCCCGTGCTGAGCAGCGGGAGGCTAGAACCCTGTGCTCAGAGGGACGACGGGGCCGCTGTGGGTCCGGCAGGGGACAGTCTGCACCAGGGAGGTGGGGAGGGAGTGTCCTCGGGGGGCAATTTGCATCTCTGATCTGGTCCTTTGATCTCTCTTCAAAGTTAATCACTACATGGAAACCTCCTTTTTTAATTCTGTACATTTGCTCTGTGGTGTTAGACTGTCTTCCCGCCACTTCACAAAGCAATTAACCTTTATTTATTGATTGATAACCCATTCACTAATAATTAATAATTCATTCACTTATAACCTTATTAATGCACTTAATCTCTACTCTGTGGCTGACGAACATTTGCTGAGCGCCTTCTCCATGAGGCGTTGCTGTGGGGCAGGGCGCACAGCAGGACACGAAGCAGCCCCCGCCCCTGTGTTGTAGCTAAAGGAATGGCCGGATGCGGGAATGAGGGGACGCAGGTGTGAACTGTGTGGCAGACGCAGGCAATGCACAGATTAAAAAGAAGAAAGAACTAGTCCGTCCGGTGGAGGGAAGGGGCCGGAGCGCTGGAGTCCAGGAGCGGCCAGGGAAGGCCTGCCTGGGTCAAGGTCACGTTGGAACAGAGGCCCGGGCAGAGGGCAGGCTCCCAGGCCCCGCTGCAGGGCTCTGGGCACATTCAGGGGACGGATGTGGCTGGAGCCTAGCGGTAAAGAGGGCAGTGGCAGGAGGTATGAGCAGGTCCGTAGTGGAGACCGATGCTAAGGACCTCAATGGACAGGAAAGAACTTAGGCTTTTACTCAGGGATGGGACAGGACTGGGTGTCTTTGGGCAGAGAAGTCCTGTGATATTATTTGCATTTTGAAGAGCTCACCCAAGCTTCTCTGTTAACGGTCTGCAGGGGGAGAGGAAAGAAGGAGGGAGAGCCCCGAGCAGGTAGGCAGTTGGGGCTGGTGTGGGATCACGGGGCTCGAAGGAGATGGCAGCCGTGTGGGTGGTAAAAAGTGGTAGGAGTTGGTGTATTGCAGAGGCAGGGCCTACAGGCCACCCCAGGGGGTCGGATGTGGGGTGCAAAAGAAAAGGAGAGGTGTCAAGAATGACTCCGAGGTTTGAGGTTTGGGTCAAGAACTGAGAAGACAGGCATTTTTGAGGTATCAGAGGAATAAGCGTGGGGTTGAGGTGTCCATTATTCATAAACATGGAGGCGGTGGGTGGACAGTTGTATCTACACACGAGGAGTTCCGTGCCGAGGCCCAGGTGTGATCTGTATCTGGGGGTCACCAGCGCAAAGAACGTGTGAAAGCCATAGGACTGGGTGAGGTTGCATAGAGGAGAGTGTGGCCTGAGAGAGATGGGGTCGAAGAGAGGCCTCACTGGGCACTGTGGCGTCCACGGAACCCACAAAGGATGGAGAACAAACACCAGCCATAAATAAATGTTCCGGCAACTTCCTATATTCCTTCCATGACCCCAGAAGCTCACCCTTTTAGTGTATTTATAATGTCTAATAGAGCTGGAATGCAATGCCATGCTTTGGCCTATAGGTGGTGCAATTTGACAAAAGTGAACTAGTCCATGGCCGTATATATTTTTTTCTTTTTAAAATTAATTTCATTTCCAATGACAGTTGACATACAATATTATATTAACTGCAGGTTTACAGCCATATATATTTTCGACTTAAAGCTTGAGGTTGTGTAACATATAGTAAGTGAAGATTAAGCGTCAGTGATTTTGTAAATTTTGGATTCTGTGTATTAAATGTACTTAAAGTAACACACACACACAGACAGTTAACTTAGTATGGGTCTATTTTGCATGAAAATCCTTAATGTACAGCCACACAAACAAAAATGGAAGCCGCACTAACCTTCGTTTTCTCGCAGCCCATATTCCGAATGTGAAATTACACTTCACACCTCGGGTTTGGGATCAAAAGTCTCGAGATGCTTTCTTCGCTCGGTCACCAGCCCGGCTCATTGGCGTGTCTCCGCCACCGGCGTCCCAGGTCCTCGGTCGCGAGGTGCCCATCGGTGCGAAAGCCCCCGGTTCTCCTGCGTCTCAGAGCCTCACTCCGAAAGGACAGCGCATCCCCGACTTGGCAGGGCACCCGGGAGCAGCTAAGACGCTGGAGCCGAGCTTCCACTCACTAACGAGTTGTTAAATAATTAATAGGTTTGTGTTTAATTGCTTCTGTGTACATAATCTCGCCTTTTCTGAAAGCCGTCATTAATTTTCAGTTAGTTCCACTCGAGGTAACAAGGCCCAATGCCTCCAGTTGGAGGAAAGAAATGAATATTTATGAACTCTGGCTGCAGGGGCGGCTGGAGGAAAAGGAGGGCTATTCATCTCCTTCCCGTGGAGGAAGGTGGGGAGGAAATGGTCTGTCTTTGCCTCTGACAGTCTGTCTGGCTGGCACCTTTAGACCTCTGACCTCGGCTCCGGTCTCCTCACTCGCGTTCTATTTTAAGTGTAAATTCCGTCGTCAAAAACTCCAGTTTTCCAGCAGCTGCACCGGACGGAGCCCTCTGCAGGTGCTGGCTCCGCCCTGGATGCGGTGGGGAGCGCTGTCCCCTGGGCGCAGGGCGTGGTTCTGAGATCGGGTGAGGTGTGTGCGACCATAGACGAGACGAGACCCCGGCCTTGAGTCCAGGTCCCTGCAGCCAGCGCCAGCCTCCAACGCTATTCCCTCTGGACATCCACCCCCGAGCTCTGCAGGCCCCTGGTTACAAGGCATTGTTGGGATCTGGGTTGACATTTATCAGGTTTTTTTTTAGAAAAAAATGTTTTGTGTATTAAATGTACTTAACACACACAAGAACACACAGCGTTTAAAAATATTTATTGATTTTAGAGAGAGAGAGGAAGGGAGAGGGAGAGAGAGATAGAAACATCAATGATGAGAGAGAATCATGGATCGGCTGCCTCCCGCACACCCACCCTGGGGATGGAGCCCGCAACCCCGGCATGTGCCCTGACCGGGAATCGAACTGTGACCTCCTGGTTCATAGGTCGATGCGAAACCATTGAGCCACACTGGTTGGGCCATATTTATCAGTCTTAAAAAAAAACCTATCTTTTCAGGGAGGTTTTATTTATTTTGTTATTTAAAAATATTTCTATTGACTTTTAAGGAGAGAGGAAGGGACAGGGAGAGAGAGAAAGAGAGAAACATCGATGTGAGAGAAGCATCCATCGCCTGCCTCCTGCACATCCCTTACTTGGGGATGGAGCCTGCCACCCAGGCGTGGGCCCTGGTTGGGAATCAAACTGGCGACCCTTCGGCGCGAGGGGCAATGCCCAATCAGCTGAGCCACACCGGCCAGGGCAGGCGGTTTTCAAAAGATGTCGGGGTCTGGGCAGTTTTATTTCCTTCCCTTTAGCTCTCATGGTTTCCAAACCACCCCCCCTTGGCAGGCAACACAACAAAACAGCAGAAGCCTCTCACGGTGGCTCTCCAGGCGAAGATGCTGAACCAGCCCTCGGTTATCTGTCGCGGGCTTGCCCGTGTTTCCCCGATTTGCCTCTGTGGCTGGGAGGCGGGTGGTGGGGGGAGGTCACCATATGTGCACACCTACCAGTGGATCGCCCAGTTCTGCATGTTCCTGATGCAAAAGTGGTGGCGTGTGGCGTGTGGTCTTCCTGGACTTGTATCTCCATGAACGCGGTGTCTCTGAGGTCGTCCTGCTGTGTGTATCTGTGGCTCATTCCTCTCGGTCGGTGTATCGCAGAGACCTGTCCTCCCACGGTGACGTCCTCTCGGGCTCCCCCACGCTGTTGTGCAGATGTCATTCATTCACGTTTAATGGGCCTGATGTCCTACTGTGTGAATCTACCACAATCCGCTGTCATGTCCGTGAACTTTGGTTGTTCCCACTGCCTGGCTCCTGGGGCACCTAGGTAAGCATTTTTAAAGCTGTTTACCCCGGGGACAGGCGTCCGAGAGGAAGGTGAGGAGAGAGAGAGAGAGAGAGAGAGAGAGAGAGAGAGAGAGAGAGAGAAACATCAATGCTGAGAGAGTCATGGATCGGCTGCCTCCTGCACGCCCCCTACTGGGGATGGAGCCCGCAACCCAGGCCTGTGCCCTGACCGGGAATCGAACCCTGACCTCCTGGTTCATAGGTCGACACTCAACCACTGAGCCCCACGAGCGGGTTACCGGGGGGTATGTTGCATAGTTCTCACCCGTGTGCATGTTGCACTCCGCCCCCTAACGCCACCGTGTTTCCGAAGGGGCTGCTCGCGTGGCCGCTGGCTCTGCTGCGTATGCACCTTAGCTGGGCCCGTCCACTTAGCGCCATGCCTGCTCCCTAAGGGCCAGCCGTTCCCGGCGTCCCGGGCACGTGTTTCCGCTTCGGTGAATGGCGGTTCACGTCCGTGGCCCGTGTTGCTGTGGGTTCCTTTCTCTTTTGTCATCGACATGGAAGATGCCTTCGTGGAGGCTCAGCGCTAACGCCTTCGCCGCTGGACGCGTTGCGGAAACCGGCCCTGGGGCGTCCGCCTTCTGTCGAGGCGTTCTGATCATGGGTTTTAATTGCGACGGAGCCCAAGTGACCGGTCTTCCCCCAACAGGAAAGTGTCGTTGGTTCCGTGTAGGAGCTCTTTCCCCATCTCCAGGTCAGAACGATATTCTTCTGTATTTTCTTTTTTAAAATACATTTTTATTGATTTCAGAGAGGAAGGGAGAGGGATAGAGATAGAAACATCAGTGATGAGAGGGAATCATGGATCAGTTGCCTCCTGCACGCCCCCTACTGGGGACCAAGCCCACAACCCGGGCCTGTGCCCTTGACAGGAATCGAACCCGGGACCCTTCAGTCTGCAGGCGGACGCTCTATCCACCGAGCCACACCGGCCAGGGCTGTATTTTCTTTTAAACATGTTGGAGTTTTGCCTTTTGACTTGAAAGTTGTACATCCATTTTAAATTGGTTTTGTGTGTGTTGTGGGGTAAGAGCCTCTTTCATTTTTACAAAATATGCATAACCACCGCCCCGGCACATTCACGGAGCAGTCCCTCCTCCCCCCGCTCCGCACCGCCATCGCTGTTCACCGTGGGCCTCACCCTGGGCTCTCCCTGCGTTACCTCTGGCCACTCTCCCGCCCCCTCGCCGACCCCCGGCACTCAGGGCTGCTTTACGGGCTGCGCTGAGAGCTGGTGGTGCGGGTCCTCCGCGCTCGCCCTCATTTGTACGTGATTCTGGGCTTCTGCATATCCACATGCATTTTAGAATCCATTTTTCAAGTGCCACGGACTCCCTATTAGAGCTGGGATTGGAAATGCCTTGCATCTATAGATCAATTTAGGGGAGATGGGTGTGTTTCTGAGGTTGAGTTTCCCCGCTATGAACGTGGGCATATTGCATCCCCCAAACAAGAAGCTATTACGGAAGAACAGAGGGGAACGGGGGAGCCTTCCCACAAGATAGAGCGCAGAGACACTCTCCAGGCAGCCTGGGAGCAAATGAGAGCGGCTCAGAACCGAGTCACTGATTCCGAAGACAGAATGGGGCCGCCTGCTGCCACGGAGAACGGGAACAGAGGGAGGGAGGCAACTGGTGTGGCTCAGTGGTTGGCGCTGACCTATGAACCAGGGGGTCACAGGCCACCCCCAGTGCGGATTTGCAGGGGGCCGGTCCCGTGGCTGTGAGGCTGAGTTGCGGGCGCAGGCCCGTGTGGGACGGAGGCCATGCCGGGATCGGTGCGCCGGCGGGGAGAGGACAGAAAGAATCCCGGGGTGAGTGGGCAGGAGCCGTGCCTGCTCCCCTGAGCCACAGACAGGCAGATGGAGGGCAGAGCGCCATGGGCCGCTACCGGCAGATGCTGGGGCCTCCGGGGGGTCCCCGCTCAGCACCGTGGCTATGTTTAGGGGATACACATCACCGATTGTGTGGTGGAGAAAGCACGAGCCCAGGCCCCGGGCGGCCCCAGGACCTGCCCCCGCTCGGCTCGCCTGCGTTTACCCCGCACAACCCTTCCTTCCAGCGAGAACTTCCTCAGAGCGGCGTCTGGGCCCGCGAAGGCCCACGCAGAGGCCTCCGGGCGCTGCCGGCCACGGGAGGAGGGACTGGCACCTTTAAGCCCGTGGGGGGTGCGATGGCGAGTTGGCAGGAGTCCTTCCCTGAGGCTGCTGCCTTCTCGGACCAGAGCGCAGTGCCAGGCGTCTCGCTCTCGGGAGGGGGTGGGGAGGGGGGGTGGCTCTCTCTCCAGTTAACAGACCATGGGAACAGCCCAGCCGGGGGCTCAGTGGTGAGCATCGACCTATGAACCAGGAGGTCAGGGTTCGATTCCCGGTCAGGGCACAGGCCCAGGTTGCGGGCTCCATCCCCAGTGTGGGGCGTGCAGGAGGCAGCCGATCCATGGTTCTCTCTCATCATGGATGTTTCTCTCTCTCCCTCTCCCTCATCCTCTCCTTGCCTCTCTGAAATCAATAAAAATAAATTTAAAAAAAGAGCCTGGAAAGAAATTAGTTATTCCCGGGAGCGAGGCCCTTACGCACCCATGGCCTTCGAGGCATCGCCAGCAGAGGGGGTTCAACCACGACAGCGCCCCAATGCTGAGAGCAGTGCGCCGGCCACACGCCAAGCGCTTCGGGGAGCGTCTTCAGGGGCCGCGGTCTGGGTGTGGTGGGTGACAGACACTGTCCGTTGGAAGTCTGACGCTCACAATGGGTCCCGCAGGGAACGCTGGGCAGGCAGCCCGCCTTCTCGGGGCTCAGGAAACGAGGGCGGGAGGTCCCAGCGGCCAGGCACTGGGTAGCGGGGTCCTCTGGACGCTCCTTGAAGCTCGCCCCGTGTCCCTGAGTGAGTGGGCGCGGGAGGCGGAGGCGTTGGGGGGCGGGGGTGGGGGGGGCGTTTGACCCGGTGTTTGGGGCCCGGAGGAGAGATCCGCCAGCTTTGAATCTCACAGGACAAACAGGGCCACTGGGTTCTAGGGCCAGACACCCCGCAGGATAAAATGAAAACGTCTCAGACGCAAGTTAGTGATCACCTCTCTCCACAACGCCCCAACCGTGTGTCCAGAAAAGCCTCGGAGTGCGCCAGCCGAGATGTCCCAGATACGGGGGGTGTCCCCCAAAACGCACGCACCACTTGGAATCATGATCGAGGCCGAGTTCGTGAACACACAGCCCACTTTCAGATGGCGCTCTCAGCCATTGGAGGCACGCGTGTTTGGACACCCGTGTTTGCTCTGGAAGCACCCAGAGCCCACTGCGCTGTGACTTCAGCGGGGAGCCAGGGCGGGAACAGGGGGGACCCTCCCGGGACCCGGCGCTTGGCGCGCATGAGACGGTGCAGTTCCCGCAGCGACCCGGGGACACGGACGTGTTACTGTTCCCATTTCACAGGTGAGAAAACTGAGACCCGGAGAAGGTACACGACGTGTGTGAAGGCCCCCAGCCAGCGAGGTGCAGAGCAGGGGTGCGTGCCCAGGTCTGTCCACTCCGGAGCCCGAGGTGGGGAGCCCACCCGGAGCCGCTGGGGTCCCGGCAGACCAGGGCGGCGAGGCAGCCGGAAGCGCCTGCCCTTGGGAGTCAGAGCGTGGGGGGGCGGAATCGGGGTTCGGAGTGCGCGGGGTGGGGCGCCTCTAGGAGCGTCTCACGTGCCATGGAAGCGGCTGCCGAGAGCCTGGGGGGATTTGCTTCTGGCGGTGACTGGGCGCCAGCACCCCGGGGTGCAGAGGCCGCTGACCGGGCCCGCCCGCGCCTCCCGCAGCAGGTGCCTTGAGGTTCTGCTCACTTCCGCTGTGGGGGCCGCGGCGCAGGGAGCGGGAGGCTTCCCCATGACACAGGCCGAGCAGCTCACAGCCAGGCCCCCCGCACCCCCCCCCGCCCCTTCCGTTCCACGTTCAGTGATGCCTCTGATTCGGGGACGCCCACACCTGGTCCCCGGGCGCTCGTGGGGAGCGAATATTTAGACCACGTGCCCGCTGTTCCGTGCGGGAACACTCTCTCCCCCCCAGGAAAACAAATGTGGCTTCGAGCCGACGGGGCCGGCCTCGCACCCCGGAGGCTCCCCGTGCACCCCGGTCTCCGTGGGGCGCTGTCAGGGAAACCCCCCCGCAGCCGCGGCGCTGAGGGAGCGGCCGCTCTTCCCTTTGCTCCTGCGGGGGGGGCGCGGGGGGTGGGGCGTGCAGGATGCGGAGCCCAGCCGGCCCCACGGGGTCCCCCTTCTCTGCAGAAGGCTGTCGCTCGGCCGGCTGGGCCGAGTGGTTAGAGCGTCGGTTCTTGGGCCAAAGGGTCTCAGGTTGGTTCCGGTCGGTCAAGGGCACGTGCTTGGGCTGCAGGCTCCATCCGTCCCCGGTCGGGGTGCGTGTGGGAGCAACCAATCGCTGTGCTTCTCTCACCTCAATGTTTCTCTCTCCCTCCCTCCCCTCCCTTTCTCCCTCCCACTCTCTGAAAATCAATGGGAAAAGCTTCCTCACTCCTTGGGTGGATTGAAATAGATAGATGATAGATAGATGATAG
The DNA here is from genome assembly GCF_951640355.1 of Cnephaeus nilssonii. Lineage (NCBI taxonomy): Eukaryota > Metazoa > Chordata > Mammalia > Chiroptera > Vespertilionidae > Cnephaeus > Cnephaeus nilssonii. The sequence goes on along the minus strand of NC_137078.1, from coordinate 101,383,290 downwards.
ATAGATAGATAGATAGATAGATAGATGATAGATAGATAGATAGATAGATAGATTGATAGATAGATAGATAGATGATAGATAGATAGATAGATAGATAGATATAGATGATAGATAGATAGATAGATAGATAGATAGATAGATGATAGATAGATGATAGATAGATAGATAGATAGATATATAGATAGATGATAGATAGATGATAGATAGATAGATGATAGATAGATAGATAGATAGATAGATAGATGATAGATAGATGATAGATAGATAGATGATAGATGATAGATAGATGATAGATAGATGATAGATAGATAGATAGACAGATAGATAGATATAGATAGATAGATAGATAGATATAGATAGATAGATAATAGATAGATAGATAGATAGATGATAGATAGATAGATAGATAATAGATAGATAGATAGATAGATGATAGATAGATAGATAGATAATAGATAGATAGATAGATAGATAGATGATAGATAGATAGATAGATGATAGATAGATAGATAGATAGACAGATAGATAGATGATAGATAGATAGATAGATGATAGATAGATAGATAGATAGACAGATAGATAGATGATAGATAGATAGATAGATGATAGATAGATAGATAGATAGACAGATAGATAGATGATAGATAGATAGATAGACAGACAGACAAATACAGAATCCCATTGCTGTCATTATGACAAAAACCCGAGGGGCCGCACCGACTCCATCACACCCCTGGTGACGCACGTGGCTCTTGTCGTATGGACTTCGCCCGCAGTAACTCGGGTGGGGATTCCACGCACAGGCCCCGAACCAGCGGCCCTCACTGCGCCCATTTCTGAATCCCCCGTGTTCTCCCACGTGGCCCGTGTCCGGGGCCGGGCGGGAGGGCCTCGGGACGGTGCCCACACAGAGAATGGCTCCCGGGCAGCTGGAGACGCGCTCGGCAGAGTCGACGCCCTCGGGGACAGCCCGGCAGGCAGGACGCTGCGCTCGGTGGGGAGCACTCAGCTTCATTGAATGGAGCCTTGCCGATGATTGGAAACCAATCCGGGAAGATGGCGCTCCAGAAGGAGCGGCTAGCGGACAGGACGGAGGTGGCGGTCCAAGCCCGCGGCGGGCTCCTCTGCCGCTTCCTCGAGTTCACTGTTTACGATGATGCGGATCGTGGCGGGGCGCCCGGCGGCTCTCATCCCCCAAGTCCACGGCAGCGCCCCATGTCAACCTGTGTCAGGGCCCAGCCTGGCCCGTGCAGCAGGGCCACGCTCCGAGGGGTCGCTGGCTCCACCCCGGTCAGGGCACATGCCCGGATTACGGGCTCGAGCCCCAGGGGGGGCGGGCAGGGGGCAGCCCACGGACGTTTCTTTCTTCCTCTTCCCCCCGCTCCTCTCTTAAATCAGTGAAAACATACTTTTAATAATAAAGGCGATGGCAGCCAGTCCCAAGCACTGCAAGCCCCTGCCCAGCAGACAGAAGGGGCAGGAAGAAAAGGGGTGAAGGCCTTTCTCCCCTCCCTCTCCCCCTCCCCAGGAAGTACCTTTCCCAGAGCCCAGCCTTCCCGTGAACCACGCACACCGTGGGCGGGGGGAGCAGTCCCCACGGAGCTGATGTGGGTGAGGATTGACATACGCAGAGGCATAAGCATAAGCATAATACAAAAATCTATGCTAACAAAAGCCTTGGGGGTGATCAGGCCAGCAGGGGAGTGGTTAGGGGGCAATCAGGCCAGCAGGGGAGCAGTTAGGGGGCAATCATGCTGGCAGGCAGAAGTAGTTAGGGGCAATTAGGCTAGCAGGCAGGTGAGCGGTTAGGAGCCAGGGGTCCCAGATTGTGAGAGGGATGTCTGACTGCCAGTTTAGGCCTAAACCGACAGTTAGACATCCACTGAGGGGTCCCAGATTGGAGAGGGTGCAGACCAGGCTGAGGGACACCCCCCCCCCCCCGTGCCCGTGCACGAATTTCATGCACCGGGCCTCTAGTTGGTAAATGAAAGGTTGTTGTTTTAAGCCCCTGAGTTCTAAGTAATTTGTTGCACAAAACTCTAATGCGGGCCCTATCTGGATCCGACCCCCAGCTCACCTCACCCCCAGGGGTCTGAGACCCTCTCTCCTGCAGAACGAATGACAAGGCGGGTGCGTCCGCGTGCCCTGTGCAGGCTGCCAGTGCCTCCTCACTGCCCACCCTCAGGCCTGTGCTCCCACCCTCTGACCTGGAGAAGGCGGGGGAGGGAGGGTGCAGCCCCCCATGGCCGCTGGCATCGCTGACCACGGGGCAGGCAGCCGGGCCGGCCCCCAGGTCGCCGGCCCTCCCCTGTGGGAGGCTCCCCAGGACCGAGCCTGCACGCCCACCTGGACACCGCAGGCGCTCGTCTCCCGGGTTGCATTGCATGAGGGGAAATGGACTGAAAAAACGTTTGAAATGGAACTTCCACATGGTTTCACGTTTTCCCTGAGCTTGCGTGACGCTGGGCTCCAACTGCCGCGTGTAATTGGGTTTTGAGGGGGCCGCTCAGCCTGAGCGTGTAGATCCGCTGTCCCCGTCCGCGTGGCAGGGACGGAGTGTTCTGGGCCCTGAGCTTCTGGCTGAGCTCAGCGTGTGACTCTCCTCTCGCCCCCACGCTCAGGGTCACGGGCATCATCAGCTCCCCGCCCGGGAAGCGCCTGTGGTTGGCACCTCTGGGCCTGGGCCCGTGTCCCTTATTCTGCGGAGCCACAGCTGGGGGGGGGGGGGGGTGAACTCAGGGCACCTGTGTCCCTGCGTCTGTCCGGCATCTGCTAATTGGTCAGCGCTAGCCCTGCCCTAGCGTTGAAGACGCGCTCCCATTGGTGTGGAAGCGGGAGAGGGCGGTGCTCTCGATGATGGAGAAACAAACAACACTGAGCGGCGGGGAGGCTGCAGCGCAGGAAATGGGCCAGCGAGGAGGTGATGGCTCCCCCCACGCGGCGTGTGGCCCGGCTGCCTCTCGCTGACCGTGGAGCAGAGAAATGGCTCCTCGGCTGAGCAGCGGCTTGCGCGGTTAAACCGCGACCTCTTCTCTCTGTGGCCCAACCTGGCAGGACGGAAGGGAGCGGATCAGCGCGTTTTATCGCCCTCCGGGCCCCTAGGCCTCTCAGCTCAGAGAATCGGGGTGAGAGCCCCTCCACCGAGGCCACCGTGCGATGGAGCCGCGGCCCCTCCTCAGAGTGAACTCCCCCTTCCTGCCTTCGCACCGTCAGCTGCCAAGTCAGACCCGGGAGTGAGCTCCTGGCTGCCGGGGACTGAGCCCTGGGCTGAGGTCCTGGAGCCGGAGGAGGGGGCGCAGCAAGGATGGAGCACCCAGACTCTCTGTCCCGGGGGAGGCCGGCTCTGTGTCCCCAGATCCTCTGTCCCGGGGGAGGCCGGCTCTGTGTCCCCAGATCCTCTGTCCTGAGGGGGAGGCCGGTTCTGTGTCCCCAGATCCTCTGTCCCGGGGGAGGCCGGCTCTGTGTCCCCAGATCCTCTGTCCCGGGGGAGGCCGGCTCTGTGTCCCCAGATCCTCTGTCCCGACGGGGAGGCCGGCTTTGTGTCCCCAGATCCTCTGTCCCGGGGGAGACCGGCTCTGTGTCCCCAGATCCTCTGTCCCGAGGGCGAGGCCGGCTTTGTGTCCCCAGATCCTCTGTCCCGAGGGGGAGGCCGGCTCTGTGTCCCCAGATCCTCTGTCCCGGGGGAGACCGGCTCTGTGTCCCCAGATCCTCTGTCCCGGGGGAGGCCGGCTCTGTGTCCCCAGATCCTCTGTCCCGGGGGAAGCCGGCTCTGTGTCCCCAGATCCTCTGTCCCGGGGGAGGCCGGCTCTGTGTCCCCATATCCTCTGTCCCGGGGGAGGCCGGCTCTGTGTCCCCAGATTCTCTGTCCCGGGGGAGGCCGGCTCTGTGTCCCCAGATCCTCTGTCCTGAGGGGGAGGCCGGCTCTGTGTCCCCAGATCCGCTGTCCCGAGGGCAGGAGACTGGCTCTGTCCACCACCAGCACAGAGCGAGAGTGCCAACATGGTGTGATCCAAGGCGTGTGCTGTCCACCTGCCCAGGTGGCCGAGAGAGACCTGTGACTCCCCTGACCTCACAGAGGGACACTGAGGTGGGGTAAGCCCAGGTGGGCGGGGGCCTGGTTACCTGGTGGCCCCTTGTGAGGGAGGCGGATGCAGCTGTGACAGGGAAGCAGAGGTGGGAGGGGGGACAGGAGTGCAGGCGACGGCAGCAGCCAGACCCGCAGGGCCGAGCCTCCCCCCACAGCCTCCAGCAGGACCCGCCGTGAACCCGGGAGTCTGACTTTGAAGTCTGGCCGCAGAGCTGCCCGAGGACACGTGTGCCCTGTCTCAGGCCCCAGGCTTGTGGCGGCTGCTGACAGCGGCCGCAGGGACCTGATGCCCCGGTGCACGTGTGTGGGAGGATGAGAAGGAAGCGATTTTCCCTGGTTTGCAGGGCGCAGCGCTGAGTGCAGAGGGGCGGGTCTGGGAGGAGGAGGGAGAGCTGCTCCCCCTGCAGCCTCGGGGTCCCTCGGCGGCCCCTGCTGGGGGGCAGGCAGCTGCAAAGCACCCCGTCGGTGCCTCCTGCCTCGGGGTTTGAACAGCGAAAGCGCAGGCTCTTGCCAAGCCTCTCCAAGCGCAGCCGGAGATGGAGACGCGTTTGGAGGCACGAAGCCACTTGCGGGCAAGTGATTGAAAAACGACTCGTGCTCGGCGGCGGCGGGGTCTGGAGGGAGCGGCGTTTAGAGAGGATTGCGCAGGAAATAGCTCTCGGGTCGGCGGGAGGATTTATCGCTCGGTTCCCGTCCACTGGCCGCGGTGCCTGCCTGCCTCTGTGCGCCTGCTCGGGGGAGGGGGCCCTGTGGTTGGAGGAGGGATTCTCCCCCTGGGCTCAGGGCTTGGGGTGCAGGCTCCCAGGCGCCTGGGTGCTCAGCCTCGTGGCCCCCTCTCCTCCCCTCCATCCCCCAGGGTTCCCGCTGCAGGGCGTGTGGGAAGGCCAGCGGGCCTAATGGTCTGTGCTGAACGGTAGGGCGTGGGAGTGGGTGGGGCCGGCTCCATCCTGTGGACTCATTTCAAACACCGAGACCATGGCCGTCTCTCCTGGGCAGGTGGGGAGCATGTGGCCTCTTAATGAAGCATCTGGGCCCTGGCCGGTGTGGCTCAGTGGATAGAGCGTCGGCCTGTGGACGGAAGGGTCCCGGGTTCTATCCCCGGTCAGGGCCCGTGCCTGGGTTGTGGGCTCCATCCCCAGTGTGGGGCGTGCAGGAGGCAGCCGATCCATGATTCTCTGTCATCATTGGTGTTTCTATCTCTCCTCCTCCCTTCCTCTCTGAGATCAATATAAACATATTTGAATACACACACACACACACACACACAAGCATCGTGTAAAGCGGTGGCTCCAGTTTGACAAACTGTGTATTTGAAAGGAATGATCAGTCCGGGGTCTGGGAGGGAGGGACCTCGGGCGCTCCCAGGCACCTGGGTGCTGACGCCGACCTCACCGCTGACCCCCACCCTGTCAGAGGCCCGGCTGGCCCCGGGGGCTCTTCCACGTGACCCTTGTCCCAGTTGTGAGGAGGCAGTCAGCGGTGTGTCATTTGCTGGACCTCCAACCTCCCTATTCTAGCAAAAGCTCCCCGGCCCCGCCATAGCGGCCCAGCCCGCCCTGCGCCCGCCGCTCCTGCCCATCGCGGGCCCTGCTCCGTCTCCTCATCGCGGTCACCCGTTTCCCCAGCATCCGAGTCCACGTCTCCGCGTGTTTGCGCACCGTCTGCAGCGACCGTTAGAACCCCGTTTCCTGCAAACCCAGCAGATGCTGGTGGTGGTTCCTCTACGGGTGAGGGTGAGGGGACCCCCTTCCTGCCTTCTGCGTGGAGGGGCGCCCCACAGGACGGCAGCCGGGCCTCTCTCCCTCGCTTACGTATTGGGTGGCTTCTCTGGTTGGTGAGTTTGCGGGGGGAACCGGCCCTACAAGGCTCCCCCTTTGGGGATCTGCCTGCCTCCACAGGCCCAGCCGCAGGACCTCTGCCCTGTGGGGGGCTGGGGAGCCTGTTCCCCCTGAACCTGAAACGGGATGCCTGATTCAGCCGGGTCTGGGCTGTTCTGAGGCCCACCCGGCAGCGCTCCCCGAGCCCGCCGGGTCTGCGAGGTGCCGGTGTCTGCTCCTCTTCTCTGACCCTGTGTCTGTACCTTTAGAGTCCCAGACGTGGTGCGAGGACAGAGGGGTCATCTGCCGGCCCCCTGGGCCCCCTGGGCCTAGAACAGAGCCTGGCACACAGTAGCTACTCAACTTGTTTCTGCTCTTTAAGTGAACGGGTGCGTAGATGAGTGAACTCCATGCTTAGTGTGATTGGCAAACAGCAGGTCTCACACGTCGGTTGAGATGGTTCAGTAAGTTCAGTAGAGATCTGTGGACTCGCTACAGAACGGGCAGCTTGTGGGGCCGGCGTGGCTCAGCGGTTGAGCGTCGACCGACCTGTGAACCAGGAAGTCACGGTTCCATTCCCGGTCAGGGCACGTGCCCGGGTGGCAGGCTTGATCTTCAGTGTGGTGGGCGTGCAGGAGGCAGCCGGTCCATGCTTCTCTCTCATCACTGCTGTTTCTCTCTCTCTCTTCTTCTCCCTCCCTCTCTGGAATCAATAAACAATATACACATATACAGCCTTTTTCTAGGGCCTGTTGTCCGAACGGGTCCAGGTAGTCAACTAGACGTCAGGGGGGTTGCCGAGTCGCAGGGAGCGAGTCTGATGTGAGGTTATCCGTGTTTGCTATTTCCGCAAATGTCACTACCAATGCAAATGTCACCCCACAAGCCAAAAAGCCGGTGAGACCCTGACACCCACTTGGCGCCCCCGTGAACCAGGCCCGCGGACGTCACCCTGAAGGAGGGAGGAGAGGGACGTCGGTGCTCACTCCCACGCTCCGCTCTCCTCCTCCATCCGGGGGCCGCTAACGAACACCAGAGGACGGACTCTTAAAACTCAGACTCTCCATGCTGATGTGACTGACAGCCCCCGCTCAGCTCTCATCGTCTGGACGACCCAAGTTTGATATGGATTTGGAATCAATAATGTTGGGGGATAAATCGGTCTGAATTAGACATTTCCAAGAGCAGCGTCATGTGTGTGTGCATGCGTGTCTGTGCGTGTGTCCGTGTCCGGAGCTGTCCTGACGGAGGATGAGGGGACCCCGTGTGGGTAAGAGCGTTTCCCAGCTCGTGGATGGATGGGTGTTGGTGGAGCCGTTGGCGAGACGGGCTCCTTTCCCGGGAAGGACGCAGACGGGCACTGACAGGAAGTTGTGGGTCATTTCCGTGAAGAACTCTCTAGAATTTCAGGATGTGGGCGTTGGGGGAGCTGGAATGGAAGGCGGCGAAGCAGTTTCTATGTCATTGGAGACTCCCAAACTGGGTACAAAGCGTATCAAACACGCCGAGCCTTTTGATGAGATGGTCACAATTTCCCTTTTTATGAAGACAATGTACCAAGAACAAGTGTACTTGCCCATTTGCTTTGTAGAGAGTGCCATGGGTTAAATGTGTGTGGTCCCCCCGAGCCCCTGTGACCCCCAATGGGATGGTGTTAGGAGGTGGGGCCTCTGGGAGGTGATTAAGGTTAGATGAGGTCATGAGGGTGGCGCCCTCACAAATGGGATTAGCGCCCTCACGGACAAGACCCCGGGGAGCTCCCTCACCCCTTCCACCAGGTGAGGACACACACAGAGAGCCCGGCCGTCTATGAACAGGAAGAGGGCTCGCCCCACCCCGAGTCTGCCGCGTGATCTGGAGCTCCCAGCCTCGGGCGTGTGCGGGATGCGTGTTGGTACTGAAGCCGCCCGCCCGGTGGCTGGCGTTGCTGTTACAGCAGCAGACTGTGTATGTGCCAAGGAAATGCGCCAGCGAAGCCCCTGGATTCCGTGATGTTTGGGAGACGTAGAACACAGAACTCCGCGGCAAGTCTAAAGCACTAGGTTAAATCCGTCAACATTTCAGTTAACACACGGAAGGCGCCTTCCTAGACTGACCAGCCCCGGGGTCACCGGCGGCCGGACCGAGAGACAACTTGTCTCATCGCGTCACGCAGGTGACCGTCGGCGGGCAGTCTCACCGGAGCTGTCCCAGGTCTTGCTCAGCTGAGCAGAGGAGAGGTGAGGAGGCGGGGCTTGGAGGGGGGAGTGGTGGAAGGATTTGGGGAACCCCTCACACAAAACCATGGAGTCTCACTGACTGAATTATGGAGGAGGAAGGGGTTGCCATGCACACCCGCGGGGCCGGATGCCACTGCACCTGTGGCCTCCTGGTGGCTGTGTGCGGAAGAGGGGGAGGCGCCGGCTCCCACAGGAGCCGTTGGGCTGGAAGCAGATGAGCTCCCGGCACTATGGCAACGGGACGGAGCCGACACGAGTGGCTGCGGCCCGCTCTCCGCGTCCCTGGTGAGCTCGCGTTCAAGGTCAAGTTAACGATGCGCGTCTCCCCTCGTGTGTGTTGACAATGAGTGACGGCGAGCCGTGGGTCAGCGGGGCCGGCACAGACATGGAGCCTGTGAGCAAAGGGGCTGAACGGGGTCCCGCCGTGTCTGGGCTTCACTGGTGTGTAAGTGCCCGGGGGAACATTCCAGAATCAAGTGCACAGAGATAGACACCTGTGCGTCTATGCATACATGTGCTTTTCCGGAATAGCTTTCACGCTATGCTTTTGCCCAGGTATCTGACTGTGGCTTTGTGGTGTGTTGACAAAAATAGAACATGGGCCAACATGTTATTTGTCCAAATCCAAGTGGAAATTTCCCATCGTTCTGATAACAGGAAGAGTCAAAGCCTCTCACCTTGACCTGTCCTGATGGTTCATCTCTCCCCATTGTCCCCGAGCTGGTCAAAACAGGTCGCCACAGTGATCAAATGTATTTTGCTGGATGGCCCTGAGGGTGCGGAGGTTTTTATTTATTTATTTACCAGAGGCCCGATGCGCGAAATTGGTGCAAGGGGCTCGGCCCATCGCCGCCCCGCTGCCTCGTGGCCCCACCCACAGGTCTTTCCGGAAGCTCATTCCGCTGTCCGGTCTAATTAGCATATTAGCTCTTTATTATATAGGATTTTATTCCTCACCTGAGAATATGTTTTTATTGATTTTAGAGAGAGAGGAATTGGGGAGAGAGAGGGAGAGAGAGATAGAGGAAACACACATGTAAACAATTGATAGGTTATCTCCCATTTGCACCCCAACCAGGGATTGAACCCGAAACCTAGGTATGTGCCCTGCCCAGGAATCGAACCCACCACCTCTTGGTGTATGGGACGATGCTCTAACCAGCGGAGCCACCCGGCCAGGGCCAGGGGATGAGATTTGAACCCAGAACACCTGAGTGGCGAGCCTTTGATTCAGTCTCCATGGCCACGTCATCCCCCAAAGATTGCCATATTTTGGCCAGCCGCTCTGTGGTTCTCATCGGCTCCCCGAGGACACCCCGAATAAGCCAGCGCCCTCAGTACAACCAGCGCCGACCAGGAGCCCGGGAAGCTCAGTCTCATCCCGCGGCTCAGGGCGTCGCTGCTTGTAAGCGCCTCTGTGGGTCCGCTGACCTGGGGGCCTCAGAGCCACAGAAAGCTGCTGTCTGTGCCCCTCAGCAGGAACGACTCCTGTGTCCTGGCTGGGGGTCCGCGGGCTCCCCTGTCGCCCCTCCCAACACCTGGGCGCTAACAGCATCCGAGCGGCACCTCTCTCCGGGCCGCGGGCCAGCCCCCGCGGTCTCCGTCCGGTGTTATTTACCCCGCACAGCAGCGGCGATCTCCAATCATCCTCGTGGCCGCCTCCGCTGTCCCCCGCTGCCTGAGAATGATCTTCCCTCCCCAGGCCCCGTAAGTGACGGATGGGCCTCTGCCTCTCCAAAATTGCCCCCCTAAAGGGTTATTGATGCCTCAGAGAGGAAACATTCCCGAGCAGACAGGTCCCCAGCCGCCACGGAGCTGCCTTTTAAAGCTCAATCTATAACCGTGAGAGCATGATCTATAAAGGCGAGCGGCACCGCGGAGAGAACGGGGGAAGCTGGTGGAGAAAGAGAAAAACGGCTTCGTGACGGGAACAGGAGGCGCCCTAAAGGCTCTCCTAACGGCCTGGGATAGCGCGCACGATGCTCGCCACTTCCTCGCCCAGGCAGCGAGCGGCTGTGCCTCCTCCTCCCGCTCCGCACGGTCCAGGCCGCGGGATGCTGCTCAGAGCGGCTCTCCTCGCCGGCGATGGGCAGCTGGCCCCGTGGCCACCCTGTAGTTAGAGAGGAGGCGCCATTTGCAGAATTGGGTTTGGGCTGAATAAGGGCCGAGAGTTGCCTTCTGAGTGGGAGAGGAAGTGGGTGTGTGAGGGGCGGGTCTTCTAGGCCAGGACCTCACGGCCACTCAAGCCCAGCCCCCCTGTCGCCAGGTGGAATGCGCGGGGGTTCCCACCCAGCGCGCTCAGGGCCCTGGTGTGCTGGCTGCACTGCATGGAGCATCGGGCTCTGTTCTCAGATAAAGCTTCCCATTCCAGGCAGGACATCTGCTTTGGGACATGCGTTGATTTTCTCTGAACGGACGGTGGTGGCTAATTTTGTGGATCAACTTGACTGGATCACGGGGGTCCAGAGCGTCGGCGAAAGCTCACGTCCGGGTGGTCTGTGAGGGTGTTTCCGGGTGGAATTAGCATTGGATTCGCGGACTTGGTGCAGCAGTTTGCCCACTCCCACGCGGGCGGGCCTTACCTCGCCGACTGCGGGTATGAACAGGGCAAAGAAAGGATTCCTTCCACCCACCTGATGGTTGAGCTTGGACAGGACCTTCCCCTGCCCTTATCACTTGTGGTCCTCAGGCCTCTGGACTTGGACTGGTCCCAGGCTGTCCCGGGTCTCCACCCCGCAGTGAGGCATGCTCGCTGAAGCAGCTCCATCGTGGCCGTGTCAGGACCGCAAACCCAGGAGCTCAAAGGAACGGCCCACTCTCAGGAGGAGGGTGCCACCCCCTGGACGCCTGGGGACGGAGGTCAAGGAATGACAGGCGGCCGCCCACGGAGGGACAGAGACCAGAGCCGCCAGGACACACACGTGCCGCGGGCATCTGCTGAATTCACAAATGACCCTACGCCTTCCTTCAGCCTGAACGCAAGGTCTCCCTCGTGCCCTTCCGAACACCAGGATGCCCCTCTGGGCAAGAAAGGGTTATGTGGGGAGCAAAGACGTTTTAAAGGTTAATCCTGGCCGGCAACCTACCTGGGGCGCAAAGGGTGCTTGATCCGCTCCTTGTTGAGGAAAGACACAGAAGGACTGACCCCCTCGGATGGCCCCAGCACAGCGTCCCTGGAATAAACTTACAGAGTGACTGCTCCGCCGAGAAGCGGCCAGGGCCTCCCTGTCCCCATTAACCAGATGGAATCGTCTCGAGCACCTTGAGCGAAAAGGACGGCGTGTAGCTAAAGGTTATTCCAACATTACCCAGGGGTCCCCGGGGATTTAGAAGCATCCGGGCCCGAGGCCCTGCTCAGACACCGTGTCACTGGGTGTTACATGCGCTGTCCCTCCAAGTCGGGCCCCGACCCTGCGCCGGACGCTGACGCCGCCTCGTTTGTGGGCATCTCAAATTGCTGACCTCTGGGGCGCACGGAGGACACCAGGGAGCCCCGGTTTCCTCCAGGATGGACCACGGATGCGTGTCTCCCCCTACACATTTGCATTTCACTCCCTGTGCTTGTTTTCTGTATCATGTGATCGGGGGAAGTGGAAAGACATCCATCTCACGCGAAGGACAGTTTACCTCGGTGCTTTCGCCGGACTCAAGTGTTTGCTCAAAGCTCTTGAAACTGAGAGAGATCTGACAGGGTTCGGCCGAGCTTCCCGGACCCCGAAGTGGCTGAAGCTCACGGTGTGAAGACTGGACGCCCCCAGGAAGGCCGTCTCCCTCCACAATGGGAGGGGACCCCAGTGGGAAGTCCCGGTGATGATCGGTGAGCCACTCTGGCTGTGCTGGAGAGACACGTAGGGATTTTTATTTATTTATTTATTTATTTTGTTAATCCTCGCCCGAGGATAGCTTTCCATTGGTTTTTAGAGAGAGTGGAAGAGAGAGGGAAAGACAGAGAGAAACACATCGATTGGCTGCCTTCCGCAGGTGCCCTAACCAGGACCCAGGCTGGGGAGGAGCCTGCAACCGAGGTACGTGCCCTTGACTGGAATGGAAGCTGGGGCCCTTTGGTCCGCAGGCCAATGCTCTATCCACCGAGCCAGAACGGCCATGGCCACTTAGGGAATTTTTAAAGAATTACAAAAGAAGCCGGCACTCACAGAGTCCAGGAAGCGTGCCTCCTGCCGCGGGCCGGGCTGGAGAGCCGCATTATTCAGGAGGCATGGGGCAAGCACGCAGCAGGTCTTTCTGTGTCCGTCGGAGAACACCAGCCCTAGACCAAATGCTGCTCTCCTCGAAGCCGGCAGATGTCGCAAGCAAGACTGTGAAGGAGTGAGCTCTTTCTGAGTAAATATTTATCACCCAAAAGGGTAACATGTACTAGTATACTGTCTAAAATATAATGTGAAATGCAGAAGGTATGACACATGAGGAGGGGAAAAGTCAACTAAAGTGGACCCAGAACTGATACAGATGGAGGGACTGGCAGACAAAGGCATGAAAACAATGATTAGAGCTCCATTGTAGGCTAAAGAAAGTTAAGACACAGAAGAGATAACAAAAAAGGACTCAGATTTCTAGGGCTGAAAGCTCCATTGCCTGAGATGAATTTACTAGTGGGATAAATAGCCAGTGGACAATGCAGCAAAGAAATGAGCGAATGTGAAGACAGTGATAGGAACTATCTAAATAAAACACAGAAAAAAGGATTAAGAAAAGGTCATCCGTTAGCTGTAGGATGTTAAGCGGCCCCATATGTGTATGACTGGAGTCTCTGAGGAAGAGGAGAAAGAGGGAGAGGCAGAAAACGTATTTGAAGAAATGGTGGCCAAAATTCTCCCAAATTTGATGCAAATTCGATTCCCCAAAAACCCCAACAAACTTAACCAAATGTGAAACACATGAAACACGTTTTTATGAAAATAAATCACATTAAGGCATATCATAATCAGCTGTTCAGAACGCGTGACAAGAAGAAAAACCTGAAGAGGAGTCGGACCCTATAAGACAAAGAGAAACACAGCGAGGAAGACGGCGGACCTGTGGCTGAACACGGTGCAAGCAGGAAGACGGTGGAGCCGCATCTTTAAAACACTGAAGAAAAACGTTGTCAACCTAGAGGTATATACCCAGTGAAAGGATGCTTACAGAATCAGGCAAAGTAAAGACTCTTCTAGACAGGAAAAAGCTGAGATAATTCATCCCCAGCCAACCCATGCTGAACACTAAAAACTAAAAACAGGAGTCCTTTGGACAGAAGGAAATGGATACCAGATGGAAATACAGATTTACATAAAGAATGGAGAGCATCAGAAGCGGTCAGTCCATGAGTGAATATGTATTTTTTACTCTTTAAATATCTTTAAAAGAAAACTTTAAAAAATAATAGCGATATATTTGGGGATTATAATATATATATATATATATATATATATATATATATATATATATGTGTGTGTGTGTGTATAAATATATTTATACACACACACACACACACACACACACACACACACATATTAGTAGCCCTGCGCACGAATCCATGTGCCGGTAGCTCGCCAGTAGCTCGCTGCTGCCCTCCAGTAGCTCTCCGCCCGCTGCCCCGCCCTCCTGTAGCTCCCTCTATCCCCCGACCCCCCCATAGCTTGCTGCCCTGCCCCCTCCTGTAGCTCTCTGACGTCTGCTCGTAGTTCGCTGCCCCACCCTCCTGCTGATCCATGATCGGTCGTTACGTGGTCCGTTATTACACTTCATGGCATAATGACCATTTGCATAAATTACATCTTTATTATATAGGATAAAGTTCAAAACAAGGCTGGGAGAGAGGAACTCACTTACGCATTTGGAAGGTTCCTGTACCACACGTGAAGTGGATGCTAGCACGTGAAGACACACTGGCACACGCTAAAGGTGGGACCACAAACCCAAAGTGGCCACTGAAATGAAAACAAAAGGGACAGCCAACAGGCAAACAAAGGAGAGGAAATAAAACCTAAAATAAGGCGGAAAGAGAGAAAACAGGAACACATGCCAGGGAGATAGAACACAGATGGTGAGCTGGTGGGCTCAGTTCTGGGCACATCAGTAATCCTCCTTCAACTAAATGGCCTAAACACTGAACGGGCAGAGACTGTCCGATTGGATTAAAAAAATAAAAGCAAGACTCAACAGCACGCTGCCTAAAAGAGACCCACTGGACACACAAAGATGCAGGCAGGCCCGGCCGGTGTGGCTCCATGGTATGAACCAGTCAGGGCACGTGCCCGGGTTGCAGGTTCAATCCCCAGTAGGGGGTGTTCAGGAGGCAGGTGATCAATGATTCTCTCTCATCATTGATGTTTCTCTCTCTTCCTCTCCCTTCCTCTCTGAAATCAATAAAAAAAATAAAATTAAAACAAAAGATGCAGGCAGGTGAAAAGTTAACAGAAACATCCATGCTATGCTAACTCTGCTCAAAAGAAAGCTGGGCGGCTACCAAGCAATAAAATGCTACGCACCACAAGGAAGAATAAACTAGGGATTCATACAGTAAGATGGGGGATCTCCAAACGGTGAGGTGGAGGGAAAAAAAATAACAGAACTAAAAAAAAAAATACATACTGTAGAGTTCCAATTATATAAAATCCTATGACACACAGATGAATCGGGTAACAGACCGTGGATCAGCGGGGGTCTGGTGGGGGGCAGGGGGTGCAGGAGGGAGGACCTCAAGGGGGCGTGGTGGAACGTTCGGTGGTGATTGGCATGCGGCGTCACGGGCATAGACATCTGCCAGCACATACCCGACTGAGCGCTTTCCGTGTGCGCAGTGTGTTGTATGCCAACTCTCCCCAAAGTGAAGACTTCACGTTAAGCTCATTAAAGCGTTCATGATCCCCCTGTTCCCGCACACGTAATTGGTCTAGGCGGGTGTCAGGGACTAACACTGTGTTTCTCCCGAATTCCTATCAGGCAGCCGTAATCCCCCCCATGTGAGTGTATTTGGAGATAAGGCCTTTAATGAGGCAATTAAGACGAAATGAGGCCATTAGCGTGCATCTCTGACTCCATGTAATTGGTGTCTTATAAGAAGACAAAGAGACGGCGGGGAGATGAATGCGTAGGACGGAGGCCGTGTGAGGACACAGAGCGGTGGTGGCGACCTGCGGGCCAGTGAACGGGGCGGCCTCAGAGGAGGCCAGCCCACCAACCCCGGCCCTGGGATCTTAGACGGCCATCCTCCAGACTGTGATAAAGTGGACTTCTGCTCTCACACCCCCACCTGGTGGTGGTGTGTTACTACTCGGAGAGCAGACCTCCTATCCCCGGGATTCAGGGTAGCAGTGTCTTTGTTTTATTTTTTAATACATTTTTTATTGATTTCAGAGAAGAAGGGAGAAGGAGAGAGAGCTAGAAACATCAGAGATGAGAGAGAACCATTGATCGGCTGCCTCCTGCACGCCCCCTACTGGGGATCGAGCCCGCAACCCTGACATATGCCCTCACTGGGAATCAAACCCGTGACCACTTGGTTCTTGGGTGGATGCTCAATGGCTGAGCCACGCCCGGTTGGGCTCAGGGTAGCAGCGTCTCAATGAGGCTCCCAGGAGCCAGAACTGTGACCCAGGACACTTGGCCAGGCCATCTCCCCGCCCACTCGCAGGGGGAGTCTGACCCTGAGGCCAGTGTGGTGTCCGGCTACGCGGTGCTGGCTCTGATTCAGCCTCGGGACTTTCTCAGCCTCCCGGGTCTCCACGCGTGGCCCTATCTGTCCGACACCCGCAACATTTTGTGTAGCCATCAGTCAAATTATTTGTCACACGCCTGACTCAGTGGAACCATGACCTGTGCACACTGCACGCCCGGGAAGGCAGTGGGCTCTCCAGGGGAGCAAAGGTCCAAGACCACTGGTCGGTCTGTCGGGTAAGAGTGAGCTCCTCCCACTGAAATCCTCTCCCCTCCCTCCGGGGCCCCTGAGCCGGGCAGATGCGCAAGCTGACTCCTTCCCGAGTTTCCCGTTTATCTTTGTTTTCACATTTAAAATTCAACGAGCACCTGGTACAGGAACCGTGGGATTATTTTGAAAACACCAAGGCTTCCAAAATGATCGCGAAGGATTTGAGTCGCAGGATTAAGTGCGGGATCCGTGAGAGCCCCCAAGCCGAGAGCAGTAACCGGTGCTGCGCCCCCAAACGGGCTTTGCGTCAGAGAGATGCGCTGGGAAGCCCGACGGAGAGGAAGCGCGGCAAACGGCCTGGCCACAGCCCCCGGGGCGGCCGCACGTGCACCTGCGACGTTTAATGTGACTCATTGCAGGCGGGGCCAGCGCTGAGCGGCCGCTTCCGGGGACACCCCTGACGTGGTTCTGTTCACTCCCCAATGCTCACAGCGTCCTCCAGGAACCTTCTAGAATGACCACAGTGCATCGTGCCCATCTCCTCCTTTCTGCCCCGGCACCGTGTCCGACATCGCCGAGCGCACGGCGAGCGGCTGCTCACAGAGGCGCGCTGAGAAAACGGAAAGGGCTTCCCCCGCGGGCACTCACAGGAGGGTCGGACGGGGAGTCGGCGGCTGCCACGGAACGTTTCCTGCGCGAGAAGCACCGCGGGCACCCAGGTGCGTGCTCCGTGGCATCGTCTCCGGAAAAGACGGTCCTCAGTGAATGTTCAATGAGGGAACACGGTGTCTCTGCAGATTCAGAAACTGCCAATGAGGCTCCGCCCGAACAGCTGGCCGCTCCCATCTGGGCCCTCCTGGCTGGAGCGGGGCTGATCCCTCCCCGGAGCCCGCAGATGTGCCGTTCCGCTCGGTGGCGCCGAAACGACTGTCGCGCATCCTCCGCGAGCCAGCACTTGAGCGGCGCGAAGGGTGCCAGCTTGCCTTCCTGATGGCTCCCGACGGGCGTGCCAGGCGCTGGTGTGTTTGTGGACGAGGGTGGAGAGATGGGGCTGGTGGCCCGCACGATGCCCCTCCTTGTGCAAAACGACGGTGCACAGGGTCGTCCCGTGGCCTGGGGACACTGTCAGTGAGCCCTCCCCACAGTGTCAGCCCCACCCCCACCCCGGCTCCCATGTCCTTCAGGCAAACACTCTGAGATCAAAGGAAAGTTCCGGTAATCAAGCAGTAGCAAAGCGGGTTTCTTTTAAAATGTAAAATTCTTTGTAAACACACTTCCTGTTTGGCAAATCGCTCCTGGCTCATTCATACCACACACAATGAAACACACAAAGACTTCTCTCCTGGGGGGGGGCGCGGGGGGGGGAAGTGTCTGGGCCGTCCTGTCTCCCTGTCTCGTCCGGGAATAGACAGGAGCTGGCAGGGAGTGAGGGCTGCCTACAGGCCTGCGGGGCTGGGAGGGGTGAGACTCTAGGGGACGGCACTGATGGTGATGAGTCAGGAACATGGGACAGAAACAAAGACCTCGGCCAGACCGCATCCTTCAGATGTCCGCCTTCATTAACTCATGGGGAACATGGCCTTTGGAATCTTATTTTCCAGATGAAGAGAGTGTCTGGACCCCGTCTGCCCCTGTCCTGGGGCTCCCGAGTCCCCAGTTATACCTGCTGGTCACGAACACTCGCGTGGGTTCGAGGAAGTGGTCCCCACCCACCATCACCCCTTAGGAACTACTGTCCCCTCCCCTCCCCCCGCCCCTGGCTGCTCCTGGGCCCCCTCCTCCCTCGCAGTCTTCACACCGCGGCTGCGGCGGCCTTAGCATCTCACGTCAATCTCACTGTATTCTGTGTAAGACCCCAACGCCTTCCCGTGGGCAAGTGTAACCGGACCATCAGTGGGTCCGGGCGGCCTGTCACTGCTTGAGCCAATTCAGCAGAGCCCGGCGGAATCACATGAGAGTTTATTCCAGTCCCGCCGGCAGCGTGGAGAGCAGCAGATCAGCCACAACAACCGCTCTGCCCCCGCCATGAGCCGCTGCTGATAGTGAGTAGGATAAAGGTCACAGGGAAAGTAGGCAAAAGCTACACCCAATGGCAGTTCGCAGGCAAGCAGGCTGGAGATGTGCAAAGGCCTGTGGGGACACAAAGGGCTGGGGGTCTTCAAAGGGCTGGAGACTCTGGTTTCATCAACAAGGTTGCTAGCCCTGGCTGGTGTGGCTCAGTGGATAGAGCGTTGGCCTGCGGACTGGAGGGTCCCGGGATCGATTCCGGTCAAGGGCACATGCCTGGGTTGCGGGCTTGATCCCCAATGGGGGGGCGTGCAGGAGACAGCCGATCAGTGATTCTCTTTCATCATTGATGTTTTGATCTCTCTCTCCCTCTCCCTTCCTTTCTGAAATCAATAAAAATACATATTCAAAAACAGAAACAAAATACAAGGTTGCTAATGTTTCCGTGACGATAGGCAGCTCCCGGATGGGGAGGGTGTCCCCATTTCCAGGTGAGCTCCCAGGTCCCACGTGCACCTCCCAGCCAGGTGAGCATGCGCCTTCTTTCATCAGAACAAGCAATCCCGGCTAACAGAGCATGGTGAATACTTCTTACAGTCATCGCTGGTCCCGCATTCTATTTCCGCTCCTGTCACGAGGGCTTTATCGTCCCTGTGTGTCCCCTCCGTCCTCCCTCCCCTTGTCCCACCATGACACCAGCCTCCCTCCTCATCCTGGGGCTCAGCCGGCGTTCCCCTTCCTTTCCCCGGGCGAGCCCCGCCCCTGGTCTCGAGACTCCTGGGGGCATTCAGGCCTCCCGTGGCACCCCCGTCACCCCATCTCGAGAGCCACGTGTGCCGGGCGTTCTGTCTCCGCAGGGCAGCTCAGCTCCCGCGGCCTCGCTCAGCACCTGGGACCGCGAACGCCCTCCGTGAGTAACGTGGACTCACCCAGTCGCAGGGCCCGGCCACGGAGGTCTGTTGGGGTGCGGGTCCCACCGGCGCTCCCCGAGGTGGGCCATTGTGCGGTCACGTGGCGACGTTCCCGCTCAGCCACCCTTTCCTCTGACAGCGGGACAGGTGGTAAACGCAGATGGGGGGTCAGTGCCACCCCCGGTCGTGGGACCCTGTCTCCCAAGAGCACAGTGCTTCCGGGGGGCGGCCTGGCGGACCTGGGGCTCTGCGGGCTGGTCCCACCCACCAGCCGCCCCCAGCTCCACGGGGAAATGTGCCCCCAGCTCCACGGGGAAATGCCCATCAAAGGGCCGGCCCCCCGCGGGGCGCTCCCTGGAGGCTTCAGTTCGGGGGCAGCTCGGCCGAGGGGGGCACAGTCCGGAGAGGACACTCTCTCTGCGGGGGTGGTGTCCTCTGCGGAAGGAAGGGAGGCCTTGGATGTTTGATTCAAATCAGGGCTCCTGAGCGACGGAACACAATGCCCGTGATGAGCGCCGTGCCCGCGCGCCCCAGCCTTCTCCGCCCGCTCTTTCTCTGTGGAATTTGCATCTTTGTGATTTGGGTACCAAAGCTGCCCCCCCAAAGCCCTGCCTCCCAGATGAGCCTCCTGTGTGTGCATGCATGTGCACGCACACACATGCATGTATATACTTGTACACCTATACATGCGCGCACATTTGCCTGTGTGTGCATATATGTGCATATGCATGTCCACATGTGGGTGCATGTGTGCATGTTTATGCACATGTGTGTACATGTGTGTATATGTGTGTGCACATGTGTGCATGCTGGGGGCCCGTGTTCAGCTCAAGTCGGCACCATTAACTCCATCCAGGTCGGACGGGCAGGGTCTGGCTGTGACTGTATGTTGCCTCGCGGCACAATTCAATGTTAGGAACTAGGCACATGACCAAATCAAGAAACGTGGCCGGTGAAGACGGATTAGTGTCCTGCATGTAAACCATCATGTTTAATGAGCGATTCCTAGAACCAATGTGAGCGATGCCAGTTACTAATAGATGACCGGTCAGTGGCCAGAGCAGACCGTTCGGAAGAGCAGACGGATCAGCCGGAACTCGGAAAGACCTTCCTGCCACGCGCCCAGCCAGGGAACTGCGTGTCAGAGGACACGGATGCCGTCTGCGCGGGTCATACCGCCCGCACCACACGAAGCCCCTGCGGGCTCACCGCGCGTGGGGACGGGCGCGGCCACGGGGGAACGCGCCTGGCCGTGGCGCTGGAAGAAGCGCAGACGCCAAGACCCGGGGACCTGCTGTCCAGCCCCCGGCGGGAAGCAGCGGGCCCTCGTGAAGTCACAGCAAAACCGCGCCGTTGAAGGCGACTGGGAACTGACGGACTTTCCGGTAGGGAAACGGGTGCACACAGGGACGCGCTCTCGCAGCCGAGCTCGGCGCAGCGGTGTGTGTGAGGGACCCAGACGCACGTGCACCGACGCGGGTGGCGTGGAGACAGGGTCCCGTGAGGGTGCAGGTGGAAGGGCCTTAGATGGTGCTCAGGAGCGAAAGCCGTGGCAGAGCTCAGCGCGGAACTGAAACCACCTCTCCCTCGGCCCGGACACGCCGACGCGGCCCGTAGCGCGGCCGTCTTCCCACTCCGCCGTGGACGGGTGCGGTTTGCTTTTGCACAACGAGGCCCACGCGGCCTTGTCCTCGGAGATGAATTCCGCCGCCGCGCCTCTCCCGGCTGCTAGCGCCCGGCTCAGGCGGGCTTCTCAGCGGCCGCCCGGGGACTCGGTTCCAGAAGCTTCCGGGTCTCAGCTGAGCTGTGTCCGCACCGAGAGTGCATTTCCTCCCTGGAGCAGTGCTCGCCGCGAGCTCACGGAGAAGCAGCCGCGGAGCGGGGTGTCTAAGTCCCGCTCACTCCTGAGAAGATCAGGGTCACATCGGAGAGCGGAGGCCCGGGCTCTGCGATGGGGTCCGCGTGAGCGTCTGGGGCGGGGGGAGCAGGAAGAGCGTGCGCTGTGCCTTTGAAAGTCCTCAGGGAGGAGGACGCCTCTGACAGCCAAGTTCGATTCCTGGTCAGGGCACAGGCCCAGGTTGCGGGCTCCATCCTTAGCAGGGGTCGGGCAAGAGGCAGCCGATCCATGATCCTCTCTCATCATTGGTGCTTCTCTCTCTCTCTCTCTCCCCCTCTCCCTTCCTCTCTGAAATCAATAAAAACATATTTTTTTAAAAAAGAAAAGAAGCGGGTCCCAGACACCTGCCCCGGCCTGGGCCGTCGGGCAATGGCGTTTGCTTTCGGGCCGCCCTCCCCCGGCCGGCGGTGAGCCTGTGATCCGCGGGCGGGGCCCGGAGCCACAGAGAAATTTTACACCGGGCGCTCACGGTTCCCGACCATAAAGTTAACCACTGACAATAGATGGGTAATAAGTGCTGTAAACGTCTTCGTTCCTAACCGCTCGCCAATCGGCTGGAAAACATCACCCGGTCTGAGCGGGGATTGCCTGCGACCGCGCCGAGCACTGGGTTAAAGACGGCGGTTTCGGGGGGGGGGGGGGGGAGCGCGGGGCGAGCTCAGAGGAGAAATAGAGGGCGATGCTTCCTGAAGCGGCACGTTCCGGCGTCTTATCTCCGGGGCGCAGTCTCCTCGCCGTCCCGGATTATAGCGGCGGCTGTGAAATGAGTCTGCCGCTCCCACCGCCCACCCCTCCGTCCTGTCTCCGTCCTCACCCGGAGGAGGGGAGGGGGCCTTGGGAGACCAGCGCCAGGCGGCTTCCCCACTCCGAGTCGGCAGCAGCGCCGTGTCTTACGGTCAGAGCCGAGGTCCTTCCCGGGGCTCCCAGGTCCCGCAGGGCGGCCCCTCCTTCCCTCTGCGCCTGGGGGTCTGCCCCGCGGCCCTCACTCTCACCCCTCCAGGACCTGCCCCCCTTTCCTCTGGCCCTTCGGACCCATCAGACCCCCGTTACCCCTTCCTGCCCCATCGCCTGGGCCCTGCAGGGTGCGGCCTTCCCTATCGGGCCCAGAGGACCATCCTGTCTCCTCTCTGACTCCATCTGTACCCCTTCCGGTCTCGTGACCTCTGCTCACCCCCGGCCTCCTCACCGCCTCTCGGGGACCCCAGGCAGCGCTCCCCCCGGGACCTGTGCGCCCGCTGCTCCCGCTCAGGGCGCTTCCCCACGTTGTCCCTGCGTCCCTCACATCGATGTTTCTCTCTCTTCCCCTCCCTCCGTCCCTTCCACTCTAAAAAAAAAAAATCAATGGACAACTCTCCTGGGTGAGGAGTAACAACAGCAAAAGGAGAAGCAGCGGCCAGGAAGCGGGACGGCTCGGCCAGACCCCAGAGTGACGCACGCCCTGCCTGCCTCCCTCAGAGACTCTTCAGGCAGCGACGGGGCTGCCCCTCGCCGGCCGTGAATCCCCGAGAGGCTGACAGCGCCGTCCCGGGCTCTGACAGAGGCGGCGGCGCCGTCACCCCGCCATCCTGTCCCACGTCCGTCCGGCACCGGCGGCAGGACGGCCAGCTGCGGCGACCAGGTCCGTGGGCCCTCGGAGGAGCGCTCAGCTCCGTCTCAGCGGGCCGCCCCTCAGGGGGACCGGGGGGGGGGGGGGGGGACCCAGCAGCAAGGGAACCGCAGCAGTGAGTCCTCAGAGGGGCCCAGCCCGGGCGGCGTGGGCTCAAGGGCCTGGGCCCCTGGGCACCGCCTCCCCTTCTGCTGTTGTTACTCCTCACCCGGAGAGTTGTCCGTTGATTTTTTTTTTTTTTTTAGAGTGGAAGGGACGGAGGGAGGGGGAGGGAGAGAACCATCGATGTGCGACCCATCCCGGGCACAGGGCGGGGGGCGGGGGGATGCCCGCGCGGTCCCCTGTGGCCGCCGCCCTCCCTGCGCGGAGCTGAATCATGTTGACGACGGCTGTTTGCCTAACGGTGCGTCCTGCAGGCCCGAGCCCTAGGGCCCCAGATGCTTCACTGGGCAGAGTGTGTGCTGCCCCGGCCCGGCCGTGGTCCCGGGGGCCTCATAGCAGCGCCCGGCCGTGGTCCCGGGGGCGAGGGGCCCGTAGCAGCTCTGGCCGTGGGCCCGGGGGTCCCTGTAGCACAGGCCACGCTGGGGAACCGGCTTGTCCATAGGGGAAGGCGGTGAAGGACTTGCCGGGAGCAGAAGGGTTGGAGGGGCTGCCACCGGCCGCCCCCCCACAGGACCCTCAGGACCGGCCCTCCCTCCTGAGCCGGGGGTGTCAGGACCTCCCGGGCCGTCTCTGATCGGGGCCACCGGCTGCCACTGCCTCGTCTTCCGTTCCCCACAGTGACCACCACGGGGCGTCTGCCTGCCCAGGTCACCGCTGCCCGAGCTCAGCCTGCAGCCTCCGTGTGTCCCCTCCCCTCTCTGACCGCCCGATGGGACTTCGGGGACCCTGGTCTCAGCTGAGCCCCAGATCCCCTCCCGTGGGGCCTGGAATCAGAGCCTTCCCCTCAGAGCGGGAGCCGGTCACCTGAGCACCTCCCTGCACCACAGGGAGCCGATGCCTTCAGAGGGGCCGGGGGAGCCGACACAGGGGCCACAGAACGCCGATGCCCGTCTCCGTCTCCAAAACTCCTTCCGGAAGCCTGCACGCCCGGTTCCACGAGACGACCTGTGGCTTTTGCATAAACATCGTCCTCTGCCCGTGTCGGGCGGCCTGTGCCCGTCACGCTGGCTGTACTCGGCTCAGGGCCTCCTTGGACTCTGGGGCCCCATGAATTCCGGCCACACACCCACCCCCTCCATCTCCGTGCCCGGAGACGCGGCCTCTGCAGCCACCATGGGGTTGGCGTCTGGCTTGCTCACCATTGGAGGCACCGAGCCCCTCTGGGCCGTCCTTTAGCCCAGTGACAGGCACCTCGCCGCCCCTCCCCCTCAGCACAGCCTCCACGCACCCCCCCACCCCAGAGGTGAGAGGGCGCCCTCTGCTCATCCGCTATTGGGGTGGCCGAGCTCGGCTCACCACGAGGCCACTGGGAGGCCAGCCTGCGCCACCTGCACCCTCCACGTCGAGTGCACTTGTCTTCACACCCAGATGCG
The DNA here is from genome assembly GCF_951640355.1 of Cnephaeus nilssonii. NCBI lineage: Eukaryota > Metazoa > Chordata > Mammalia > Chiroptera > Vespertilionidae > Cnephaeus > Cnephaeus nilssonii. Next base: position 101,359,344 of record NC_137078.1, on the reverse strand, counting down.
CCCGGGACGCCCGAAGGCTCCGAGTGCCCACGCAGCCCTCAGCCTCCCCGCCCGGCCCCCCCCCCCGCAACCCCCCCCCCCCCCCCCCCCGCATCACAGATGTGTCAGAGCAGCCTCCCCGCCCTCCGCTCCTCCACGTGTTTACTCTGCTCCGTGCTCGTGTCCCCTGCGGGCCCCGGGCTGCCGCTCCTCCCTCCGCACGCGCCTGAGTGAGGCCTCCCGCCCGGGCTCCCTCGCCCTCTCCCTCTCCACGCAGTGTCTCGCCCACAGGCCTACCGTCACGTCAGCCAGACGCGCGTGTGCACAAGGCGCTTGCCTTTGAACCGGGTTTGGGGAAGCGTGTCTGACAGGCCACGCCACGCAGGTGCTGAGATGCTGACGTTTCCCGGGGCCACGAGTCTCGTGGAGCCGCTGGGTTTCCGAACGCCGCCCGGTCCCGTCTCCGGGTCTGAAAAGCACTTGTCCTACGAAGTGTCGTCTTTCCTAAACGGACTCAGCGGAGCCGCGATCCGCTCAGAGCCGTCTGTCACTTCGCTGCAATGCCCATCGCAGGCCAGAGCAGCGGCCAGAACTCCGCTCTGGGCGGCGGTTCGCAGGTGGAGGAGTGGACCCCCCCCGGGGACCCCTCCCTCACCGGCCTGGAGCCCATGTGTCTCCTGGGCATTGCCCGGGACCTGGGCAGCTATCTGGGACCAGGACCCAGGCAGTGGGTGAGTGTCGGCCCTAAGAGCCGGGGGGGGGGGGGGGGAGCACCACTCCCTGCCGTGTGGGAGCCGCTGAGGGTCAGCCCGCAGGTCAGCCGTGTCCGGGCCTCTCGCGACCTCGGTGCACAGTGGCCGCCTGCAGGGCCCGTGTGAACTCGCCACACCCTCCCCCCTCGGTTCCCCGAGGGCCCGAGTGTGAGGCAGCGCCCTGCAGAGTGAACTCGCGCGGATAATCCGGGCCGCGATGGTGGCCCTGTGGGGCGGCCGTTGTCTTGTGTGCCCTCTGACCTCACCCCGACGCTGTCTAATTAACTCTGTACCTTCACTCACACCCGGAGCTCATTTTCAAAACCAAGGCCTCCCTCCCGGTCTCACCCATAGGCCTCTCTACAGTGAGGTGTTTGGGGTGCTGCCTGCAGGCCCCCCTCATGGTCACCAGGGTGGGGGGGAGCGTAAGGAGGAGTCCGGCAAGGGAACCTCGACCTTGGACTCGGGTTTTAGAGCTGCAGGGCCGATGAAACGCGGCCTCTTTGGTTAGGGGCCCCTGGCAGGTCCCCACGGAAACACGGAAGGGGGGACTGGGCTGCTCAGGTGATGGGAGCGGTTTCAACGTGGGGATCGGAGGAGATGGGTCACCTGGTGGGCTGGGTGCGGGCACAGGGCGGCCCCGCAGGGACACCCTCGCGCGAAGACCTTGAACGCGGGGTGAGGCGCGGAATGGAGGCAGCCGGGGAGCGTGGGGGTGTGCACCTCAGGGAGGAGGCTCAGGGGCTCGCGATGGGGTCCAGGAGGCAGAGGTCAGAGGGCGCCAGGCTGTGCGAGGGAGCGTGGGGACGGCAGGACGGGCGGCCAGGGGGAAGAGGCTGCTGGCTGCGGCCCAGGCCGGTGGGAGTCATCCTGCCCTTGAGCTGGCGGGAATGACCTTGAAGCTCTGCTGGAGCTGGAAGGACCGCACCAGCCCCTCCCCCTTCAGAGAGGGTTCCGGGCCTCGGGATGAAGACAGATAAGTGCGCTCCGCTGCGCCGTGAGGCTGGTGAGGCCCGTGCACCTGGTGAACACCTGGGCTGCGGCGAGGTGGGGGCATGTGTGTGCATGCATGTGTGTGTGCATGTGTGTGCGTGTGCGCACGTGAGTGTGTGCACTGGCTCAGGTTCTATGCAGAGGAACGTGGCCATATGGAAATGCTGGTTCCACGTACAGATGGTGCTTTGGGAGAGGCCTGTGTGTGTGTTTGCGTGTGTGTGTGTGTGTGTGTGTGTGTGTGTGTGTGAGAGAGAGAGAGAGAGAGAGAGGGGGGGGGGGCAGATAGGGAATGATGTGGGGAAACATCGCTCTGTGGGAAACAGATGCTGGGGAGAAACCATGCAGGAAACCATGGGCTGCAACTGCCCCCGACCCCCCACGTGCTGCTCCCCCACGTGCTGCTCCCCTCCCCCACGTGCTGCTCCCCCCCGTGCTGCTCCCCCACGTGCTGCTCCCCTCCCCCACGTGCTGCTCCCCCCCGTGCTGCTCCCCCACGTGCTGCTCCCCCCACATGCTGCTCCCCCCCGGGCTGCTCCCCTCCCCCACGTGCTGCTCCCCCACGTGCTGCTCCCCTCCCCCACATGCTGCTCCCCCCCGTGCTGCTCCCCTCCCCCACGTGCTGCTCCCCATCCACACGCTCCGAAGGCACTTGGCGATCCTGCCTGATTGCACTCACTCAGCCGTGCACCCAGACGGAATCGCGTGGAGCACACTCCTCTGCCTAATGAGATCTTGAATGTTCCACGTGGGCAGAGACGTGGGCTGCAGTCGCAGCGTGACACACATCCCAAGTGCTCAGCTGTGACAAGAGGCGACGGGCCGTCCCTCCTCCCTCCCGCATCCCCACACTAGCCCCACGCCATGGCCATGCAGAGCTCCGGGGACGGCAGTCGCCGCTTCGCGATGGTCGAAGCCTCTGGCTCAGGGTGCAGCCGGCGCACTGAGTCCAGGAGCGTTGGCTGAGCGCGTCCGTGTGCGGGGAGAGGAGGCCAGCGCTGCGTGTCCGTGGGAGGGGAGCGTTCTGCCGCGTTGACTCGCAGGAGGGCCTGGGGCTCACTCCCGCCACCGCTGAGCTGTGCGACCTTGAGCAGAGGGCGTAACCTCCCTGAGCCTCCACGTTCACATCTGTGAAATGGGAACCACAGCCACACCCGTCTCTTGGGGATCTAGTGAGAATTCTAGGAGCCACAGGTGGAAAACCAGCTCCGTGATCACTCCGCGAACTCAGCTAACGGCCCCTCGCCACGCCACGCAGGCGGGCAGGCGAAGGATGAGCTGGAACGACCTCCAGAGCGCGTCCCATGCCTTTGCTCCGAGTTGCCTTGTTTTGATGTCGGATTAGCTCACGCCCCCCAAGTCATCCTGAGAAGGAGGTTGGCAAATCTCCAACAGCGCGCCGCCTCCCACGGGTCTCAGGGAGGGGCCTGGAGCGGGGGGGGGGGGGGGGAGGGCGCAGAAGCAAAGCCGGGGCGGGGGCGAGCTGAGTGCCGGGAGGGCAGCCTCTGAGAGACCCACGCCTGCACGCTGGCGGATCATCCACACCACGTCAGCCTATTCCCCCAGGGCTCCCCTCCCCAACCCGCCTCTGAAGGCTCCCGGTGCCGCCCCCCGCCCCTTGCACGCGCCCTGGGCGGGAAGAGCAGGGCTGCCGGGGGTCTTGGCCTCGGTTCCCTCCTGAGGGGGCCCTGCCCTAGTTGGCTGCGTGGCAGAACCTTGCGTTCCTGCGGTTGGGCCAGGATCCCCAATCCCACTCCCGACCCCGCTTCACAGAGGCTCCTCCGTGGCCCGGTGGCTGGGGGCCTGGACGTCTAACCCTCATGTGACCAGAGCAGGAGGGCTGCTCTCGTCCCCATTGGATCTGCCAGGACACACACGGGGCGGGCATGCGGGGGCGGGGGGCCCGCTCAGCTGCCAGCCAGGATGCAGGAGAGGGTTTCCCTCCTGAGGCCCCTGTGCCGCAGGCCCTCCTGGGTCCCCTCTGGCTGCTCCCCTGAGCCTCTGGGGCTGAGGCCTCGGGCTCCTGGAAGTGCTGGGCTGGAGCTCAAAGGGAACTTGCAAGCTTCTGTACAACGAAGGAGCCAGGGAAAGGCTCACCTTGTGGGGGATGGGAGAGTTGACGGTCACCCCAGGGCTCCGTGGACTCGGGGGACACCCGGCTCGCTTATACACCCATCTGGGCGTCCCCGGCGACTGGGAAATGTCCCCTCTGATAACCACGGCCTTCACCTCCAATCCCCTCTGCTGACTGCCCCTCCTCTCTGGGCCCACGTGTGATTCGGAATCCGGTGTGTTCCTCCCTCTCCTCTTTGCGATCCTGTCACGCCACCCTTCTTCATGGCGGCACTATTTCAGGACCAACTCCAACATTGTCCTTCGATGGAGGCTTGTTCCTGTGGATAAACCTTCTGGAAAATTCATGCCTAGCGTGTTCATCGTCCATGACGTGACCTGCAGGCGTCGGCCTAGTGAGAACTCACTGGGCATCTACTCTGGGCCAACCACCGTACAACGGGTGCCGTGGTGCGCTGCCATGACCCTCTCCGCCCACTAGGGGGAGTGCATCTCCTCTCCGGACCCTGCCACGGCCAGTACAGACATCTCCCCGGGTGCACCGCATAGCACAGCCTGGTTATAGAAAGAAGCGTGGTGTTTAGGAGATGCTGCTCTGGGGGTGTAACTCTGGCATTTTCCCCACGGGCTCCAAGACTTTCCACCAGGGGCCCTAGAGCCGGGCGCTCCTGGGCACTTCTCCTAGGTCCACCTTCCTGACCAGGGGCCACACACATTCCTCTTAAATGTTTGTTCTCAAGTAATTGTCGACTTACAGAAAACATTGCAGAAATCATGGGGAACGTTCTCTTAGACCCTTCACCCAGCTGCCCCCGATGTTAAATCTTATGTAATCCGCCCTAACCGGTTTGGCTCAGTGGATAGAGCGTCGGCCTGCGGACTGAAGGGTCCCAGGTTTGATTCCGGTCAAGGGCACATGCCTGGGTTGTGGGCTCGATCCCCAGTAGGGGGCATGCAGGAGGCAGTTGATCAATGATTCTCTCTCATCTTTGATGTTTCTCTCTCTCTCTCCCTCTCCCTTCCTCTCTGAAATCAATAAAAAATATCTATATAATAAAAGCCTAAGTGACCGTTATGGCAGAACAACCGGAACGACCAGTTGCTATGATGTGCACTGACCACCAGGGGGCAGACGCTTAATGCAGGGAGTGGGCCTAAGCCAGCAGTCAGACATCCCTCGAGGGGTCCCGGACTGCAAGAGGGCGCAGGCTGGGCTGAGGGCCACCCCACCCGGGCACGAATTTCGTGCACCGGGCCTCTAGTCTATATTTAAAAATCTTATGTAACCATAGTACAGTCACCGAGACCGGAAGTTCACACTGACGCAACACTCGGAGGTCCATCCAGCCCCATCGAGCCGCCCCGATCTGTCCACTGACGCTCGTTCTCGGTCCCATAATCCCAGGTTGCACTCCACTGGGAAGGGAGTTTCACGGGCCCCAGGTAGCGGCAGCCACGTGCTCCTCACCCGTCGACTGAGACCTCTGTACGCGGGTCCACGGCACCTGCCCGCGTGGCCCTCCGTGGGTGTTCTGATCCCGGGATCTGAGGTGGAGAGGGTTAGTTGAACACGTGGGGGAAACTAACCTTCGGCGTTCTCAGACGCCATGGACGTCCCCAGCAGACACTCTGCCCTGGAAGTACTTTTCTGTTCCATTTTTTTGGACAGAGTCGTTATTTTCCAACGCAAACAACCTTGAGCCTCTGTCCTGTTTCCCGGAAGGTGAGCCGCCACGGGGGGTCCTTCCCATGCACGCGTCAGCAAGCAGGGTCCCCCACCTACACGCGGCCTTCGCGCCTCAGCCGCCAGCCCTCGCTCTGTCGGAGGAGCACTTACGAGCTTTGGCAAGAAAGACACCGCGGAGAATAATAACGGAGGAGCCGACAGCAATGTCCCCTGACTCACTTTCAGGAATAAATATAAAATAGAGGGAGAGATGTGCATTTTTTTTTTCCCCTCAAAGAAAATGAATTATTCTTTGAAAGTTAGTCAATCTCTTGGGGGCACCGTGTGGAAAATTAGATTTTAATGGCTTTGAAATTGAGGTTCCCTGGGTCAATAGCACTGGCGACTTGAAGTAAAATGACAAATCTATTAGAAGAAAATCAAACATTGCCTTGCTCGTCAGAGAGGCCGGGCGGAGGACAGCGGGCCTCACCTTGGCGCCATGGCCGTGCGCAGGACGGAGCCGAAGCACAGCGCCCCGCTCAGCGCGAAATCCTCGGGAGGGGCCGCCGGGGTGTCCTGACTCGCCCCGCGGCGGGGAGGTTCCCCGTTCCCAGCCTTTATCGCCAAATGTGGTTGGAGGTGGTTTGGCAAGACGTGTGGGTGTTGCCTGAGCATTTAATCTCCAGGCTGCGTAGAAGGTGCTTAGTTATTTCTTTCTTTAAAAAAATGTTTTTTTTTTCATTGATTTCAGAGAGGAAGCGGGAGGGAGAGAGAGATAGAAGCATCAATGATGAGAGAGGATCATGGATCGGCTGCCTCCTGCACACCCCCTACTGGGGATGGAGCCCGCAACCCAGGCATGTGCCCTTGACCGGAATCGAACGCTGACCTGGTTCATAGGTGGACGCTCAGCCACTGAGCCCCGCCGGCGGCTGCTTCGTTGCCTCTGAGTGGACGGTCCACGCCAACCCCGCGTCCGTCCCTTTGGCTGACGCAGCCCGTCTCCGGCAGGGGCTTCCCTCTCCCAGCGGGGACGAGGCTGGCGACGCTGCCCTGGGCGACAGCCACGTCTGGGTTTCGTCTCGCACTCCTGCCTCGGAAGCTCCCTTCCTAACGCTTTGCAGGAACGCGTGCCCACGCCCGCTGGGAGCATCATGCCTCTCGGGACCCTCAACAACACGCACTCTGCGTGCACGAGGGGCCGACGCTGCTGGGGGGTTCCAAGGGGGCCCTGCTGTCCTGGAGCCCATGGTCTGGTGAGAGGGCACAGACAGGAAGTGTGCGTGGCCTCCGCCGTGGCCAGCAGGAGGTGTCGGAGGCCACGGGGCAGACAGAGAAGCCCCGCCCTCTGCATGGCTTGTGCTTCTGAACAGAAGGACGGATGCCACTTGCATGCATCCTACACTTAGGACGTGAGACCGTAAAACAGACTCTTCCCATGGGGGCGGAGCCATGAATGCCGTCCCTCACGGCGACTCTGCTGGGAGCGAGGCGTGGCGATGGGTGTCGGGGTTCAGGTAGATGGAAGGTGTAGGGCGCCCCAGCATACTCGGGCGTTCATGAACACCCCCCGCCCCTGGTCTTCTCTAGGCCGGATGAGACGGAGTCATTTCGGACCAGCAAGCGTGCGCGTGAGTTTGCATCAGTGTCAGGGCCTGTGGTGGAACAGCAGCGGGTCCAGCTCACCCATAAACCCCTGCGACCTTGAGCCCTCGCGTCCTTTATCTGGAAGCTCCGTCGTGGGCAGGTGGACTCAGTGGAATGTGGGGACTTCAGGAGGCAGCAGGGTTCGTGTAAAAATTGATCGCACACGTATGAGATGCCCCTAGGGCACGTGGGAGAAGGTCTTTCTCGTTAAAGGGATGTAGCGAAGGCTCCCTCATTGGCACGGTGTGCCTGGCCCGCCTGCCTTGGACGCCGCACCCCAACTACACGGAGGGGCAGGGTGGGGGGACCGGCCCGAGGACTGGCCTCAGATGTCCTGGGATCTAGCCGCCGCGAGCTGGGTTTGGGCGCCTCTTGGCATTGGGTCCTGAGATCGTTGGGGGTGGGGCAGGGGACAGGTTTACGTGTGGCTCCGACTTCTCCGTCAGTCGAGGGTATAATCAGGCCACTGTCACCCTAAAGCGATATTCACGGCCACCGTGTTGCCCACAAACTGTAGGGATGGAGAGGAAGTCAGAGCAAACTGTTTGGAACTGATGCGGCCAGTCGGCCTCATCTCTTTGTGGGAGCCGCCAGTGCCAACACCCAGGACAGCAGCCTTTGGAACGGTGCGGGAAGACGCGGTGCGGGAAGACGCGGCCTGAGTGCGTTGAGGTATCATTCAATGCTATAAAGGGGTTCCGTTATTATCCTCGTTTCACAGGGAAGGAAGCAGACCGAGGGCGCGTGCGCGGTGCCACCTGCAGGCCCAGGGTTGGTGCCCAGGGGCGGGAGCATCATCCCACTTGGCCAGGCCTCCCATGCACAGGCCCCACTGTGTCCCTGCCAGGCGGGGGCGGGGGGTCACCCGGGAGAGAGAACAGCTCACAGAGGGCAGCCTCATTCAGGACCTGTCAGGAACCTGAGCGTTTGTGGCTGTCAGAGGGAGGTCAAGCCAGAGGGTCCATACATTCATTCATCCATTCATTCGTTGTTCATTCATTCATTCATTCATCATTCATTCATTTGTTTATTCGTCGTTCATTCGTTCATTCATTCTTGGTTCGTTCAGCAGCTCCCAGGGCCTCCCCTGCTGCAGGCTCCTTGCTCAGTGCCCAGACCTGAAGGGTCAGCATAAAGGGTGCCTGTTCTTGGGAGCTCACAGCTCAGACAGGAGAGGAGCCTGAAAAAGACAGTCAGCCCAGACCCGAGCTGAGTCCTGAAATGTGTGTGTGTGTGTGTGTGTGTGTGTGTGTGAGTGTGAGTGAGTGTGTGAGTGTGTGAGCAGGTGAGTGTGTGAGTGAGTGAGTGAGTGAGTGAGTGAGTGTGTGTCTGGGGGAGTGTGAGTGTGTGTGTGAGTGTGAGTGAGTGTGAGTGTGTGAGTGAGTGTGTGAGTGTGTGAGCAGGTGAGTGTGTGAGTGAGTGAGTGAGTGTGTGTCTGGGGGAGTGTGAGTGTGTGTGTGTGTGAGTGAATGTTAGAGTGTGTGAGTGTGTGTGTGGATGTGTGTGTGTGTGAGTGTGAGTGTGTGAGTGTGTGAGCAGGTGAATGTGTGAGTGAGTGAGTGTGTATCTGGGGGAGTGTGAGTGTGTGTGTGTGTGTGTGTGAGTGAATGTTAGAGTGTGTGAGTGCGTGAGTGCGTGTGTGGGTGAGTGTGTGTGTGAGCAGGTGAGTGTGAGCTGGTGGGAGGGCTCCTGATCAGGCAAGCCCATCATTGGTCCTGGACTCTCATCTACTGTCATTGGCCCTGAGGTCCTGTCTGTCCTGATGCCAGAATCCTCCCTCTGGACGTTAGGGAGGAGAGATCGATGCTCCTACACGTCGGACTATGCCAGCCATACGCATTTCATTAATTTATGGAAATGTCAGGCTGCCTTAACTATGGCACCGAACCCGTGTCCTCCAATAAATGGCTTAATTTCCTTCCGAGGATGGAGCACTGGCGTGTCCGGCTGACCAAGCCCGCTGCGGGCCCTCTAATGCGTTCTGCCCCTCGGAGGACACATACTTCACCGGGCGGCTCTGGGCAGTGACACCGAGGCCCATTCCTAATGACTGTCACGGTCTTGGCGGAATGCATCCCATACATTAAGGCTGATGCGTCTCGCCGCGCCGGCGGGTCCTCTCGGGGACCGGATGACCTTCTTTTCTCCTGAGCTTTCCTCTGCTCGTGACGTGGGGAGAAATATCTCCCAGGGCAGCGCCAGGTCCAGAACAGCCCCTGCAGGTGGGGTTGGCTCTGGTCCCCACACCATGGACATACCAAAAGACACAGGTCAGTCTGCAGACGTACCAAAGGCTGCTAGGAATACCAGCCAGTCGCCTTGGGGGCAGCATTTGCCCCAGGCCGGAGGAAGCTCGAGTTTCGGCTTCTATATTTTGTGACGAGGAATTCTCTCTCTTCCCGAGGACCCCTCCCCGATTGGAGCCAGGAGGCCCCTTGGAACCCGGGTCTGGCCCAGGTGGGCGCTGACACTCCACCGAGCTCCGTGGGGGAGAGGAATGAGGCAGAGAGAGCGCTGAAGGGCCGGCGGCAGAGCGTGCCAGCCCCAGATATGCCACGTTGGCCCAAGGATTCTTTCGAGCGGAAGGCAATTGGAAAGAAGCAGATGCAAGAACAGCTCTGTGCCCTTCCCAATCTACCCCAAAACAGGACCCACGTTTGCAAAGGAGCCCCCCTCCCCTCTCTACCTGAAGGACAGAAGGTAACCAGGGAGCCAGGGCCAGGCCCCGATCAGCACCGGGGACAGCGCCAGAGGGACCCGCAGCCAGGCCCTCCCAGCAGACCCTCCCAGGCGCTGCCTGCCCACACTCTGCTGCCCTAGATGCTCAGTTCCTTCCCTTTGTCTGGTGGCGTCCCCTCCAATCTATTGTTCTGCGGCGGATTTCACATCAGCCCGTGAGCTCACCCCCCTCCGGGTTACTCATCGCTGGGTCTCCCGTGCGTGCTATTACACATCTGCTTGCTGTTCTCTCGTTTCCCAGTGCAGTTTGCAAACAGAGCCCAGCTGGAGAGCCGAGGCGGGTTGAGAGAAGATGTTGCTTCCTCCTCACGGCTTCCGGCCCTCGCTGTCTCCGGGACGCCCCCTCCTCAGGAGAGAGGGAAGCCAGCCCTCCGTGACACCGCAGGCTCCCATAACACCCGGCTGCGCGGTGGGTCAAGGCCAAGCCGGTGGCTCTCCATCTGCAGCAGAATCACCCGGGAGGATTTTTTAAAAACCTATTTCTATTGAATCAGAGAGGAAGGGAAACAGGGGGGGGGGGGGAGAGAAACATCAATGCTGAGAGAGAATCATGGATCGGCTGCCTCCTGCATGCTCCCTTCTGGGGATCGAGTCCCCAACCTGGGCGTGTGCCCTGACCAGGAACCGAATGGTGACCTCCTGGTTCATAGATCGATGCTCAGCCCCTGAGCCCCACCAGCCAGGCTCACCCAGGGAGACCTTAGGGGTCGCCATGCACAGTCCCCACCGCAGACCACGGGAGTCGGGATTCCTGGAGGTGGTGGTCGCAGGGTGCAGCCACCCCCCTTTGGGGGCCTTGTCTCTGCCTGGTGGGGAGCCGCCTGGAAAGTTAGAAAATGCCGATGCCGGGGCCACACGCCTGCCCACATCAACCCAAACTCCCGGACCTGGAGCCAGGCGCCTCCGTACATCGGCCCCCCGGGCTCGGGCGACTCTGGAGAGCACCCACATTGTGAGCTGTCCAGTCACGTGCGTGGTGAGGTGGGGTGGGGGTGCACAAGGGGTGGTCCAGGGTGAAGTGGGTGGAAGAAATCAGGGGGGGCTCCCTGAGTCTCGGGGGGATGGTGGGCTGGGTTGGCGCGGCCACAGGCTGCTCAGATGAACACACCAGCCCGGGGAAGGGGCGTGGCTGAGCCTCGGGGTTTTGCAGAGGAACGCCCCGTCATTCACGGGGTGCTCCCCAGAAGGTAGGAGACACCACGGAGGACGCCCCACCCCACCCCCAGAAGCAGGAGAAGATGTGGAAGGTGAGCGATGACGGGAGATGCATGTGTCCCCGCGGGAGGGGCCGGCGTGCTCTCAGCTCCTCCCGGTCCCGCTGCCGTGATGAAGGCGCCCCGGGTGCGAGGGACGGTGCGGGGACAGTGACAGGGAGTGGCGCTCTCAGCGCCGGGGAGGCAACAGGACCCGTGAGAAAGCCCTCGGGCCCTGCGCCCTGGAGGGGACCCTTCCTCCTGGGCCACGCGCTCCCCAACCTTCTCAGCGGGTTTGGTCTTCCCACCGCTTTGTGGAATGGCGTGTCTCAGGGCCATTTTTCGGGGTGACCGTGGCGCCCAGGTGTTCATGGCTGGAACCCTCTCTTCTCCTGCAACCGTGCAAACAGGTAAGGGTGCAGCTCCCCTCGGCCCCGGCTGGCGCTCTGCCTCTCCCCTCCCCCCACCCTCTCGCCGTGGAGTCGCTGTCACACGCTCTTCACGTGCGAAGGTCGGTGACCACGCGCCCGCGGCCGCACAGCTGAGAGAGGGCGTTAGGACGACGGGCCGGCCTCCTGCTTTCTCTGCTGCCTCCCTCTGGGCGGGGGGAAGGGAGGGGGCTCCCCCGGCCCCCAAACCTTCCAGCTCTGATGGTCCTGAGAAAGCTACGCTCATCAGGAGCCAGAGGATGGGGGGAGGGGCGGGGGGAGGGGCCGGGCCAGCACAGGGTGCCTCTCGGGCGACGCTCAGCTTCCGAGCCTCCAACTGGCACCGGGACGTGGACCGGCCGCCCCCACCTGGGGCGCAAGGGCCGCGGCCTCCGTGGAGCACCCGGGGGGTGGGGGGCCGGCCCGGGTGAAACCGAGTCCGGCTTTTCTGCGGACTCCAGGGCGCTGACTGCCCAGCTTCACCCACACGGAGCCTGGAGGCGGGAGCGTGCTCCTCGCTTGGCTGCCTTCCAGAACCTTCTGCCTGCGACATACACATTACCTGTATATGCCACTCTCTCTGATGTCACTCCCCGGGCCTCGGCGCTCTCACAGAGCCCGTCCGCGCTGGCTGCTCGTTCGTCTATTTCTCCCGGCGCAGCCGTGGGAACCTGAGACCCTGGAAACGTCTCCCGTTTATTCCCCGCGTGACGGTCCTGGCACGGGCGTGATGGAGGCGGCCTCCGCGCTCCTCCGAGGGAACGAGAAGTAACGGCCCCTCGAAGAACGTCTTTATTTCTTCCCGAAGCGTTAGCAGCGTCAGGCAGGCATCACCTGCGCGTTAACCTCTGTCTCCGCCGGATTTATGTGGGTTCCGGGAAGGGGCCCCAGCTCCTTGGCCGCACGGTTACCGGCGCTTCACCAGCGTCAGAGCGGCCTCCGGGCTTCGCTGCCGAATATGGAGCCTGAAGTCAGCCCTCCGCTCCCAGGAGCTCGCATCCAGGGGCCAGCGCGCTGAATCTTTCCCTTGATTTTCCGCTGATCAAACTGTACGTGAACAACAGCCACGTCTTCGTGTTTTAAAAACTGCGGCTTAGGATCCAGATTCGCAGGACAGAGCGGCACAGCACGAACGGGAAACCACGCTGCCGGCGCCCTACCCCAACGCCACGGACGGGAACAAGGGCGACAAACCCAACCCGACGCCCCTTCTCCTGTTCTGGGCTGTCGCTCTTCTCACCTCACAGCTCAGCACTGCCTGGCGCTCCCACACAGAACAGTAAACACCACGTTTCTCCCTCCTGGTTCTGGAGGCCGAGGTCCCAGGTGCCTCAGGGTGCCGTAGGGTCAGGTTCTGGGGACTCCCTCCTCCTGGTTCCCAGGGGCCCACCTTCCAGCCCTGTCCCTCGGGCATCTCTTCTGATCAGGGCACTAATCCTGTCACGGGCCCCACCCTCCTGGTCCCATCTAACTCGTCGCCTTCCAAAGGCCTCATCTCCTAACACCACCACCTGGGGGCAGGCTTGGACGTGAATTGGGGGCGGGGACAGAAATACACAGTCCAACCAGAGGGTCCCCCTCCACCCCCTCTCCTCCCCTCCCCCTCCCCACCTTCCCCCTCCCACCTCCTCACCTCCCCCCTCCACCTCCCCCTCCCACCTCCTCACCTCCCCCCTCCACCTCCACCTCCCACCTCCTCATCCTGCAAGCTCCTGCCCAGTGGGGTCTGGCAAGGAAAGGGAAGGAACCCCTTGTCCGTCCTGTAAGCCCCACCCCCACCCTCAGCCTCTACCCTCGCCTCCGCTCTTCGCTCTCCGGAAGGAGTGGCTATCTGCACCTACTCCCTCTGCCTTCCCCCGGCTCCTCCTTCGTCTCTCCTGCCTCCTGGAGGCCTCGGCTCCCTATTAGCCCCGCTCACCTGTTTTCAACCCAGTGCCCTCAGCAGCGGGCAGGTGAGTATCTAACGCCTGCCCTCCCCCGGTTTCCTCCAGCTCCGCCAGGCGCATCGGCCGTCTGCCGCTCTCCTCCGCGGTCTGCCTCCGCTGTGTGTCTCCTCCTCCTCCTCCTCCTCCCAGTCCCAGCTGCGGCGTGGGCCGTCGGGCCCGGGCCTCCCCATCTCCACGGCGCCAAACTCGGACGTAAAGGCCGCAGCTGCCCGGTCCTCGGCCTCGCCCACGTGGCTCCGAACACGCGCTCCTTCCACCCCTGCCGTGGCCGGATCCGTGGCGGCTGAGCCCACCTCCTCGCGTGGCTTTCATTCACGTGTGTCATTGAGGACACACACGAGAGGATGTTTGTACCCGGAGCACCCGCGTGACAGGTGCGCGGGTGGCCTGGGAATTGGCTCCTTCCCTCGCGTCCGGCCTTGACCTCAGCCTCCGAAACCCAGAGCCCGGAGAGCAGCCCCCTCCCCCGCAGAGACGGAAACGGACGTGAAAAGAAGCAGGTGAACTTCATTTTAATAAGATTTTATTGAACCCAGTATTTCGGAAATATTATCCTTCCGGCCTATTATCAATGTAAAAAGTACAATGGGGAATTCTGTGTTCCCTCTTTTGGTACCAAGTCCTTGAAACCCAGTGTGTGTTTTGTACTTACCACACCTCTTTTAAAAAAATGTTTTTATTGATTTCAGAGAGGCAGGGAGAGGGAGAAAGAGATAGGAACTCAATGATGAGAGAGAATCATGGATCGGCTGCCTCCTGCACGCCCCCCACCAGGCATCAAGCCTGCAACCCAGGCCTGTGCCCCGACCGGGAATCGAACCGTGACCTTCTGGGTCATAGATTGATGCTCAACCACCGAGCCCCGCCGGCCGGGCCCTCCTAATGCATAGGTGCAGGCCCCCCGCAAACTCCTCCCTGGCCCCGTGCGTCACGCCCTCGCCTCGCTGATGCCCAGAGCACCCCGAACACCCCAGCTCGTGGCGCGTGTTAAAGTTTGCTCCAAGAGGAGGGCCCTCCTCTTACCGCTCGGCTTCCTGGCGCTTTTTGGCCGTTTACCGCGTGGACGAAGCGCCCAGCGTTTTATTATTTTAAAGGCAGATGCTCCTGGATTTCACGCGTGGAGACGGGCATCCGTCATTTTATTCCTAAACAAACTCAGCGCAGAGCCACACGCCTCCCTGCGGGCAAAGGGCCTTCATTCCCGGCGGAGCCAACAGGTCGGAGCCCCTTCCTCATCCATTGGGATCAGCCGCACCGTCCAGGTGGGTGTCACTGCGCCTCAGGGTGGACACTCTAGCTGGTCACGGGCAGGGAGACCTCTGGCCTGTGGTCACGGGCAGGGAGACCTCTGGCGGGTGGTCACGGGCGGGGAGACCTCTGGCAGGTGGGTGGTCACAGGTGGGGAGACCTCTGGCGGGTGGTCACTGGCAGGGAGACCTCTGGCGGGTGGTCACGGGCGGGGAGACCTCTGGTCTGTGGTCACGGGCAGGGAGACCTCTGGTGGGTGGTCACGGAAGGGGAGACCTCTGGCGGGTGGTCACGGGCAGGAGACCTCTGGCGGGTGGTCATGGGTGGGGAGACCTCTGGCCTGTGGTCACGGGTGGGGAGACCTCTGGCCTGTGGTCACGGGTGGGGAGACCTCTGGCAGGTGGGTGGTCACAGGCGGGGAGACCTCTGGCGGGTGGTCACGGGCGGTGGGAACACAGGGGCAGCTGGCTCCTCCAGGCCCCGCTTCAGCAGCCCCGATGGGGGGCACCAGAACCTGCTGGGTGTAAGGCGAGGCCACTGGCCATGGGTGTGAGGCTGACAGGCGGGGGCGGGGCTGGAGGGCCACACGTCCGCCTGCTCACGTGGTGGGTCTGCCGGGTGCTGCCCCGCAGCCTAGGACACGGCCAGGACGCGCCCCAGCCCCTGGGCCTCACGAGGCAGCCGTGACGGACGCGCACCCGGGGACACGGCGCTCTGTCTGACGGTCCTGTCATCGTGCACACGGGATCCCCACGGGGTGTTTCTACCCATGACGCGCCCTCTGCTCTGCGTCCGATGAGCGGCTGCCTCGTTCCTGGAGGGAACATTCGTCTCCGGGGCCTCTGGGTGCCCCGGGGGGTCGGCGTCCGCCCGGCTATCATCTCAGCTACCTTCACCGTCTGTGGATCTGTGGATGGGGTGACCGCAGGCAGCAGGTGTTACCCACCCGGCGGGGTTTGAATCGACCGCCTCCTCTACCCCCGCGACACAGGAAGTTGTCCCTTGACAACTCCTCTCAACAGGACGTTGCTCGATGAAACGCGTCCGCTCCGATCCCCTTTGCGCTGGTGATGGCAGGAGCGGCCCCCCACCCTCTGAGGGAAATGAAGCCTGTGCCAGACTCACCCTCGTCTCTGTGCCAGACACGCTCTCACCTTTCTCTGGAGACCCCCCGGGCACAGGCAGCGGAGGTTGACTGACGGGCAGCCATGCACGCAGGGCGGGCCGGGGACCGCATAGGAGGATGGGCCGGGCCCTCCGCTCAGAGGGTGATGACAGGTGGCCCCGGAGAGAAGGCGGGGACGGCGCAGCGAACTCCCGCGCCCCTGCACTGCGCCCTCACTGCCCAGGAGCCCAGGCCGGTGGCCACGGCCCACCTTCCCTCCCGGCCAACGTCTCCCTGCGGCCGCGAGCCAGCGTGTGGCCGTGTCGTGTGGTGTGCGCGTTGTGGGTGTGGGTTGAGTGCAGTTGGAGGTGAAGGAAAGCGTCGCGTGCTCATCACGGAAACTCGCGTGGAAATAAACGAGCATCCTTCTGCCCTGGACACAGAAAACCACACCCGCCTCCTCCGACCGCCCGCAGGGCCGCCACCCCGCCTCCGGCCTCACGCCCCCTCCCGGAGCCGGACTCCAAGGAGGAAGGTCAGTCACCACCCGGGGTTCTGCCTCCGCGCCCACCCCCGCCTCCTAACGCGGGAGCCCCTGGGAGCGTGACTGTTCACACGGAGCTCACGGTGAGCCCGCTGAGGACTCCCGCCCTCGGAGGCAGGGAGGATGCAAGTACCGGGACCCGATCAGACCCGGCAGAGGGCACCTGGGGCTTATGGGGCCGACCCCCCTCTGATGGCCTGAACCCCATCTGACGAGCTGTGCCTCCTATCCCCCAAGTGATGGCCGCACGGAGCCAGCAGCGGGCCCGAGAGCACGCCGCCTCTGTCGCCCCGACACATGTGTATGTATGTGTGTGTGTGTGTAAGTGTGTGTGTGAGTGTGTGTGTGAGTGTGTGTGTGAGTGTGTGTGAGTGTGTGTGTGTGTGAGTGTGTGTGAGTGTGTGTGTGAGTGTGTGTGAGTGTGTGTGTGAGTGTGTGTGAGTGTGTGTGTGAGTGTGTGTGTGTGAGTGTGTGTGTGAGTGTGTGTGTGTGTAAGTGTGTGTGTGAGTGTGTGTGTGAGTGTGTGAGTGTGTGTGAGTGTGTGTGTGAGTGTGTGTGTGTGTGAGTGTGTGTGTGAGTGTGTGTGTGAGTGTGTGTGAGTGTGTGTGAGTGTGTGTGTGAGTGTGTGTGTGTGTGTGAGTGTGTGTGTGAGTGTGTGTGTGAGTGTGTGTGAGTGTGTGTGTGAGTGTGTGTGTGTGTGAGTGTGTGTGTGAGTGTGTGTGTGAGTGTGTGTGAGTGTATGTGTGTGAGTGTGTGTGTGAGTGTGTGTGTGTGTGTGAGTGTGTGTGTGAGTGTGTGTGTGAGTGTGTGTGTGTGTGTGAGTGTGTGTGTTAGTGTGTGTGAGTGTATGTGTGTGAGTGTGTGTGTGAGTGTGTGTGTGTGTGTGTGGACACGGTTGCTGGTTTCGGTGGAACTGTGAGAGCGAAGGTGAAAATGCCCCAACTGTGAAAGGAGGCTCGCCCGCGGCCCCCGCTCGGCCGGGCGCACAGGGGGCTGAATGGGGGGTTTGGGGGAGAAGCCAGCTCTCGGCTCATCCTGAGCTCATTGCCCAGCGTCCGACACGTTAAGCCTGAGCACCGGACACACGAGGGCATTTTATTGCCGATCCACCTGCAGCACCTCGGGGTGCCCATGCCCCCCGCCCAGCACCTGCAGGCCAGAGCTGGAACGCACAAGCGAGGGAATGCTTTCGGCCAGGGCTCAGGGGATCCAGGACCAGGGCCGGCGGGGTTGGTTGGTTTGCATTTGGAGGCCCTCCGATCCGGCAGAAGAGCCGACGACGTGCGGGGAGGGATGCCACGTCCCTGGGCTGGGGAAGCGAGTGAGGATCAGTCAGCACGCACCTGTGAGCAGTAATGGCCCCCCCTGGGGGGTCAGGGGGCAGCGCCTTCTGCAGCTCCCCCGCCTCCCGACGTGGCTGCGATGACCCGGTTGGCCTGAGGGAACAAACCGTCCATGAAGACGCGCTTCCTGAGTGTCTGTCGTTCTCCAGCGCCTTCCCGTGGCCTGTGCGCCTGTGCGGGGGCCCGGGCGGCTCACAGGTGAGGGCCCGACGTTCGCCAGGCAGCGGGGCCAGCCAGGCCCATCCTGGCGCTGAAGAAATGGAGCAGAAAACACTCACGCCGAGACCTGGCCTGGACCTGCCTTGTCCTTGGCCACGCTCCCCGACCCACTTTTCAAATAAGGATTCTCCCCGCGTCCGGGGAAGAAGGAAGGGCCGAAGGGGGACCGCGTTTGCACATCAAGGAGACAACCATCACGACCGCAGAGAAACGCACAACTTAACACGGACGCACAGACCTGAGGCTGTTCAAGGTCTCGCCGACCTTGGCTCGCTCATCAGTACAAAACTGGGCTGCAGCCAGGACAGCGGGAGGAGGCTGAGCAGCGGGAGGAGGCTGAGCGGTGGGAGGAGGCTGGGGGGGCGGGGAAGAGGCTGAGCAGCGGGAGGAGGCTGAGCGGTGGGAGGAGGCTGAGTAGCGGGAGGAGGCTGTGGGGGGGGGGGGGGGCAGCAGGAGAATTCGGGCAGATCCCCGAGGGCACAGACGTGCCATCAGAGACGAGGCTGAGCCCGTCCACAGCCTCGACCCCAGGTACTCGGCGCGGGTGCGGAAGCTGGACAGCGAGGGGGCTGCTGGGAAAACCATGGTTCGCCTGAAGCCTGGTGTGGGAGGAGGCTCTACGGAGACCCTGGACCACAGACCACAGAGGGCCCCCAGCAAACGAGCCCGAAACGTCGCTGCAGGAGAACGACCAAGCGAAGCGGCCTCCGCCGACGCGGCAGGAGGTCGGGCTCTTGGAGAAAGAGGGTCATGTGCCCGGCCAGCCGGCGGGGCTCAGTGGTTGAGCATTGACCAAGGAACCAGGAGGTCAGGGTTCGATTCCCGGTCAGGGCACATGCCCGGGTTGGGAGCTCCATCCCCAGTGGGGGGCGTGCAGGAGGCAGCTGATCCATGATTCTCTCTCATCATGGATGTTTCTCTCCTCTCCCTTCTGCTCTGACATCAATAAAGATACATATTTTTAAAAAGGTGATGATGCTGGGAAGCGTGGACAGCAGCTGGGGAGCAGGCCTGCAAGGACAGGAGGCTGCGGATGTCACTCATTCACAGGGTCGCCAGGAGGCGGAGCACACGGATCGAGGTCTAAATGACCTTTCACTCATTTTGGCTGAAACGCTTCTCTGAGCTGTTTGATCCGAATGATTTAAAACAATAAATAGGGATGGTTTGCTGCTCGAATGTGTGGTGGGGAATTTTTTATTTCCCTGGATGTTTTAATGTATTCGAATGAACGCGTCCACAGGATCTTCTCATTCGTTTTTATGCTACATCATTCTTCATATTTTTTTCATTTGTGCCTTTTTTTGTCTAGATCAATCTTTTTAAAGGATCATCAATTTTATTGGATTTATTAAAGAACCATTATTTTTAGCTTTGTTGAGTCTCCGTATGTTTATTTTCTGTATTTTATCTTCTTTTATCTTTATTAACCTTCACCTACTTATTTTATATTTATTCTATTATTTATCTACCGTCTCTCAGTGAAAAATGTTCTCATTCATTTTTAGACTTTCCCCCCCCTAACTTTGGCATTTAAAGGCATTTAGGATATTTTTAATGTCCCTACTAGGTTTTGGTATGTATTGTTTTTATTATCTTCTTAGTCGGCATTTATCCTCATTTCTATTATGACTTCTTCTATGGCTAAAGTGTTGTTTGTAAATGTTTCTTGATTCCCAGACACATATCATTTTTTATAGTTATCTTTAAAAATCAATTCCTAAGTCATTCGAATGAATTTATTCACAGGATCTCCTCATTCGTTTTTATGCTTCAACATCATTCCTCACCCAAGGACAGTTTCATTGATTTTTAGGGAAAATGGAAGGGAAGGAAGGAGGGTGGGGAGAGAGAGAGAGAGAAGGAGAGATGTAAGAGAGAAACATCGTTCGATTGCCTCCCTCACACACCGCGACCCACCGGGTATCAAACCCGAGACCTTTTGGTGTATAGCAGTGGTCAGCAAACCGCGGCTTGCGAGCCACATGCGGCTCTTGGGCCCCTTGAGTGTTCTAACGCCACTTCTTCAAAATAGACCCGCCCAGGCCGAAAACCGACTTCTGCGCATGGGCCACGAAGTTTCAATCGCACTGTCCGTGGGCGCCCGCACGTGGTATTTTGTGGAAGAGCCACACTCAAGGGGCCAAAGAGCCGCATGTGGCTCGCGAGCCGTGGTTTGCCGACCACTGGTGTATAGGGTGATGCTCCAACCACCCGAGCCACACCGGCCAGGGCCCGAACCCATGTTTATTTGTGCACCTGCCGCGTGTGACATCAGTCCTTCGGTGTTTGTTTACCACTCAGCGTGTTTGCAAAGGCGATGTTTTCCCTTCGCTAGCGTCTTCTATTGTCCATTAGGTCACGTGCTTTAAATCAGCTGATGCAAATCTACTGCGTACGTATTTCCTGTCCGATTATTTGATTCCGGAATAAAGTTTAAACCCCCCTGCCCCCGCCCCCGGTATCATTTTATGTGTCTCTCTTATTTATTCATGAATTTTTCCCTGTGTACCGTGACCTCTGCCCTCGGCTGTGTGTCTGTTTAGAATCTCGTGCCTCTGTTCAGTCACGTCTCCGTCATCCCTGCTCCCAGGACACGGCTCCATCATCCCTGCTCCCAGGACACGGCGCTGGTCTCCGAGTCCCGCGCGTCTGACCCTGAAACAGGATTCCGGCTTCGATTCCTAGGCATCTGTTCTTCATGTTCCTTCTGCCTTTTGACGCCGCCTCTTACCGTAACCTCCTGTGTTAGGTGGGTTACTCATGGACAGCAAAGATGGCGGTACTTCTGTCACAAGGATTGCAATGATTCATGTATTTGCATCCATTTTATACCGCACTGCAGGCCCAGGGCACGGAATTCGTGCACAGGTCGGGTCCCCAGCGGCTGATGCCCGGGGTCTTCCTTCGTTCCGCGCCGCCTCCTGGTGGTCAGCGCACGTCGTAGCGAGCGATTGAGCTCCCGGTCGGTTGAACTCCCGAGGGGACGCTTTGCATACTAGGCTTTTATATATAAAGACTCTTTTCTCCTTTCTATTTTTTTCTGACATTTCTCTTTCTTTTAACCATATCCTTTTTTAATACTGTATTTTGAATTGACGTGTTTTCTCCTTCCCTTCCCCACGCCCCCATACTTCGGAAGCTACACATGTGATCTCTACTCCTTCAGGGGTTACTGCAGATACGATGACGGACATGTTTCAATCCCCCAATTATATAAACCACCGACGGCTTCCCTGTCGTCTCAATAACTCGATAACCCTGGAACCCCCGGGCCCAAGGATGTCTTCTGTGTTACACTCCTCATACCTCGGCTGTAACTCTACGTTTAATCCCACAGGTACAGGCATTGCTTTCTACAGTTAGTAATTATTTACATTTACCATCTTGTGTGGGTTTTTTTGCTCTTGGTTTTATTTCATCTTGCGTTGCCGACCACCCCCCTGGAGTTGGCTATTTTCTGTTACAAAGAAGCCATGCACAGATTCTTTCAGCGAGAGTGCGGGAGGTGCGTTCTGTTTTTTTCCTTTTTCTTTCTGAAAGTGTCCTTCTTTCCTTTGAAAACATGAAGCCGGGGTCTTAGGGCCCCTGTCCTGCTTTGAAAAGAGCGCTCGCCGCCCCCGAACCGCTCCCTGGAGGCAGCTGCCCTGCTCTCTGGCTGGTTTAAGATTCTCTCTTTGACGCCGGGTTTGCTGCACGTCTATCCTGCCGGATGTTAAAACGGCGACAGCAGCGTCGATTCACTAACGATTTCCGGCTGTGGTTAGTTTTTTCTGCCGGGTGTGTTCCCGCCTGTGCCGGCCGAGATCGGACCCCGAGGCGCCTCTAAGGCACATGGTCCCTGAGTCCCCGTGGCTGAAAGCAAGTTCCTTTCTGTCTCGTTCACACACCGTGATCCCCGCGTCGCTGCGCGTGTCATCCCGCTTCGGGGACCGGCTCTCCCTGGAGCATCTCCGCGTCACAGCCGGGATGTGGAGGACACAGTGGGACACCGTGCTGACCCCCAAGGCTCTCCACAGATGACGACGCGTGTCCCGCCACTGACCCACCACCGGCCCGGCGAGTCCCGCGGCCGTGCCCTCGTTCACCAGGAGGCACGGGCTCCTGAGGCCGGAGGGGCGCTGGTCCTTGTGAGCCTAACAGACCCTCCCAAGGCTGCGCTCCCGCTCCGGGGAAGCCGCCGCCTGGCCGGATTCGCTCCCCGCTGTGGCCGTGGCTGTGTGGCCGCCAGCTCCTCTGTCCGGAGCCCGGAGCCCGGAGCCCGGAGCCCGGAGTCCGCCCTGAGCAGCCGGTGGCAGCAGGAGCGGAGCGCGGGGCGCGGCGGGTTCCCCGTGTGTGTCCTGGACAGGAGCTCCTCCAGGCGGAGGCGGCCTCTCTGTGCCTGTGCCCGGGGCCCCTGTGGGAGGTCACCGCCCGCTCAGCCCATCTTCCTTCTCCCCATTTCTGTCCTGTTGTTGGGGGACCTCCCCGCTCCCGGGGAGAGCGGGAGGCCCTGTCCTACGGGTCCTGGAAGCACCCACGGGGGGGACGGCCCTCCCGCTGATAAAGCCAGAGCTGCCGCCCGCCCGCCCAGGGAGCCGCGACACCCAGAGACGCTGGGGGTGGTCCCCCCGCTGCGCTCTCCCCTCCGCCTCCTCGGCGCGGGGAAGAGAGGGCCCAGCGCTCCAGGCGGCGCCTGCTCTCCTTCCTCCCAGCAGCGCGGAGGCCTGGGAACAGTTCGTCCCAGATGCCAGCTTCAATCTGAGGCCCCGCAGCTGCCCGCCTGCTCCAGGGCCCTGGAGTGCTGACCCCAGGGCCATCCCAGGAGGGGCTGCGTCCCCTGTGGCATCTGGCGGTGCTCTCAGAGGCTGGGATGCGCCGCCCCCCCCCCACCTCTGTGGGGGATGCTGTGCCCCGGGACACAGGGCCGGTGTGCGGGGATGGTTGGATGAGGTGGCGTCCTGTGATGCAGGTGATGCCACCCACGGCCCGTGCGGTGCAGCTGAGGTTTCTCTGCATCGTCGGCTCAGTAAGGCCGGGAGAGCCTCTGGCTGAGCCCCTGGGGCTGCGACGGTAATTAGATGGGAATTCAGGTACGTGGGCCTCCCCGCTCCTGGGTCTAAGGCTACTGATGCCGTGTGGTGTTTACGAGAGGCCCTGAGAGGCCCCGGCGGGTGGCACTGGTCGGCCCTCGCAGGGAAGGGGGTGGGGAGCAGAGGAGCAGCTGGGATGGGACCTGGCTGTGCCTGAGCCTCCCGTCTTGCAAATACTTTGTTTTTACTTGTTAACCCTCACCCGAGGATACTTTTCCATTGTTCTGTGTGTGTTTTTAGAGATAGTAAAAGGGGGGGAGAGAGAGAGGAACCTTGGTGTGAGAGAGACACATCGATTGGTTACATCTTACACAGCCCGACCTGGGCTGGGCATCGAGCCTGCAGCCGAGGTACATGGCCTTGACCAGACTCAAACCTGGGACCCTTCAGTCTGAGATTCAACGCTCTATCCACTGAGCCAGACCGGGAGGGCCCGTCTTGCAAATATTCACGCGGACGGCCGAGGTGCCGGGAGGGAGCGGTGGCTGGCAGTCCTCTTCCGGCTTCCGAGGCCCTGGGCCTGAGGAAAAGCACAGAGAACAGAGGGGGGAGGGGAGGTTCTGGGGGGGAGGGCGCAGCGCTTCCAGAGGGAAAGCCGCCGGGAGCTGCGAGGGCCAACAGGAGGAGGAGGCCAGCAAGGTGAAGATCGCAGCCTGGCGTGGTGCCGCGGGCGGATCATTGTAATTAGCTCTCAGAGTTTTAATTAGAGAAGGGATATAAATAATCACCGGCCGGCTCCGCTAATGAGCCTCGCGCTCCCGCTCGGGCGGGCGGCGGCCTTTTGTTGGGCGCCGCTCGGCGCAGTGCTAATTGGGTGTCTCGCAGGCAGCAGGGCTGTGGCAGCAGCCGCTCGGCACCCTGGAAGAAGCCTCATTTCCCGGGTCCCTTCTTGTGGGAAGAGGCACCGGCTCCCGGAACAGGACGCCCAGGCGCCCCCGGACGGGCGGGTGGGGAGGGGCCGGTTTGGGGCAGCGGGTCATGCAAGGTCACACGGTGGGGCGTGGCACGGCCCAGGTCACTGCACTGCCCACCCTCCTGGGCCTCTGGTCACAGCCTTCCAGCGGCTCTTCTCTGGGAGCCAGGGCGCGGTGTGTGTCAGAGACGGCCTTCTCCCCCCCGAGGGCCTCTCCCGTCTAAACCGCAGGAACAGCCATGTCCCACGGCGGACGCGGCTGAAACTGGCCGGCATTGTCCCCTCCAGGGTTGGGGGGGGGGGCTTCTTAGCTTTCCCTGGGCTCCGCCTTCCCTGCACCTTCCCCCCATATTGCTCATAGGCTCTCCCAGTGGTCGGCAAACTCATCAGTCAACAGAGCCAAATATCAACAGCACAACGATGGAAATTTCTTTGGAGAGCTGAATTTTTTAAACTTAAACTTCTTCTAACGCCTCTTCTTCAACATAGACTCGCCCAGGCCGTGGTATTTTGTGGAAGAGCCACACTCAAGGGGCCAAAGAGCCGCCTGTGGCCCGCGAGCCGCAGTTTGCCGACCACGGGGCTCTCCCAATGAAAGGGCTGTGCCTTCAAACTCCTTCCAGGGGCACTTCGTTGGAGACAGAGGGTCAGCGGCCGCTTCCCAATACCTAGCTCCCCTTCCTTCCTTTCGCGAAGGAATCCTCTGTACGAACGTCCAGTGGCACCGTGTTCAGCCTCCCTTGCAGCTAGGTGTGGTCATGTGACTGAATTCTGACCCAGGGTGAGAAAAGCTGAAATAATGCACGCCAATGCTCGCCTGCGCCCCAAGAGGGATCCTCCTGCCTTTCCCCCTCCCCCTGGTCTCACCAGCTGGAACGTGGCTGTGATGGGTGGAGCGGCAGCAGCCATCCTGGACCCTGAGGAGGACGGCTCCTCTAGAAAGGGCGGCGGACCAAGAGGGCAGAAAGGGCGTAGGCCCCTGGGGAGGGTGGGACCACCCCACTGGCCCTGGGCTGCTCTTGGACCTTCCAAAAGCCATGAGCTACCCGCCTTGCTTAAGCACATCTCATTTTGGGTCTTTTTTTGTTCTAGTGGCCAAGGCTGTCCCCTGACTGTCAGATGTTCTCTTATCGGCGAGGTTGTAACAGGTACCTTCCCTGAGAGCAACACCCTGGCCAGGTGGCCACACCTTTGTCCAATAAAGCTTGTTCTTGTTGATTCCTGGCAAAGAGCAGGAGCAGCATGAGGCTCGGTGTGGAGGACTACGGTCTCGCAGGGGATTCAGTGGTTCCCCGGTATTCACGGGAAACCAGACGTCCCCCAGCGCTTTGTCTGTGATCAAGTAAGTTTGGGAAATACTACATGCACTGCCCCCCATTTGAAGACTCAGAGTGCATGTTAACGGCTCTCAGGCATCCTGCCCTTACCCTTTTAGAATCACGGATCGGCTGCCTCCTGCACGCCCCACACTGGGGATCGAGCCAGCAACTCGGGCATGTGCCCTTTGCCAGAATCGAACCTGGGACCCTTCAGTCCGCAGGCCGACGCTCTATCCACTGAGCCACACCAGCCAGGGCTCTTGCACCCTTTATAACCGGGTTTTTGTCTTTATTTTTGTGTTGGTTTGTAAGGGCTCTTTACGTTCCCTGTGACTTGTTTCACACGTTTCTGACTTTTGAAGCAGCATTTTGCGGTTTTTCGTGGGAGCAGGCAGTCCATTTACGTTTAGTGTAATTCAGACAGGTGAGGTTTAAATCCACCACAGGGGCAATATTTCCTCTTGGCCACAACTGTGTTTCGCTGTCTGCCCTGGCTCTCCTTGGATTTACTGAGTAGTTTTGTATCATTCTCTTCCAGCCATCTCACCCCCATTTCGTTTGGTTACTGTTCTTACACTGGTTCCCTTAGAATTCGGTGTAACATCCCGTGGTCATTTAATCTCTCCTTGAACAAGGCAAGGACCTTAGGACACGTTACTGCCATTCATCCCTCTCCTCATATTCTGCGTGGTTGTTTCTGTGTATTCTCATGTTATGTATACATGCACTGAGTGGCTAGATGATGATCTCTGAACGCATAATCATCTGGCCACTCAGTGTATATCCTAGATAATAAAAGGCTAATATGCAAATTGTCCCCTCGACCAGGAGTTCGACCGACCAGCAGGCAGGCCAGCCAACTGCCCATGTCCCCTCCCCCTGGCCAGGCTGGCCAGACCCCAGCCATGCACGAATTCATGCACCGGGCCTCCAATACACACACACACACACACACACACACACACACACACACACACTCACTGAGTAGCCAGATTATTATGTGTTCAGAGATCATCATAATCTGGCCACTCAGTGTATATCTCCCGGTGTTTCCCTTTCATTAAAGTCTGCTAACTATGAGAGATCTGAGATTTATCTGTTGGAAAACACTGCGGCCCACCTTCGCCTTGAACATTCTCGCTGCTTGTCTGCATCCCTTCCAGCACGTGGCCCGTGTCTCCACACCCTCTCCCTCTGCTGATCCTGCTGTGGAATGCGCTGTCCGTCTGACCTTGGCGCCTTTGAATGTCATGTGCCTCCTATTCCAGCAGCTGGATAGCTCTCATGAGTGCCAGGACACCCCAAGATCACCTTTTCTCCTCCACGCTGTCTTCTCTGGAACCCCGCGCTCACTGACTCCTCGGGGTGTTCCTGACGTCTCTGTGCCTCCTTTTCCTATTTCAGTCCCGTGGGCGTCTTCACGCGTCAGGCCTCTCGTAACTCTGTGTCTTTCCTTCTGATGGCGGTGCCGTGCCCTAGTTGTTTCCCACGTGTGTTTAGTCTCTTAAATCCGCGCATTGACGGTTTGATAGTGAGC
Organism: Cnephaeus nilssonii; assembly: GCF_951640355.1. Lineage (NCBI taxonomy): Eukaryota > Metazoa > Chordata > Mammalia > Chiroptera > Vespertilionidae > Cnephaeus > Cnephaeus nilssonii. Next base: position 101,332,625 of record NC_137078.1, on the reverse strand, counting down.
GTTACATACTCTTAGTTTCTGTTTGATTCTTATGGTCTTTACTTTTTTTAAAAAATATATTTTATTGATTTTTTTTACAGAGAGAGGAAGGGAGAGGGATAGAGAGTTAGAAACATCGATGAGAGAGAAACATCAATCAACTGCCTCCTGCACACCCCCTACTGGGAATGTTCCCGCAACCAAGGTACATGCCCTTGACCGGAATCGAACTCGGGACCCCTCAGTCCACAGGCCGACGCTCTGTCCACTGAGCCAAACCAGTCAGGGCCAGTCTTTACTTCTTTGCTAAAAATTTCAATCTTGTTGTTTTATTTCTTGAACATACTAAATGCATATTATAAAGTTGGAATCAGATGTTTTCAATTTCTGGTTTCCCTATTGGATCTATTCTATCTGCGAATTCTCCTGGTTTTCATTCATGCTGTCCAGGCTTGTGTGCTACCTGGTTATTTTTTATTCGGAGTTGGAAATTGTATCCAAAACGTTGTGGACATGACTGGTGGCCTCGGATGATGTCAACTTTGCCCACAAAGACGTATGCTACTCCTGGCGGACCGTTCAGCACACAGACAACAGGGTTTGTCTCAATCCAACTCAGCGATTTAAGAAAATGTCAAGAAAGGTTTCGTCTCATAACTTACTGACCACCCGCCTTCCTGCTAGCACGTGACTCTAGGGCACGCACGTCAAACTCGCGGCCTGTGGGCCCCATGCCTCGGTTATTTGGCCCGTGTTAGCCTTTGTGTTGGACATGCTTGCTCTAGGGTTTCAACACCAAGTATAGGGGCTCCCCAGGGCTCCCCACATGGGGCCTCCGCTGTGACTTTGCCCCGCTAGTCCTCTGACTCTTCAGCTCAGCACGTTGTTGAGCTTCTCAGCTTCTCAGCTGTGTCTTCCACATTGTGGGCGGCCTCCGGGGAGGGGGTTCTAAAGGCCGGGGGACCGCCGTGCGTGCACGTCCTCTCCCGGGTCCTCCCGCCTCCCTCCCTCACGCACTCTCCGCTCAGCGTGCTCTGCTCTGCCTCCCCAGGTCTCCTCTTTGTTTTCACAGGAAAACTTGCCTCTAGGTTCCAGGTCCAGGACCCAAGGAGGAAGTCCCTGCTTAACTCCCCTTAAGCCAACGAGGACCTTTCACAAGCACACCGTTCCCACGGGAAGTCACTGATGCCGAGGAACGCGGTTTGGGGACGCGGTGCTGTGATGTGCCTGGCGCCTGCCATACGCCTTCTGTGTGACGGTTTGGGATGAAAATGATGCCGAAACGTCCACGTCACCATTTTCACTTTCTGAGAAAATGCCGAACATTCCCGACACTATTTCTTCCTTCGTGAACCAAGGCCTTGATAATTATACCGCTTCTCACATTTTAATAACGATAGATGTGCATATTTACATTTTTATTCATCATTATTGAGTTATAGTGTATTCACCTTCCATCTGCTGAGAAAATACTGAATATCATTTCTCTTATTCAGTGAACCAAGGTCATGGTCATTAGCATGAGTTAGTTCATTTTTAAGATGGTGGTTTTGCCTGGCCGGCGGGGCTCAGTGGTTGAGCATCAACCTATGAACCAGGAGGTCATGGTTTGATTCCCTTGTCAGGGCACATGCCCGGGAATTCTCTCTCATCACTAATGTTTCCCTCTCTCTCTCTCTCCCTCTCCCTTCCTCTCTGAAATCAATAAAATGTCTTTTTAAAAATGGTAGTTTTGTTCGGGACGCTGTGGCTTATTCACCCCCAACATTTATCGAGCACTTTCTCCGCACCGTGAACTGTCCTAAGCGTTCGCCTTCCTCATTCTGTCCCTCCCTGGCCCATGCCACCAGCCGGGCCGTTACTCTCACCGGGATTTTCAGGTAGAGTGGTCCTGCCCACACCTGCTCACACACCTGGTGCAGGGAGGTGTGCACGCTGACCTCAGGGCCACCCAGGGCAGGAGGCAGTTGTTATTCGGAATGAGAAGCCCCCAATAAGCCCTCAGACGTGCTTGTGGGACGGTTAAGTTTTCTCTCCTGGCCCCGCCCGCCATGGCTGCTGGGCCTTCATTGCCTCTCTGGAGGCTGAGCTCCACAGGATCTGTCTCCGTGGGACACGGGCGGGGGCGGGGCGGGGGAGATAATAAGTTTGGGGGCACTGGGGGTACATCCTGGGAAGGAGACGCAGGAAGTGCCTGAACAGCTGCTGGCTGCCCCAGGGCGCGCCTTTGTCTGGGTTCTGCTCGCTTCCTGGGTGCGAGGAGAACAATGGCCGTGTTGATTACGTTAGGAACGGGAGCGGGACCGAGTCCTTTCTTCTCCGCGGCCACATCTGCGCACGGGGCTCCGCTGTCTGTCTGCAAGGAGCGTCCCCGCGGCCAAACTCCGCGTCTGAAGAGACGGGGCTTCGGAACAGGGCCAGCGGCATGCACACGGCCAGGCGAGGGGCAGACAGCGGGGTGAGGGCCTGTGCTGGGGTGGGAGGGCTGGGGGGAGGTCAATGGGGGGAAAGGAGACACATGTAATACTTCAAACAATAAAGAATTAAAAAAAAAACAACACACACACAGGCCTGGGATCTGCCAACAGCACCCTCCCACTCCCCCCACCCGCTCCCCACCCCCACCCTAGCATCTGTGTGGATTCCCAGGGACTGGCTGTGGGTGAGAGTGAGGGTGAGGGTGAGGGTTAGAGTTTAGGGTTAGGGTTAGGGTTTAGGGCTAGGTTTTAGCATTAGGGTTTAGGGTTTAGTGTTAGGGTGAAGGTTAGGGTTAGGGTTTAGGATTAATATTTAGGGTTAGGATTAGAGTTCGGGTTAGGCTTTAGCGTTAGGGTTAGGTTTAGGTTTAGGGTTAGGTATTAGCTTTAGGGTTAGGGTTAGGGTTACAGTTCAGGTTTAGGATTAAGGTTAGGGTTTAGGGTTAGGGTTAGGGGTTAGGATTAGGGTTAGGAGTTAGGGTAGGGTTAGGGTTAGGGGTTAGGTTTAGGGTTAGGGTTAGGGTTAGGGTTAGTGTTAGGGGAATGGTCAGGGTTAGGGTTAGGAGTTAGGGCCAGGATTAGGGTTAGGAGTTAGGATTAGGGTTAGCGTTAGGGTTAGGGTTAAGGTTTACTTGTTACAGTGAAAACTGGAAGGGTGTGGTTTACAAGAGAAATTATAGCATAGAAACACCGTGGGGTTTTCTCCGTCCATGAAAATGAATTCAGTGAGTTTAGTATGAATCAGCATAGATAAATCTTTTTAACAGAAAGTTAACTTTAAAATGTAGTTTGAATAACATAGATGTGAATAATCATCCACAAATGTAGTCTGTCTGTATGTATATATGTTGTATGTGTAACAACCCCTTTCTGTATGGCTCAGACACACCTGCCGGATGAGCATCGTTGGTACAAACACAGTGATTTACTGTCTGAAACCTCTGGTGGGAAGGTTCAAACCCCCCCCCCCCCCAACAGCGGCTTCTGGGAGGAGGAACGGGAGCAGGAGAGCGTCCTCGGGGAGCGTCACTGGTGCGGACTCGCCGCGTGCAGCCCGCCCAGGGGCCCGCGCCGCAGACCGTCCGGCTGAGCTGCAGGGCTGCCGGGCTGAGGCCCCTCCTGGGGCAGCCCGCACCCCGAGACCGAGGGCAATGGCGGGACAGGAGGGGCATCTGGAATGCTCTCAACAATCAGGAAAGATTTTTTAGAAACGAGGATTGGGCAGAGCTGCGGAGGGTCGCCGTGTCCGCGGAGCTGACCGCATCCTGTTTTAGCTTGTCACACGCGTGTGCACCGGGGCCTCCCCAGGGGGCGGGGTCCGCGCTCTGCTTTCCTTCGTTCAGTTCAAGGTCAGTGCTGCTCCGGGAAGTTCCCCTTTCAGAACCTGGCTCTCCGCTCCCTGTGACCGAGTGGGTCCAGGCTCCCCGGTACTCATGTGTGTATTGTGTGTGTATGCATGTGCATGTGTGTATGTGTGTGTGCTCATGTGTAATTTACAGGCATGTGGCATATATTCACCTGCTCAGCCATCTTAACAGAACACGGGAGGCTGGGTCACTAGACAGATGCTTGTTTCTCACAGCTCTGCAGGCTGGAGGCCCAAGTTCACGGTCCCGGCTTCCCAGGGCTCCCCCCTCCCGACCTCTCCCCGCCTCTCCGCACATGTGCACGCGGGGTCAGAGCTCGGGCACTAATCCTAGTGGGTCGGGGCCCCACCTGTGACTTCATTTAGCCGTAATGACTTCCTCAGCGGCCCCACCTCCCCCTGCAGCCATGCCGGGTCAGGACGTCACGTAGGAACTTGGGAGGACACACACGTCCCGTCCACATCTCCGAAGACTAAGTCAAACGCAGAACCTCAAGCCTCGCGTTACTCCAGCCCCGGAGAGCCTGCAGGAGAGCAGGCAGGATGGAGGGCACTGGGACGCCCTTCCCAGGACCACGCCGGCAGCAGGTCCTCCGGAGTGACCTGCTCAGTGAGAGGACTTGCGGTACAGGGGAGTTAACTCCACACACATGCGCACACACACCTGCACACACATGTTCGCATTTCCATGCACATATGCCCCCCACACATGTGCACACAGGTGTAGACAGACCTGCACACACACATGTGCACACACACAAGCATGCACTCACACACACCCCTGCACATGCACATGCACTCACACGTGCACTGAAGTCACAGGAAGTGGTGGAGACAGAGGCCACGTGAAACGCAGGTGAAGTCTCCCCGCAGGTGTCTCCCGGTCCAGGCCGCAGCTGACAGGCGCGGGCGGGACCGCTGCTCTCCTGCCCCGGCAGGACCGGCCTCGTCCTTTGCGGGGGGGGGGGGGACCCCGAAGATGCCTGTTTCACCCCGCGTTCCCAGGCCCCGTCACCGCAGCGGATGAGAATGATGGTCTTACCGTTTATTTGGCGAAAACTAAGGAACCAGTGATAAACCGCTCAGCATGTGCCCCGTTGACTAATGAATATTAATTAACCTGTCAGGGGCTGGCGCGCCTTCCCCGCCCGCACGGGCTCCTGGGCACGCCGGGCCGGAAGGGCTGCCGCGCGGCTTTGGGGACAAACGTGTGTTCAGACGTCCCGACCGGAGTGTGACGGGCCCTGCGTGGCTCCCCAGTGAGCTCCCGGGACCCAGCCTGCTCCCGACCCCAGTGACCCTGGCATCTCCCAGGGCCTCGCAGCCCGCGGTCCAGCTCCCCAGCAGCAGGTTGGAGCGCGCTGCGGAAACGCGCCGCTGGCCTCGGACCCGGCCAGGGCAGCCTGGCGCCCGCGGTGCTGCCATATGGCGGGCCCTGCGCTTCCGTGGCGCCAGCATATGGGCCTGGGCTCTGCGCTGGGGCGGGGTGGGCTCCGGTCCATGGACGGGCCGGCTTTCCGGAGCTGGCTGGCGCGGCTCGAGCCTCCTTCGGAGCCAGTCACTGCCTGCATCTCCCCGGGGCGGCACGGCCTCAGCCCGCCAGCTTTCCGAAATGCACGCATGTTCACAGGACGCAGGCGAGACCTCCTACACACAAGGGGGCGCCTTGCTGGGAACGGTGGGCGGTGAGGGTCTCCTGTGAGCAGGCAGGTCCTGTTCATCTGAACGGATCTGGAATTAAGGAGAATGTGCGGAGATGTTGATAAAGTAATAACTTTCCTGCTATTGGGCAGGAAGACTCCCTCCCCCGCCAACTCCACCGCCGCTTCAAGGACCCAGTGGATTAAACAGACCCGGGACCCTGGCTTCCTCTCCGCCCCCTCCCTCCGACCCCACAAACACCTTCAGCTGGGATTCACTGCTCAGCCCAATCTCCCTCCCTCCCTCCCTCCCTCCCTCCCTCCCTCCCTCCCTCCCTTCCTCCCTCCCTCCCTCTCTCCCTCCTTCTTTCCCTCCCTCCCTTCTTTCCTCCCGCTCTCCCTCCCTCCCTTCCCTCCTTCCTTCTAACCAAAGGGAAAACCGAGGCCATAAGCATCTATGAATCAGGCCTGACCCTGTTGCTCACTCACCTGCCTCCAGGTGAGAGCAGTTCTTACTCTGCCGGGTTGTGAAGCCGTGACCCTCGCAGCTTGGGTTCAAGGTCCGGAGAAGGGGCCACGCACAAATGGATATCCTAGACAAGAATATGAATTTAGAAGGCATGGGGGAGCCAGGTGGAGACGTACTCTCTAGTGGAATGGCTCCCCGAATCTCCGGACCCATAGCTTCCTATTTACTAGAATATACATTTGCCCTTCAGCAAAGCAAACACGTATATCACAGGCAAGCGGTAAACAGTAAGAGATCATCAGGTTAGGGGATGGCCTTGAGCCACCATTGTCTCGACAGAACCATAGCTTTTAGCCCTAGCTAAAGCCCAAGGTCCAACATCCTTCTGTGTTCTCTGCTGCACTTTCACTGATAGTGTAGACAATGGGTAGCTTCCAGCACCGGGGAGTGATGTCTTCAAGTTTGAAAAGCATTACACCCGTGTCTAGACAGGGGAGAGAGGGAGAGGAGAGATACATGATAGAAGATAGATAGATGATGATAGATAGATAGATAGATAGATAGATAGATAGATAGATAGATAGATGATAGATAGATGATAGGAGATAGAGGATAGATAGATGATAGATAGATAGATAGATAGATAGATAGATAGATAGATAGATGATAGATGATAGATGATAGATAGGAGATAGATGATAGATAGGAGATAGATGATAGGTAGAAGATAGATGATAGATAGGAGATAGATGATAGATAGATGATAGATAGATAGATGATAGATAGATAGATGGGAGCGGATGGGGGATGCCGTCTGAGCGCCGTGCTCAGGTCCGCGTGACGGAGTGACAGGCACCTCAGGGCGCGGTGACCCCGCCTTTGGACGCTTTCCCGCCAGCGATGCTGCCACCGCGGACAGGCCTTTGCAGAGAGGCGGCCCCGGAGCACACAACCCGGACACTGCAGGCGGCATCGCCACCTGCTCCTGCCCCGCCCAGGGAGGGGGGGCAGGGTGTTCTGTCCGTGTCCCAGGCACAGACAGTGTGGCTCAGACACGGACACCTACTCTCCCGGCTCCAGGCAGCGGCCTGGGCTCCAGCTGTCGGGGGCTCCTCGGAGGCCGCGAGGGAGACGTCCTCGCCTCTCTCGGCTGCGGGATTCACGGCCTCCGTCCTCAGGTGTGTCCCTGTGCCCACACATCCCCTTTGGGTGAGGACAGGCTCCCATTGGGTTGGGGTCTGCCCCAGGGACCGCCTGGCGCCTCCACCAGCTCTGGAAAGACCGTTTCCAAATGAGGCCCGGGAGGCTCGGGGCTTCCCTCTTCTTGGGGGGTCCCTGGATCCCTAACAGGGGGCGCCAGGCTGCTGCCATGTGGGACCTGGAGGGGCACCGGCTGTCCCCAGCGCGCGGAAGGCCCGTGAGAGCCGCAGACCCAGCGCCGGCTCTGCACACGGCCAGGCGCTCCCCCTTAAAGGGCGTTTGCATTGACAGGGAACCTCTCCTCCGGAGACGCGCCCTCGCCCTGCCCGGGGAGACAGGACGCTGAGGAGAGAGCAGGACGTTCAACCACATAACACCCTGACCCAGCAGCCCTGCTTGCCCCAGGCATCCCGGCCGCGCCCCGCCCACAGCTCGCCTCCCAGCCTCTCCCCTGCTGGTGTTTGGCCCAAGTTCTGAGCGACCTTTCGACCTTTCAGGTCATTCCTGGGGGCGGGGCTGCTTCTCATGTTAACCTGGCTGGGGCCAGGCCCCTCGCAGACCCAGCCCAGACCCGGAGGGCGGGTGGCGGAACGCACCTGCTTCCTCCCAGCCACGCCCGCATGTCCTCCAGGAAGACCCGGCCTGAAGGCCGCACTGCAAGGACCGCTCCGGGGACAGCCAGGCGGATGGGCGCCCCCTCCCGGCCTTCACGGCCCCGCCCGCCCCGGTGGAGGTGCCCGGGCAGCCCCGGGGCAGGAGAGCCGCGGCTCCCAGGCCGGCGGGAGTGGCGTGCCCGTGACCTTGGCGGCGTGGTTCTTCCCGCCGTGGGTTCAGGAGAATCGGGTTCAGAGCAGGCTCGCCACAGTGTCAAGGGAATTGCAGATTTTGCAAATCACAGCACAGCCCCGTCCAAAAGCAATGATTGTAATTAAAGTGCCTTCAAACTCCATTTCCTGGCGGCAAATGGACTGTGACGGGTGTGTTTCTGGAGAACATCGCCCGCACCTTCCCCGGTGGAGCTCACGCGTAATGATGTTGTGTCCCAGCCGAGCAGAGCGGATCGGGCTGAGCACCACGGCTCCGGGGGAGCTGGCTGGGAGGGAGCAGACAGGACAGACACAGAGATAAAAGCCCTGACATGAAGGGCCCAGCAGAGGCGGGGGAGGTGGGAGGTGATGGAGGTGGGGGAGGTGGGAGGTGGAGGAGGTGATGGAGGTGGGGGAGGTGGTGAGGCCTGAACAGGAGCAAAGAGCCCTCTCCCTGTCTCCCTGGCTCCCTGTCTCTCTGTCTCCCTCCCTGTATCCCTGTCCCATCTCCCTGGCTCTCTGGCTCCCTCCCTGGCTCTCTGGCTCCCTCCCTGTCTCCTGTCTCCCTGTCTCCTTGTCTCCCTGTCTCCCTGGCTCCCTGTCTCCCTGTCTCCCTCCCTGTCTCTCTGGCTCCCTCCCTGTCTCCCCGTCTCCCTGTCTCCCTCCCTGTCTCCCCGTCTCCCTGTCTCCCTCGCTGTCTCCTGTCTCCCTGTCTCCCTGGCTCCCCGTCTCCCTGTCTCCCTCCCTGTCTCCCTGTCTCCCTGTCTCCCTGTCTCCCTGTCTCCCTGTCTCCCTCCCTGTCTCCTGTCTCCCTGGCTCCCTGTCTCCCTGGCTCCCCGTCTCCCTGTCTCCTGTCTCCCTGTCTCCCTGGCTCCCCGTCTCCCTGTCTCCCTCCCTGTCTCCCTGTCTCCCTGTCTCCCTGTCTCCCTGTCTCCCCGTCTCCCCGTCTCCCTCCCTGTCTCCCTGTCTCCCTCCCTGTCTCCCTGTCTCCCTCCCTGTCTCCCTGTCTCCCTGGCTCCCTGTCTCCCTGTCTCCCTCCCTGTCTCTCTGGCTCCCTCCCTGTCTCCCTGTCTCCCTGTCTCCCTGTCTCCCTGTCTCCCTCCCTGTCTCCCTGTCTCCCTGTCTCCCTGTCTCCCTGTCTCCCTGTCTCCCTCCCTGTCTCCCTGTCTCCCTCCTTGTCTCCCTGTCTCCCTGTCTCCCTCCCTGTCTCCTGTCTCCCTGTCTCCCTGTCTCCCTGTCTCCCTGTCTCCCCGTCTCCCTGTCTCCCTCCCTGTCTCCTGTCTCCCTGTCTCCCTGTCTCCCTGTCTCCCCGTCTCCCTGTCTCCCTCCCTGTCTCCTGTCTCCCTGTCTCCCTGTCTCCCTGGCTCCCCGTCTCCCTGTCTCCCTCCCTGTCTCCCTGTCTCCCTCTCTGTCTCCCTGTCTCCCTGGCTCCCTGGCTCCCTGTCTCCCTCCCTGTCTCTCTGGCTCCCTCCCTGGCTCCCTGCTCCCTGGCTCCCTCCCGGTCTGCCCTCTCTCCTGCTCCAGCTTCTGAGCCTCTGGAGTTGGACAGCACCGAGCAGTGCGGCCGAGAGTCTGCCAGGCCTGGACCCGGCTCCCAGAGGAGAGTGTCCGGAATGCGTGACGCTGCACAAATGCCCGGGCCTCGTCCCGGTTCCTGAAATGGAGACGTCAGGGCCGTGTCTGCGCGTCGGAGGAAATGCCACAAAGGCGAGGTGACGGTGCTGCATTCGGCCGAGCGCGTGTCCCTGGTGAACAGACTGTTCAAGAGACACCGTCCCCCGCCCACCCCCCCCCCCCCGTCTCTGCTCCTGGAGGGGCTTCCTGCCTGTGGCCTTGGTGACAGTGAGCACGGCCCCTCTGCTCTCACGGAGCTCCCTGAGCCAGACCCCGCCCAGGGCCCCGGGACTCCATGGAGCCACCACAGCCCTCGTGGCACAGGCTGGGCTCAGGTGTCCCACGCAGACACCCCTGTGTCCCACGCTCCCGCACCCTTTCCTTCCCGCCTGGTTTACACCCTTTTCCCGCGGGCCTTTGAGATGGGTGCAGACCTCCAGGCGGGCGCGGCTCCCCTGGCAATAAGCCCGTCATGATAAATAAAGTCCCCATCCCGAGTCGGATTGTGTGTTACTGACGGGCGGGGCGGGGCGGCCGGGGAGACGGGACAGGAGGCCTCATCCCCTGCTGCCACAGGGAGGTGAGGAGACCTTTCCGGGGCCTCGGCACCCGGGGATAAAGATGGGGCGCGCTGCTCCCGAGCAAACCCCACGTGGCGGGCACGATCTTGGGGCCACGCTGGGGCCATGGGGATCTCACCACTTGTCCCGTGCGTGGTGACCCGGTGGGGAGCCCTAACCTCAGAGCCTGAGACAGCGGAGCCACACCAGGACAACACAAGCTCAGCCACAGGCGGCGTTTCCGTCTCCCGGTGCAGGGAGGCCTGCGGGCCTGGCTACACGTGGATCCTCTAGGACAGTGATGGCGAACCTATGACACGCGTGTCAGCACTGACACGCGTAGCCATTTCTGATGACACGCGGCCGCATGCCGAGGATGAAACATTTGCTGCTCCTGTGGATGAAACATTTGCTGCTCCTGAGGATGAAACATTTGCGAAATAATGTTTTTTCCTCAAAGTGACACACCACCCGAGTTATGCTCAGTTTTTTGGCGAAGTTTGACACACCACGCTCAAAAGGTTGCCCATCACTGCCCTAGGAGCAGTCCCTCCGCCCCTCCCCCGCCCCGCAAGCCCGTTCCTCTTCCCACGGAGAATTCCGGTGCCGATCAAGGCGCCTGAAATGAGGGGAACACCAACTGGCCCCTGGGCCGTGCGCTCTGCACGTGCACAGCTAAGCCCTGTCGGCGCCAATTAGGGCGCCAATTGCTTGAGGAACATGGACGAGCCCTGAGCTCTGGGGGGAGGGGGGAGGGGGGTGGGGGGGCCGCAGCTGCTGCCCGAAGGCGTGGACGGCAGAGGCACAGCTTGCGTTTGGATCCCGCTCCCACCGCTGGGCACGGTGAACGGAGGCCTCCTGCCTTCAGGTTTAGTACGCACAGGGTGCGGCTCTTTAAATACGGGGCCCCCTTCGCATGGACTCTGGCCCCACCTAGGAACCCCCAGGAAGGGGTTGCTCTCTGCGCAGCTGCTGTCAACATGTCACTTTCAGGAAATTAAACCCAAGCGCCTCCTGCCGACATAAATGAACGTGCACTAATGGTGACATTCAGGGCCTCAGCCTGCGAGGAAATGAGGTGAGGGGAACGCTATTGGGAACATCTTTCCACAGACAGGACCCTACAGGCCACGAGGGACCGTGAGAGCGGAGCCGTGACTGTCCTGGAGGGCGGCGAGGTCACCGCGCTTGAGGATGGAAACACCCACAGGCCGCCTGCCAGTCCGCCTGCGGCTGCGGGAAGCTGAGCAACGCACACGCCAGTCTTACCCTGGGATCGATCGGCGCCGCCCCACGGAACTCCCTGCCATCCTGGAGTGTCCTCTCTCTGCCTCGTGTAATGGGGTAGCCACTCGTCCGACGCAGCTATGGGGCTCGTACAGTGGGGCGAGCGGGATGTAGAAGTTGGATCTTCATGCTCTGAAATGAATTAATTATTAAATTAATGAGTGAGTTTTAATGAGTTAACATTTAATGGTAGGCAGCCCCATGGGTCTGGTGACTGCGTGATAAGACAGGAAAACGTAACTGAATACCTCTGGGCAGGACGCCCAGTGACACTGAAAGAGCCTGCTCCCCTCCTCCCCCGCACTGCCCCCCCTTGGAGTCTCGCTTCCAAACTTTATTTTTCCTTGATGTCGCCTTTATAGATAGAACTAGAGGCCCAGTGCACGAATTCATGCACCAGTGGGGTCCCTCAGCCTGGCCTGTGGGATTGGGCCCAAACCGGCTCTCCCCCAAGGGGTCCTGGATTGAGAGGGTGCAAGCCAGGCCAAAGGACCCCACCAGTGCACGATCGGGGCCGGGGAGGGACGCAGGAGGTTGGCCAGCCGGGGAGGGACCGCGGGAGGGCTCCAGGGCGTGTCCAGCCCATCTTGCTCAGTCCCAATTGGCCAGACCTCAGCAGCAAGCTAACCTACCGGTCAGAGCACCTGCCTCCTGGTGGTCAGTGCACATCATAGCGAGCACTTGAGTGACCTTAGCATATCATTGGCATATTACGCTTTGATTGGTTGAACGGCCGACTGGACGACCAGACACTTAGCATATCAGGCTTTTATTATATAGGATTCTTTCGGGTTGCCCTTGGCTTCCGGAGACGTTGTTTACTTCCCTCCAATCGACACCGCGTGCCCAGGACCTAGGAAACTGTTTGCCTTCGACATCTGATCAACCGGACCGGAGCAGACTTCTCGGGGAGAAAGCAGGTGGGGAACTGGGGTTACGTGAGACAAGTCTTCTCAGTCAGTTCCGTGTTCTGTTTTCCTCCTGTTGCTTCCAAGTCCTCCTGGCATTGATCTCTCCCCGCAGGCGGAGGGAGGTAACGCCCTTGCTAGGAGCAACAATTGCGTCAAAGTGGCAACCGACAGCCTGGCGAGCAATCCGTCGTGTCTCTGCAATATCACTTCACTCACCTCTGACGGGGACGAGCCTGTGGGGAGAGCAGGTGACAGCCGTGTCAGCAGTCTGTTCTAACAGCTGGACCTGATGGACATCTCTAATGTGTCTGTTCTGGATGGTACGTGGGACGTTCTTGAGGGCAGGTGGACCTGCAGGCCGGTGGGCCTGCCTCAACAGAGAGAAACATTAGGATCAATGAATTATGTGCAGACTAGAGGCCCGGTGCATGGATTCGTGCACCAGTGGGGGTCCCTCGACCTGGCCTGCGCCCTCTCGCAATCCAGGATGCCTCGGGGGATGTCGGAGAGCCGGTTTTGGTCTGATCCCCGCAGGCCAGGCTGAGGGACCCCATTGGTGCACGAATCCATGCACTGGGCCTCTAGTATGCATGTACGATCTTTGGTTAATCTCTTCCCACCTTCTCCCCTCCCCCCTTCCCTCTGAGATTCATCAGTCTGTTCCATGTTCCCATGCCTGTGCGCTGAGCCTCTGCCCCATAATGGTCGGAGCGCGTCATAGCTACTGGTCCAGCAGTCGGATGGTCACTTAGGCTTTTATATAGATACTAGCAGCCCGTTTGCACGGAGATTCGTGCAATAGACCCTCATTCACCTGGCTGCCTGCACCAGTTTGCTGCCGGCACCGGGGACCCAGGCCTTGGCTGTGGCCACCGCCTTCTGCCTTCTTTCAGGGTCGGGGCTTGGCCCCGGGCGGTGGCCTTGGGCTCTGCTGCACCCCAGCGTCCCTGCTAAGGATCATAGGAGCCGACCCCCTGGTCGTTGCCTGCGATCCATGCAGGCTCCCCGCTGGTGCCCAAGGCCGGGAAAGTCTCTGCCCGAGGCTTTCCCGGCCTTGGGCTCTGCCGCACCCCAACGTCCCTGCGACGGTTTCCTGGTGGGCGTGGCTGGTGGGTGTAGCGAAGGTACGGTCAATTTGCATATTACTCTATTATTAGGTAGGATAGATGCCAATTCTGCTTTTGACCAGCCAAGGGCATCTCTCTCCTGGGAGGACTAAAGGGCTCTTCATTTCTTTTCTTTTCTTTCTTTTCTTTTTTCAGAGAGGAAGGGAGAGGGAGATAGAAACATCAATGATGAGAATCATGGATCAGCTGCCTCTGCACACCCCCTACTGGGGATGGAGTCTGCAACCCGGCATGTGCCCTTGACCGGACTCGAACCCAGGAACCCTCAGTCCGCAGGCCAAGGCTCTATCCACTGAGCCACCCTGGCCAGGGCAGGGCTCTGCGTGTCTGACTCACCAAACCCACGTCCACGGGCTGGAGCTTCTCCCAGGAGGGACTTAGGGAGCTGGGCATGCTGCCCGCGGTCGAAGCCACAGATCTGCTCTCCTGGCTGGGTGCCGGCATTCCTCTCGGGGCCGAGTGGTTTTCCTATCGATCCGCTCCTCTGGATACAGTTAATGATCCATTGCTGTACATGTCAGATCCTGTGCAAGGCCCCGGAGAAACACGGGTGAGCAACGCGGGCGAGCCGAGCAGGGACAGCTCCTGCCTCAGGGGCCCTGCCTCCATTAACCGTCGCGAGAGTGACAAGAGTGGAACACGAAACCGTGCCGGCCCGCCCGAGGCACCGTCCTCGTGCACTGCGACCCTCCGCGAGGTGTCTAGGGTCGTCTCAGCGGACGGAAGACCGTCGGATAACGTTGTATTCTCCGGTCCTGGGATGGGCCTAATTATTTCCACCTCCCAGTCCCCCATCCATATTTAATCCACGAGGAAGCCAAGGGCAGCTTTTAGTGCATTATTTATCACTCACTGAAAAAGGCTCCGTAATAAGATGTTGAATGCACCTTCTCATAAAATTTACGGGGAAGTTGCAAGGAGAAGCTAAGCACCACCAGCGGTTAGGTTTTATGAAGGATGGCGTTCCCTGCTCCCCTCTGCCCGTCCGTGTGTCTGAGCCATAAATCCACCCGCCCGGGAAGAAGTGTGTGGCTGTAGCTCGCATCTTCAGTGGCCAGCAGGCCATTGCCGAGAGCCACCTGGGCTGGGGGAACCACGGCATCTGAGCGGCCAGTTCTGGGCCGGCAGTCACCTGAGAGTGTCCTCTCCCGGGGTGGGGGTGGGTAGCCCCCGCTCATCCACACGCAAACTGCTGGGGAATGGTGAAGACGGCCCCGGGGCGCAAACCAGTGAGAGTCGCTAAATGTTCCCAGTTCTCTCTGTTAGGGGAAGAGGGAGATACCCATTGCAATTGTTGGCCAGTCAACTCATTAACAACTTCTGAAAAATTGGTAATGCCATACGATGTTCGATCATTAGCCAATTCTGCCTTTGACCGGCCTAGGCCACCTCTCTCCTGGGAGGACTATGGTACTGGTACTGCGGTAGCCAGAACATCATCAACATTCCTGAAAGCACCTCCTTCTCTTTTCATCGCCCACCACCCCACCACACACCCACCCACCCACGGGGAAACATGGCCCCAACCCCAAATATCATAGATTAGTTCTGCATTATTTTTATTAAATATATAGAGGCCCAGTGCACAACATTCATACACAGGTAGGGTCCCTAGGCCTGGCCGGTGATCAGGGCCGATCAGGGCCTTCCAGCTACTGGCTGGGGCCTTCCTTCATTCTACGCCACCCCCTGGTGATCAGCAAGCGATCGAACTCCTGGTCTCCCGGTCGAACTCCCGAGGGGACACTTTGCATATTAGCCTTTTATATATATATAGATTTTTATTGCTTTCAGAGAGGAAGGGAGAAGAAGAGAGAGAATTATTAAAGATGAGAGAGAATCATCAATCGACTATCTCTTGCACACCCCCTACTGGGGATCGAGCCCACAACCTGGGCATGTGCCCTGACTGGGAATCAAACTGGTGACCTCTTGGTTCCTGGGTTGAAGCTCAACTGCTGAGCCATGCCCATCCAGGCTACACTATTTTTTTTAACTCTCTGGGGGAACTTTTCAGGTTATTGAAAATAATGCTACGATGAACATTCTTATGTATGTCTTTTGGGGGAACCGACGTGTATCTATTTTGGGTATATGACTAGGAGTGGAATTGTTGGGACATACAGACAATTTCTGGTATTCATAGTACCCGTGTCCTGTAAAGTCACTGCACGTTCTAGATTAGCAAATCCTGAGCCATTGCTCCCAGGGGACACAGGGTTGGGTCCAGGTCACCCCTTGGGAAAACGTTTTCTACTGATCAGTATGTAACCTTGTCTTATGTGTGTGCTTCTGTGCTAAGTCACCTTTGCTGAATTTATACCATTGACTCACGAACATCAAACTCACTGCCCTCCACACCATAACCTATGCCTGAGGGAAGCTTATTTAACACACATTAATTTTTTCCATCACACACATCACAACCCTCTTACGCTTAGAGACACTAGGAAGCCTGTCAGCGCTGTGCTTGGGAGCAATTTTTAAATAAGAAACACCAACAAAAGGCACTGAAATGTGAAACATGTGGTACTACATAAGCCATAAAAAGGCCACTTTTTATGGGATGTCAGCTGAGACAAGATGACAGAGCATTTTAAGTCAGCTGAGAGAGGAATCATGAAATATGCATTTATGCTGACTTTTGTAGATATATGCATACTTTTATTGGTGCTCCTCCCCACGCCCCCCTTATAGATTGGCATTACTGTCTTTGGTCACAATATTTTAGCCTAAAAAATTGTTTTTAGTATACCTTGCATAGCATGGCTACTAATAAGAAATTCTCAGTTTTTGTGTGTCTGAAAATATCTTCATTTTTGACAGTTTTGTTATAGAATTCTTGGTTGTTGGTTGTCTGTTTTCCTAACACTTTGAATATGTCCTTCCAATGCCTTGTGTCCTCCATGGTTTAGGATGAGAAATCAGCTGTAATCTTACTGAGGATGACTTGGATGTGATGAAAAGCTTCTCTCTCTCTCTCTCTCTCTCTCTCTCTCTCTCTCTCATATTTCTAGATTACCTCTGTCTTCTGATAGTTTAGTTATGTGGTTCATTGTGAATCTCTTTGTGTTTATCCTACTTGGAGTTTCTATTGAGCTTGTTGGATGTGTAAATTAGTATTTTTCATCAAGTTTGGGAAGTTTTTGGCCATTATTTTTTAAAGTAGCTTTTCTGTTTCTTTCTCCATCTCTCCTTCTGGAAGTCTCATTATGTATATAATGACACATCTAATGCTGTCCCTTTATCTTTCCCTTCTGCTCCTCAGACTGAATAATCTCTATTGACCCATCTTCAAATTCACTATTTCTTTATTCTGCTTATTCAAACCTGCTGTTGAGACCCCCACACACACTCCTGCAGTAAATTTTTCATTTTAGTCATTATAATTATTTGCCTCCAGAATTTCTACTTGTTTCTTTTTTTCTCATTTCTATCTCTGTTGATATTCTCCATTTGGTTAAACTTTTAAAGACATTTCTCTGTTTCCTTTCATTCTTTCAACATATTTAGTTGATTTAAGTTGTTTTGTAGTAATTTTAATGTCTGGACTTCCTCAGGGATCGTTTCTATTAATTAATTAGCTAATTAAATCATGTTTTTTAATCGCACATGGGCAATACATTTCAACGTCACTTTATGCTTTGTATTGCTGTTATCATTGTTGAAACCCAGATGTTTTGGATACTATGAAATGGTTACACTATTAGAGTCCCGCCACCTCCCAGGGTTCCTTCTGCTGCTTGTCACAGGGCAGTGGTTGGCAAACTCATTAGTCAACAGAGCCAAATAACAACAGTACAATGATTGACATTTCTTTTGAGAGCCGAAAACTGCCTTCTGCGCATGGGCCACGAAGTTTCAATTGCACTGTACATGTGCACCCGCACGTGGTATTTTGTGGAAGAGCCACACTCAAGGGGCCAAAGAGCCGCATGTGGCTCATGAGCCGCAGTTTGCTGACCACTGTCACAGGGGGACCGTGGAACCTCAGTTCTCGAAGTTAATTCGTTCCGGGAGGCTGTTTGAGAAGCGATTTGTGCAAAAACTGAATCATTTTCCCCCCTTAGAAATAATGTCAATTGAATTAATCCATTCCCGACCCTCCGATGACTCCCTGTTCTCACCTTTCTCATGCCCGGTGCATGGCTGAGGGACTGTTTAATCTGTGAGTAAACTCTTCTTTTCTAAAATTTGTCACACCACCTGCTTTAGCCTCGTCCGGGGTGTCTCTCAGGTCTTTGCTGGCTCGCATGGCACTGCCTCCCACGTGCTGTCGGCAGCTCCTGCTTTTCCTGTATCCGAATCCGCAGCCGCTTCCCACGCCTCCCATCGCTGTGACCGCCGCTCCTCTCCCACCCTGAGGGGCACGCCCGGCGGCTCTCTGTGTTAAGATTGTGGCTTCATCCGTTTTTCCAGCAACAAGGCCCTCTCTCCTCTGGCTGTCGCCTGGGGACGCTCTTCGTCCCGCGGAGGTAACGGCGCAGAAGGGCTGTCAGGTCCACGACGGAATTTGGTTCCGTAGCCGAGACGTATTTCCTGTGAACAGCGTGGCTGGGAAGCGAATTGTTCAGGACGGGGGCGTCTGAGAAACGGTTTGACTGCGGCCGTGCCTGTGCGGCGGCCTTTCTGAGCGTCTAAAGGTCCGTGCTCTTTGTCACGGGTCCCAGAGCGGCCTCTTCCCACCAGCTCCGGGACCGGCGGCCGGTCGGAGAGAGATGTCTCACCTGCCCGGAATCAGAGCTCCCCGGTCTCTGCCGATCGGCTGGGCTCTGCCAGAGGGCATCGGGCACGTGCTGAGCAGGAGGCCAAGCGACCTGCCCACGGCTTTAGCCGTCCTCCCTGCTCGGGCAGAGCCTGCGGGTCCGGCCTGGGGCCTCTCCGGTCCTTTCCCAGCGGAAGCCGCCCGGGCCTGGAGGAGGCCTTACATGGACAGGAGCTGGTGTCGCTTTGCAAAGCTCTTCGCCCCCCAAAGTAGCTCATTCCCCAGCCTTCCTCCCAAGATGTTAGTCAATTTTTTTTTTTTTTGCCCCAATTGCTATTCATGATCTCAGGCCTCAGCAGTGAACACACTGTCCTCAGGAGCCTGCCCCATGTTGGGGCTCATGTACGTTCATGTATGTTCTGACTGGCCCACACCCATCTTCCCCCATGCGTTAAACATTGAAATATTCCCTTCCCTTCTTTTTAAAAAAATATATTTTATTGATTTTTTACAGAGAGGAAGGGAGAGAGAGAGAGTTAGAAACATCGATGAGAGAGAAACATCAATCAGCTGCCTCCTGCACACCCCCTACTGGGGATGTGCCTGCAACCAAGGTCCATGCCCTTGACCGGAATCGAACCTGGGACCCTTGAGTCTGCAGGCCGACGCTCTACCCACTGAGCCACACCGGCTATTCCCTCCCCTTCTCGACCAACATACCACTCTAAGGCAGTGCACACTCCGTACATTTTTGATGGGAAAAAACAAACAAAACGAGAACCTGCTCCTGACTCGTCCGGTTCTCCCTGGAGGCGTGCCTCCGCAGGGCGGACAATGCTATTCTCTCCTGATGGAAAGAGACGCATTCAAAGCGCTGGGAACCTCTGGCCACTCCGATGACCATTCCGTGCGATGACCCGCTCTCCCTGCCCTTTTCTATCGCCATCTCGAGTCCCAAAAGACAGACTTCTTCCAAGTGCAAGTTCAATTTCAATGACTGTGTCTACAGTCCTATTCAACACACCCTCCGGCGGCACACTTAACTCGAAAGCCTGCTTAATTGCAAGCAAGTGGCAGAATAATCTTGGGAAACAATGTAGCAAACATAATGAATGGAAGTAATCTCACGTGTGTTAATAACCACTTAGGTAAGATTAACACCCGGGAAAAGACGGCGGGGAGAGGGAGGGAGAGGCGTGGGCCTGCACTGGCAGGCTTGGCAGGAAACCCGTCCGCCCGTCCACTTGTCTAGCTTTTTCCTGCTTAATTACATAATAAAATGATTACCTGATACATCATCACGGGGACTGAATAACTGGCAGTGAGCTTATCATCTTAGCACTTTGAATTCAACGCGTGAAACCAGGATCTGAAAACTGAGGCGGAAAACCAAAATTCAGAAAACGATGCTTTTCACAGGAACCAGGGAAACCACAGATTCATTCATTCATTCATTCATTCATTCATTCAGACATTCATTCACCAACAATTCAAGACGCTGATCGCACCTGGACTTCATGGCCTTATCAGGCCCTCCCCCAAAGCCACGGGACCCGGGATTTGTCTGCAAGGTGATCATACGAAGAGTCCAGGCGAGCTCTCCTCGCCTCTGACCACTCCGTGAGGCAGCTGCTGTCATCTCCATCTCAGCGTGACGCAAGCCCAGGCTGCCCTGGCCGGTGTTGCTCAGTGGCTTGAGCGTCGGCCTGTGGACAGAAGGGTCCTGGGTTTGATTCCGGTCAGGGGCACGGACCTTGGTTGCAGGCCCCTCCCCGGTCTGGGCCCTGGTCAGGGCGCATGCAGGAGGCAACCCATCGATATGTTTCTCTCTGTCCTTCTCTCTCTCTCCCACTCTCTCTGAAAATCAATGGAAAAATATGCTCGGGTGAGGATTTAAATGAATGAATGAATGAATGAAAGCCCAGACTCAGCACAGTGGACGCGCTAAGTATCTCATTAAGCCTGGCGCCTCCCTCATTCCTCTGCAGCACAGACGCCCCTGGGCCAGGTGGGGGGAAGCGGAAGAGAGGAATGCTTTGACTGATCAGGTGTGATAAGAAGACAGACAGGGAGGCAAGTCAGAGGGGAGGAGGGGAGGAGAGGGGAGGGGAGGGAAGGGGAGGGGAGGGGAGGGGAGGGGAGGGGAGGGGAGGGGAGGGGAGGGGAGGGGAAGGAGAGGGGAGAGGAGGGGAGGGGAGGAGAGGGGAGGGGAGGGAAGGGGAGGGGGAGGAGAAGGGAGAGGAGGGGCGTGCCATGCAGGGCCCCCGGGGAGCCCAGGGGGGGCGGGAGGCAGAAGGAGCCCAGCAGGGGCGGGCCCTCACGGAGATGGCACAGGAAGGAGTGGGGGCCTGGTTGTGGTCTGAGCCGCGTGGGTGGCACGGTGTGGGTGATGTGGTGGGTGGCGTCGGTCTGCGTGGCGGGCTGGCCCGTTGGCACCGTGATGATGCGATGACGTGATAATGCAATGACGTGATGATGCGATGACATGTGACGTGTGGCGTGATGACGCCTCGGGAGGCGTCAGCGGCCCAGCGTCTCCTGTGATGTGATGACGTGTCACGTGATGACGTGTGACGTGATGACGTGGCGATGAAGCGGGCTCTGCTTCAGCTCCCAAATGTCCCCTGGCTCCCGGGTCCCCATCGCACCGCCAGCGCTGAGCTCCTGAGCGACGCCTTGTGCCGAAGATCCCGCCACCGGACACGTTCCCGAGGCCTCCTCGCGGGCTGTGCTGGGGGGAGGGGTGGGGGAGGGGGTGGGGGGTGGGGGAGGGGGGCGGGGATGAGGGGGCGCAGACAGGCAGCAGACAGGGCTGCCGGCGGGCAGGGCTCGGGACCGGGCTCAGGGGACCGGGGAGCCGTCCCCACGCATGGTGGGGCCTCGGGTGGCAGCGGGGCCGTGCCGGTCCCGTGGGGCTGAGACGGGAGTGTCGAGGTGCCGTGGGTGTCTCCTCCCTGGAGACTCACCGCCTGTTCCTGTCCCCACGCTTTCCATCTCCCCGGGGAGGGGGGCAGCCGGGACCTCACTGCCGTCCAATGCCTGAGGCCAGAACTGAACCCCCAGAGGGGCCGAGGGCGGGCTCCTCGGGGCTCGTGGGGAGATGGAGTCCGCTCCCGTTCATCGTGGATGGATTGCGACGCGCGTCTGGGGAGAACGGGAGACGCTGGGCCGCTGACGCCTCCCGAGGCCCGGCCCAGCCGGGGCCTCTGAAAGCCGTCTCCCCTCGGCCCGGCCGGCAACAGGTAGCCCTCTGCCCAGCAGCGCTCAGGCGTGGGGGTGTGTCTGCTCCGGAAGGGCCCTCGGGGAGCTCAGATGCTGGAGACCCTCCTGCTCCCCCTGCACCTCCTCCTGGCGGTGGGAAGCCGGGGGAGGGGGACAGGAAGCACACGGCCTGGTCCTGACAGAGCTCCTGGAACCTGGCATTCCTGAAGACGAGCGCCCTTTGTGTGCTGATGGGTCCAGCCTGGCGGGCCCTGGACATGGCCTCGGGGTGGGGTGGGGCCTGGTGGCCAGAACCACCACCCAAGTGACTGACCAGAGGGGAGAGCCCCCGGCCCAGCCCGGGGCGAGGGGCTGCAGAGCGCGGGGGCTCAGTGACCGACGGTCAGCACGTGAGTCGGCCTCGTCTACCTCATGCCTGACCCTCACCCTCATGGC
This sequence comes from Cnephaeus nilssonii, assembly GCF_951640355.1. Lineage (NCBI taxonomy): Eukaryota > Metazoa > Chordata > Mammalia > Chiroptera > Vespertilionidae > Cnephaeus > Cnephaeus nilssonii. The sequence goes on along the minus strand of NC_137078.1, from coordinate 101,310,827 downwards.
CTCCCGGACAGGGTCCGAGTGCGGCCTCGCGTCGTCACGGGGACATAATACAGCACCCCGAGGCCCCGCACCGCGTGAGGAGGAGACCGAGCACCGCCTGGCGGCCCGGGAGCCCAGGCGACGGAGGCGGCGGACAGAGCCATGACGAACAGCTAAGGAGAGGCCGGGACACCGCCAGCGGCTCCTGGGAAACAGCCACCTAACCGAACCGGGTTTGGTTTTTATTCGACAGCCGAGTAGGTGACGGGAGGTGGTAGGGCGTCACTGTTAGGACCGACGTGGTGCCTAAAGCAGGGCTCACAGACGAGGGCCACAGGCCAAACCCGCCCACAGCCTGTGTTTGTAAATAAAGTTTTATTGGAACACGGCCACGCCCATCCCTTTGTGCATCGGCCACCTGGTTTCCCACGGTCACAGCAGGCCGAGCAGCTGGGAGGACGCGTGGCCCTCGGAGTCTACAGCGTTCGCCGCCCGGGCGTTGCGGCAAAGGTAACCGCCACGCACAGGATGCAGTGCGTCCGGCTTTACCTTAAACCGTAACCGAAACGGCTCAGATGTCCAACATGAACGTACTTTTCAGAATATGTTTTTTGACCAGAGTATAATTAAGTTGGGAGCCCCAACAAAATAATCACTGGAAAATGTCCTCAGCGTTCAAGCACCATGTTTCTCAGCTAAGGAGGTTTCAAGAACCTTTCACGGTGAACACCAGGGCATCGTGGGGGCTGAGCGAGTGAAAATAGGACACACCGACACCCGGGGATCCAGCCGAAGTAGCGGCTGCAGGGAAATGTTTAGCCTTAAATGAAGACAGAAGTAACGCGTGTTAAAAACCAGTTACCTAAACATCAATATCAAGCAGCCAAAAATTAAGGAAATAAAAAATAATAATAATAAAAGTAAAGAAATGTATGCTACACATACACACACACACACACAGAAAATTAACGAGGACAAAAATTGGCTACTGGAAATGACTAATAAAATAAAGGAATCCCTAGGAAGAGAGAAAGCACAAACTACCACTATCAGATTGAAATGAAGAGATCATAACGACCATCTTACAGAAAACACCAGAAATGAGGCAAGTATTTTGAGCAACTATATGCCGATACGTTAGGAAATGTGAATGAAATGAATGCATTCTTTTTAACAGCGGAATTTCCTGAATTTGATACAAGAAGGAGAAGAAAACCTGACTCGATCTGGATCTGATAAAGTAACGGAATCGGCAGTTCCCAGCTTCCCACGGGGAGAACTCCAGTCCCAGATGGCTGTGCTGGCAATGCTTCCGAGCGAGCGGCGAAGAGAGAAACGGCTCCGAGGCCGTCGTAGTGTGCAAACTTCACCGGGAAAACAGAGCGCACCGTCCAAGTCACGTGATGAGATCTGCGTAACTTAGATCGTGAAACCGTACGGGGACTACATGAGACAGGAGAATGGCAGGACGAGGTTGCTATTTCCAACCACTAAGAATAAGCGGCTACGAACAGTTACTAAGGAGATAAAGTCGATGTGCGCGTATATACGATCACAGCAATGTTGGATACCGCGCAACGAGGCACACAGCTGTGTCCCAGAGAGGATGAGCACAAAGAAGGTGACCTGGGATGTTCCCAGCATCCTACCTGGAGGCCATTTCCAGTTCTCAACACAGGGAGGGCCAACCCGAAAACACAGCAGCCACACTTTCCTTTTTTTAAAATCGATTATATCCTACCTAATGATAGACAAATATGCAAATTGACCCTACCTTCGCTATGCCCATGATTGGCCAGGAGGCGCGGGGGGGCGGGACTCGGGGGGGCCGGGGTAGTTGATTGGGCCGGTGGGACGCTGAGCTGCGTCGCCAGCAGCGGCACGAACTCAGCGTCTGCGCCATGGCTGTGCTGCGGCACAGAAGGGGCTTCTGGGGCAGCAAGCTGACGTCCCGCCGCATGGACCATCAAAAGCGTGGGAGCTGGGTGCCTGTCCACTCAGGCACCAGGCCTTTCAGAAGCCTCCGGCGCCTGGTGCACCAGCGGACAGGCACCCAGCTCCCCGTGATCGAAAGGGAAAGCATGTAGGGGACCCTACACGTGCATGATTCAATCATGCACTGGGCCTCTAGTCCTATATAATAAAAGCCTAATATGCAAATTGACCGACCAGCGGAACGACCAGTCGCTATGACACGCCCTGACCACCAGGGGGCAGACACTCAACACAGGAGCTGCCCCCAGCCTGCAAGCCCCAGGCCAGCCAAGGTGGGTGCCAGTGGGGACCCCCAATTGCCCCACTGGTTACCCCAAAGATTGGCCCTGATCGCTGGCCAGGCCTAGGAACCCTACCCATGCATGAATTTTTGTGCACCAGGCCTCTAATATATATATACTAGAGGCTCGATGCACGAAATTTATGCAAGGGGCTCGGCCCTTGCAGCCCCGGCTGCCTCAGCCCTCCCCACGCGGCCCCACTCCCCACGCCCAACCCACTGGTCATTCCGGAAGGTTGTTCCGGAAGATAGTTCTGGAAGGTCGTTCTGCCATCGGTCTAATTAGCATATTAGCTCTTTATTATATAGGATATTTAATCCTCACCCAAGGATATTTTTCCATTGATTTTAGAGAGAGTAGAAAAGAGAGGGAAAGACAGAGAGAAATATCAATGTAAGAGAAACACATCGATTGGTGGCTCCTAACCAGGGCCTGGGCCAGGGAGGAGCCTGCAACCAAGGTATGTGTCCTTGACTGGAATCAAACCGGGGACCCTTTAGTCCACAGACCAACACTCTAGCCACTGAGCCAAACTGGCTAGGGCTTTTTAAAATATTTGTAAAATATATTTTTATTGATTTCAGAGTGAAAGGGAGCGGGAAAGAGAGATAGAAACATCAGTGATGAGAGAGAATCATTGATCGGCTGCCTCCTGCACGCCCCACACTGGGGATCAAGCCCAAAACTTGGGCATGTGCCCTGACCGGGAACCAAAATGGTGACCTCTTGGTTCCTGGGTCAACGCTCAACCCCTGAGCCACGCCCGGCTGGGCAGGCTCACTTTCTCGAGGAGGAAGAGGATGGGGCTCCCAGGATCCGGGACAGCTGGGATTAGTGGGCGGACTCCAGCGAGGGGTCCCTGCACAGAGACAGAGGTCTCCAGAGGGTCCCCTAAATGTTTGCCGGAATGCACGTTGGCACATGTGGAGGGGAACCCCACGAGGCTGGAAACAGTCGGTTTCCTCCGACCAGAGGGGAGATCGTAACAGACAGGGCGCCAGGTAACGCTCCGAGGGGGGTCTCACACCCAGCACGGTCAGCCTCGGGCTGCGCACCGCTCCAGGCCAGGCAAAGGCCTGCGCCTCCGTGACAGAGACGATGAGATCCGAGACGGACACCCAACTGCCCATATGTGCTGCAGAGGCTCGGGAGTAAAGGAGACACGAGAGAGACACGAAGGATCGGATGGTAAAAGGGCTTTTTACGATCTGGATCCCCAGCGATGGAACATACCTAGTGAACACGAAAGATACACTGGGTGGGTGAGTAACATTAGACACTGCAGTCCGCCCAACATGCCTGGACACGGGGACTCCGCCCAACATGCCAGGACACGGGGACTCCGCCCAACATGCCAGGACACAGGGACTCCGCCCAACATGCCTGGACACGGGGACTCTGCCCAATATGCCTGGACATGGGGACTCCACCCAACATGCCTGGACACAGGACTCCATCCAACATGCCTGGACATGGGGACTCTATGGGGGTTTGAATATTTAAATACGACATTATTGAAAATACACACAGGGAGTTAAATGTAAGCGCATGATGATGAGGTGACGGGGAGTGTGAAGCATGTACGCTCAATGTCGCATGCGGATCCCTGAGGCACAGAAGCCGCCTGCCTGCTGGGGCGCCTGCTTGCCCGGGTCCCCGGCTCCCTCCGCAGGTCCGAGGGGACGAGGTGTGGAGCCGCCGGCTCTGACTTCACATCCGCCTGGTGGGCAGCGCCGTCAGCGGGAAGGAGGTGGCCTGCTGTCAGCAACGGGGAAGGAGGGCCCCGAGCTGCGGTGGAGAGACGCCCTGTCCGCCGCCGCTGCTGCAGGAAGGACAACCGTCCGGCGCGCAGCGGCCTCAGCAGCACCCGCGGCTGTTCCCCGCTCACCTGGGAGGCCTGGGCTCCCTCGCGTGGCTGCCTCGGGTAGAGGTGGGGAGACGGGCTCAGCGGGATGGGGTGCCACGGGTCTCTCCTCTCCACCTGCTCCCAGGGCCTGTGAGGTTCTCGCGAGGCCCTGGGCCTCAAAGGGCACAGCCGCAGCTCCCCGCACGCAGAAGGGAACCAAGTCCCCAGGTCCCACGTCCTCGACGCCGGGTCACATCCCGCCCCGCTCTTGGCCAAGGGAAGCGAGGAGGCCAGCACACGGTCAGGGGGTGGGAGGGACAGGCCCCTCCTGATGGGAAGTGGTCCCCACCATGGCTCTGAGGCACGGACCCAGGCGGGGCGAGGGTCCCTGGGCATCATTATAAGGATCCGTGACCACTTCCGAAGAAACAAGGGAAGAGAAATAGCAGCACTCCCATCCGACCAGGAAAACAATGCGGAAGGTACCACGGAACCAACAACGTCCAAGAAACCACACGCGGTTTAAGATTGAAGGAGAGCTCGGCGGCGGGGCTCAGTGGCTGAGCATCGACCTATGAACCAGGAGCTCAGGGTTCAATTCCCGGTCAGGGCACAGGCCCGGGTTGCAGGCTCAGTCCCCAGTGTGGGGCGTGCAGGAGGCAGCCGGTCCATGATTCTCTCTCACCATGGATGTTTCTCTCTCTCTCTCCCTCTCCCTTCCTTCCTGAAATCAATAAAAATATATATATTTTTAAAAAAAGATTGAAGGAGATGCCGAAACCGGTTTGGCTCAGTGGATAGAGCGTCGGCCTGCGGACTCAAGGGTCCCAGGTTCAATTCCGGTCAAGGGCATGTACCTTGGTTGCGGGCACATCCCCAGTAGGAGGTGTGCAAGAGGCAGCTGATCGATGTTTCTCTCTCATCGATGTTTCTGACTCTCTATCCCTCTCTCTTCCTCTCTGTAAAAAATCAATAAAATATATTTTAAAAAAAAGATTGAAGGAGAAAAGTCCAGTGTGGCACTTGATTCAGAGCGGGTCAAGGTCAAAACAGAAAGACACAGGCCGGTCCTGCCCATCAACCTGAGTTATGTGAGTAAACATACACAACAAACAACCCCAGGAAGCATAAAAGTAAAAGCTAGCTACATCCGCGGGCACGTTCTCCTGTTTCCACAATTATTTTGTTTTAATTAATCACGATGAGTTTGTTCCAGCAATGCAAGGCTGATTGAACGCTATAAAATCTATCAGTTTTACCCGTTCTATCGGAAAATAAGGGAGGAACACGCACACACCAAACCGGTGATGCCGAAAAGGCAATTTATTAAAGCGCAGATGCCATTCGGAATGAGAGCCCCGGTAAACAGGTCCACGCAGAGCTGCTCGGATGCGATGGAAATTACTTGCTGAAACCCAGCAATAAACATCTCCAAGCTGACAACCGCTCGGCTGTCGAACCCCAAGTTGGCAGCGAAGAGACGTCCCAGCGCTGCCCGGCCTCGCAGGAAAGGCGCTGACGGAGGCGGAAGGCAGAATCGGCACCAAACCCAACGGGAAGAAATAAAACCGCCCTCTGCTCCCGAAGTGACTGCATACGCAGGAACCCCAAGAGGTGAAGCAAACGAACAAAATGAGCAGCGCTCCGATCAGCGGGGCGGCTGGGAGACATGCACAGAACGGACTCGCGTTTCTCTGTTTCAGCAACCAGCACCTCCCGCAAATGCAGAACCGGAAAGCCGCGGGGCTTGCTCGGCGGACGGACAGAGAGACCCTGCTCTGGCTTCTTCGTTCGGCTGGTTGGGGGGTGGGGTGGGCTGGGGGTTGTTTGGGAAATGAGGGAAACATCACCTTCCAGTTCCTGGGGGAGAACTGGTGCTGGGCCAGCCGGGAACAGGAGCCTCCTCACCCAACATCGGAACAGACTGCGGGCGACTGTTCGCGGGGCCTGGCTGGGCACCACCAGAGCAGACCCTGCTGTGGGGACGCCCCTCCCCGGGAAGCCGGGGTTCGTAAATGGTGCTCAGGCCACCGGCCGTCTTTCTGGGAGAAAACGAAGCCGACCCCCCCCCCCCCCCCCCCGCGCTCCCCACATGAAACGGGAACTCGAGTGTGTTCAGGGCAGCGGCCACATCCATGGAGCCGCGGGAGAGAGAATTCCTTAACCGGGGCCAGAAACCCAGAGGCTGCGAGAGGAAACATTGTGGGGATCCCCTTTCACGTCCCACGTGGTTCAGGGTTCAGGTTCAGGGTTCGGGTTCTGGAGGAGGCCACACACAAATGAAAGAGACTAGAAAAGTATTAATTTGGGAATATTGGGGGCCAGGTGGGAGCCCACCTCTAGGGGGAGGACTACGCTTTGCCTTGGCCTTGCCATCCCTTTTATTCAGCTTTGGGATACACCCATGGCCCTTGGGCAGGCAATTCCAGTAACAGGCAGATTATCTTATCAGTAAGGATTTACATGGTTATTTGGTGGGGAAGTTGCCTCAGTTACCATTGTCTCAATTAGATAGGGAGTGGTTGGCTCTGGCCTTTCAGAGCTTCAAGGTTGACCAGCCTTCCGGGTTCCCTGTCCACATCTTTCTATTAGTGAGACAATGGTCGGTTTCTGGCAAAACAGAGACCCGGTTAAATCAGAGGCAGCGTTTCCGAGGGCGGGGACAGAAAATAAAACACAGGCTTCTGAAGCGTTCGCAGTGCCGGGCGGGGAGGGGCTGCCACGGGGTAACCGCAGGGAGGCAGCCGGGCGCAGGGGCCGCGAGCAGCAGGCGACTGGGGCAGCCGGGCCAGACAACCCCGAGGGGGAAGACTGCTCCCTTGCTAGGCGGCGGGGAAGGACCAGGTGAAGTTCAATGAGATCCCTCTTGGCCGCGATCAGCCATGACGTGAAGGAGAAGTTTAGCACCTGCTGCTGGCGAGGTGCCCGCGAGCGTGTGCTCAGGTTTCTGGAGGAATGCACACGTTGACAGCCGGTTCGGGAAGCATTTGACAACAGTCATTAAAACTGTAAACATAGATCCCGTTCTGTCATGTACATACAAAAGCTGGTACCTAAAGCTACAAGTTTCATATATACTATATCTAGATATTTATATATGTTATCAATCTATTATCTATTATCTAGATCTATCTATCATCTATCCACCCATCCATCCATCCATCATCTTTCTTTTATCTATCATCCATCCATAATCTACCTATCAATCATTATCTATCATCCATCCATACATCATCCATTATCTGTCTATATATCATCTATCTATCTATATCTATCTATCAATCTATTATCTACCTATCATCTATCTATCATTATCCATCACCTATCTTCCATCCATCCATCCATCCATCCATCCATCCATCATCTATCTGTTATCTATCTATCTATCTATCTATCTATCATCTATCTATCATCTATCATCTATCTTCCATCCATCTATCCATCATCTATCATCTATCTATCATCTATCTATCTATCTATCTATCTATCTATCTATCTATCTATCTAATCATCTATCTATCTATTATCTATCTACACATAATGATAGTCTCTGCAGCTTTATTCTAAGTGGCCAAACACCAGAAAAAACCCTTCATGACTCCCAGAAGGGGCAAGTGGATGAAAATGGCATATGACACAAATAAATAGGACGTGCGAGGCAGAGATGAAGAGTAAACGCGTGGCACAAAGACCCTATTTTAGAAAACGGTGTGGACAGGAGTGTGGGTGTGTCTGTGCCCAGCTGTGTGTAGGGAAAGGCAGCCATCCACCAACATGGCTAGCGACAAACACAGGTTCTGGTGGGCGGGGCGTGTGAGCATGGGAGGTAGAGATGGAGGAGCAGCCTGAGAGAGGGACGGGGCGGGCGGGGAGGAAGGGAGAGAGGATGGAGAAACTTCAGCATGCGTGACATGACTTACTCATCACGCTTTGTGTAAAAGAAGGTACGTGTGTGTCTCCGTGTGTGAAGAAGATAAATATGACGAGAGACCGTTTTTAGCACAGAGATCCTCTGCTTACATGGGTTTCTCCCATTTGTGTTGGGCGAGAGAAGCAGTGGAATTTGGTGGGTCCGGGGCCCAGCCAGCGTCTAGGGTGACCTGCCCGGGTCCCCTGGGACTCCCCCATGATGGTCCCCGGTCCCTGCTCTTTCCTGGTCCGGAAACGGGGTGATAACGGAGCCTGCCCCCAGCTGGCTGGTGAGGAGGAAATGAATGAATCCCTGCGAACAGCGCCCCCCAGAGCCCTGGGCGAGGTGCGTTCTGCGAGCAAAGCTATCTGTAAGCCGGAGAGCCTCTCCGCTGTCCCGTGGCTGGGCGCCTGCGCTCCTAACACACGCTCCTCCGGACACGGCGCTTTTCCCCGGAGCCTCGCGGGTTCCCGGGAGCGCAGTCGGCGCGGGAGCGGAGGGAGTTTCAGCTCCTCTGGGTTCTGAATTCACGTGTTTCCTCTCACCACGTTCTCAAACTTCACCGGAATGTGAGCCGTGGGGGTGGTAACGGTGTTCTCTCTGGTCTGATTCTCACCGACACCGACTCAGCCCTCGCCACCCGGGACGGCCGGGGCTGGTCCGGAGGAACGGACTCTGTCACATTGACGTTCTGTTGGTGTTTTGCTCAGAATGTTCATTATCGCGATGGCCGGATGCTCTCCGGATGTCTTCCTTAGGACCCTCCCATGTCTGTCCCCTCCAGGTGCTGAGGAAGGACAGACAGGCTGATGAACTTTAAAGCAGGCCACGTTCCCTCTGCGGGAGGAAGGGACACGGATTGGCTAAGTGAGCCGTTCCTTTGACCCGCAGCCAGATGTGGCCTCGCTGGGACGTTGGGACGGCCGCATCTGCCCGGCCGAGGGGCTGGCCCGTGGGAGCCCCTCCAGCTGCTGCGTTTTGCTCTGTGGTTGCAGAGTTGGAGCACTGTTCGACGTGCTGAGTGCTTGGTGACACACAGAGGTGACCAGCAAGGCCAGGGTCCGAGGCCCAGCCTTCCAGGGGCCGGGTGCACCTGGGGAGGGAGGGCGCCCGCATCTGTCTGCAGCCAGGGGTCCTGCCTGCCTGGGCCCTCCCAGGGGGCACGCCTTGCCCATGTGCATGGGGCCCTCAGGGGCCGGAGGCGGACAGGAAGTTAGGAGGAAGCTTCCTGCGCTTCCTTCTGCCCCGGAAAGAGTCAGTTATTCCAGAATCCCCGTCCTTACAAACGAGAGGGCCTGACAGCGACGCGTGTCATCCTGGTTCCACTGCGAATGACGCCATGGTCACCGCCTTTCTCATCTTCTCTTGTCCATCGACCAGTTCCGGTTTTCTGTTTCTTCGGGGGTCAGTTCTGCTATCACTTACATTTGTCGAAGTAATTGTCCCATAGGAACAAAGCACTGTTTCCTGGGGCAATGTACCGATTTATTTATTTTTATCCCAGCAGCGCTGTGTGCAGGACAAAGACCTGGAAGGGAAGACCCGGTGACAGGACGCGAGCCGAGTCCGCTGCGCGGCAGCGCCGGTAAGAGCTGCAGGCAGCTCTCAGCAGGCTGGGCTGCATCGAGGGGCTTTGACAAGATGTTGTAACTTGCAAAGAGCAGGATTCAGGGAAGGGTGCATGACATGAGCTCAGTTTGCAAAATCAGCAACAGCGGAGAAACTCCTCCAACTGCCTGCGGGGTCTGAGCCTGACTGTGAACTTGGTCACATTCCTTAACATCGTAGAGCCTCTGACTCTTCACAGGGAACAGTGGGGACAATAATGAGGGCGGCGCCTCAGGGAGTGTGGGGGCTGCATGGGGACAGGCCGGGACGGGGCCGAGGGCAGCGTTTAAGAGTGAGCTGTGGAGCATGGTGTGTCTCAGTGCCCACAGGAGCAAAGTTGTGGTCAGGGGAGCATGGACAGGTGTGGTCGGGGGAGGATGGACAGGTGTGGTCGGGGGAGGATGGACAGGTGTGGTCGGGGAGCACGGACAGGTGTGGTCGGGGAGCACGGACAGGTGTGGTCGGGGAGGATGGACAGGTGTGGTCGGGGAGGATGGACAGGTGTGGTCGGGGAGGATGGACAGGTGTGGTCGGGGAGGACGGACAGGTGTGGTCGGGGAGGACGGACAGGTGTGGTCGGGGGAGGATGGACAGGTGTGGTCGGGGGAGGATGGACAGGTGTGGTCGGGGAGGACGGACAGGTGTGGTCGGGGAGGACGGACAGGTGTGGTCGGGGGAGGATGGACAGGTGTGGTCGGGGGAGGATGGACAGGTGTGGTCAGGGAGGATGGACAGGTGTGGTCGGGGAGGACGGACAGGTGTGGTCGGGGAGGATGGACAGGTGTGGTCAGGGAGGATGGACAGGTGTGGTCGGGGGAGGATGGACAGGTGTGGTCGGGGAGGACGGACAGGTGTGGTCGGGGGAGGACGGACAGGTGTGGTGGGGGAGGACGGACAGGTGTGGTCGGGGAGGATGGACAGGTGTGGTCGGGGAGGACGGACAGGTGTGGTCGGGGAGGATGGACAGGTGTGGTCGGGGAGGATGGACAGGTGTGGTCGGGGAGGACGGACAGGTGTGGTCAGGGAGGACGGACAGGTGTGGTCAGGGAGGACGGACAGGTGTGGTCGGGGAGGATGGACAGGCGTGGATGCTCCCACTCCGAGTTACCTGGGGGAAGGGGCATGGAGTGGAGGAAACGTGTATGATAAAGGCGGTAGATAAAAACCACATGGACGATGCCCCGTTTATGCAGAAATCCGCATCCCATGTGCCCGCACGTTCCTATGGAGAAGGATGGCAGCGTGGCCATGACGCAGAGACCAGGCCCTGGAAGCGAGTCTGTAAAATGGAATTATGCGCGGAGACCCCACGGGAAAGCTTTTTCATTTGATTTCAAAGATGCGGCCGCCGAAGAGGAATGGTTCCTGCCAGGAGACGGCGAAGGCCCAGGCCGGGAGCAGAGGACAGTGAGAGACTGTGTCCCCCGTGCACAAAGCAGGGGTGGAGGAGAGGGGCGGGAGCTGGCTGCTCGGGGCAAGGGGAGCGCCTGGGGGGTGGCGAGGTCCCTCTGTGGCTGGGCCTGAGGGATCAGGGTGACGGGCGGCTGTCACTCAGCAAGTCTTCAGGTCCCAGCACCTGCTGCCAGGCCAGGTACTGCGGGCAGCGGCCTCGGGCAGGCGCCCCCTGGGCCCCTTAGGACGCGTCTGGCATTTTTATCAACTCAGGGGAGGCACCGTCATGGTCTGGCTTCTGACGGTGAGACACTGAGGCTGGGACACGCTACGTGGCTGGCCCAGGGCCACGCAGGCAGGATGAGCTTCAGTCACCATTCAAATCCACGCCACCTGCTCGCACGGACCCTCTCGTGGGCCGAGCCACACAGAACGAGTCCCTCTTCAGCCTCTTGGATAAGGTTGGTCTCAGCTGGTCTAAAGGAGGCAGAGATTTCCAAGCTGTGTGTCCCGGCCGGCATGGCTCAGTGGCTGAGCATCGACCTAAGAGCCGGGAGGTCACTGTTGGATTCCCGGTCAGGGCACATGCCGGGGTTGTGGGCTCAATGCCCAGTGTGGGACGTGCAGGAGGCAGCCGATCCATGATTCTCTCTCATCATTGATGTTTCTATCTCTCTCTCCCTTTCCTGTCCTCTCTGAAATCAATTTTAAAAAATATTAAAAAAAGAAAAAGAAGTGTGTGTGTGGAGGCGGGCATGGGGGTGGGGGAGACGGTTAGGACCAGTGAAAGCCAACTTTTCATGATGTGACGTGAATAAATCATTGGGACGTGCTTGCCCAGAAAAGCCTCCCTAATATTGCAAAATAAAGGCCCAGGTCGGCCGGGTCGAGGCACGCGTCCTGCAGAGGTTTTGTGGCCGGACGCATCGCGCAGCCGGCCCCCCGAGCAATCAGGGCCGTTCTCCGGGTGCTCCGGGCGCCTCACTTTATCTCACACAAAGTAATTTCATCCCGGAGTTGACAACATTATGAGATTGGAACAAATCCCGGGGCCCAGGGACGAAAGCACTTAAAAGTTTGTGACATCTGTTTTTATTAAAAGTTGACATCGTTTATCAAACAATATGTATAGCCAGCCCCCTCCTGCGGCTGAGGGGGGCCTGGGCTCAGGAGGAGCATCCGTTATTGGCTTAGGTCACAACAGAGCCGAACACAGCCTCCCGCCGAGGCCGCTGGGCGCGGGAGGGGTGTGCGACCCCCGCAAGCGCAGTGCAGGCGGGCGCTCCGTCCAGGCGCCCCCCGGCGCTGGGTCCATGCGCGCCCTGGGCGCCCTCACACACGGGGGTGTGGTTTCCCAGCCCGGGCACAGAGTCCCGACTGCGGCTTAGACTGTACACACGCGGACCACGTCCCTCAGCCGCTCTAGTTCCTCATCTTCCACCCTTTACATCAGCCTCCAGAAAGACATGCACGCCGCTTTTAAAATGTTAGCAGCCCTGGCCGGTGTGGCTCAGCGGATAGAGCTCGGCCTGCAGACCAAAGGGTCCTGGGTTCGATTCTAGTCAAGGGCATGGTTGCAGGCTCCTCCCCGTGCAGGAGACAACCCTGGAAATCAATGGGAAAATGTCCTCGGGTGAGGATTGAAAAACAAACAAACAAAAATGTTAGCAGGACCCAGAGCACACGCTATGGAGCTCCAGCCTGGTGGGCCCTGGCTCTTGGCCATCCTCCGTGTCCCGGGCTGCGGAGCATTCCCCGGCGCGAGCCCCACACACGGACCACCCGCTCCCCCGGGATGGTCACCCGGGCTCTTTCCACTTGTCCCCAGGACCGAGGACGCTGCCCCAGATAGTCCCATCTGTTCTCCCAGTGGGCACGTGCAGAAGTTTCCAGAACACTCCTCTCTGAGACTGCCTTAATCCACTCTCTGCTGAACCCCATTGTCTCTGAGACCTCAGCGCCTTCCTCCTCCTCGCCCTCGCCCGGTGGTGGCAGCAACTCCAAATGCTGAGCCGCAACCATGAGCATCTTCCCGAGAGGGGCCACGCCGGCCTCCCCCCACCTCCCCACGCCGCACCGGGGCTGCCTGGGCTGCATCCGGGTCAGACCACGGCGAGGGTGAGAAAGATGCTCAGCCCAGCCGGCGGGGCTCAGTGGGTGAGCGTGGATCCGTGAACCAGGAGGTCACAGTTCAATTCCCGGCAGGGCACATGCCCGGGTTGCGGGCTGCATCCCCAGGGTGGGGTGTGCAGAAGGTAGCCGATCCATGTTTCTCTCTCATCATTGATGTTTCTCTCTCTCTCTGTCTCCCTTCCACTCTGACATCAATTTTAAAAAAAGAAGAAAGAAAAAGGTACTCAAGCGTTTGCACCATTTGACCCCCAGGGGGCGCACTGCGGTGTTGATTGGATGGCGGTTTCCAGGTCTTCTTGAGTTTGATCCCCTCAAGCTGTGCGGCACCCCAGCCCTCCCTGCTGAGACCATTATCAGAACTACAGTGCGTTTGCAGTAACTTACAGCCGACACCCCACCCGCACCCCACCCCACCCCCACCCGCACCCTACTCCCTCCCCCACCCCACTCCACCCCACCCCCGCGTCTTCACTTGTCTCCATCCTTTCTGCTCCCCCACTTGGCCTCTTTGGGGAGTGACTGCCCCTCCACTCAAATGCCCCCTCACTGTTTGCTCGCACAAAAGCACGCCACCTACTTCTCTTGCAGCCCCGTGGCTGCCTTTTGTCACCGGAGTGAGGCTGGCACGTGCCCGGGGCACGGACAGAACTCCGTGCGCCCAGGGCTTCCGGGAGACACGCGGCTCCTCCGAGCCCCACGCCGAGGGCCGGGCCCGCAGAGCCCATGTTTGTGCTGTAACTCAGGACGCCTGCCAGGTTTATTGGCGAGCTCCGGAGAAAAATCGGGGAACCATTTTCTGCTCCAAATCATCCTGAGCGTCGGGAAGTGACATGCTATTTTATAAGTGCTCGCCGGAGCCTCGCAGCTTCCACAAATGGAGGAAAGAGAGGGATCACGGCGTCTCTGGTGTCTTTATAGGCGCGTTTGGATACGGACTTGACGGCTCCGGACAAGAGACGCCAGGGAACGCGGCCTGAGCAGCAATTCAGAGCCTCCTATCCATAGAGGAGAGAGACAGGAGAGAAGAAAGAGAGAGAAGAGAGATGGGGGGCGGGGGGGGGGAGAAGAGAGGAAGGAAGAGAGAGAGAAAGGGCCCTGGTCGAGTAGCTCAGTAGGTTAGAGCCGTGGTCGGCAAACTGCGGCTCGCGAGCCACATGCGGCTCTTTGGCCCCTTGAGTGTGGCTCTTCCACAAAACACCATGGCCTGGGCGAGTCTATTTTGAAGAAGTGGTGCTAGAAGAAGTTTAAGTTTAAAAAATGTGGCTCTCAAAAGGAATTTCAGTCGTTGTGCTGTTGACATTGGGCTCTGTGGACTAATGAGTGTGCCGACCACCGGACTAGAGCATCGTCCCCATGCGCCAAGGTGGTGGGATCCATCCCTGGTCAGGGCACATACAAGCATGGATCAGACTGTCGGGCCTCAGAGGGAGGGTAGGGAAGGGTGGGGGTAGGGGGAGAGATCAACCAAAGGACTTGTGTGCAAGCATATGAGCCTAACCAGCGGTTAAGGACAACAGGGGGGTGGGGGCATGTGTGGGGAGGGGTGTGGGATGGGAATGGGGGGATGAGGACAAATATGTGATACCTTAATCAATAAAGAATTTTAAAAATAAATAAATAAATAAATAATAATAAAAAAAAAGCAGAAAGAAAAAAAAAAGGATCAACCAACGATGCCTAAATCAGTGGAACAACAAACTAACGCTCCTCTCTCTCTCTCAAATCCATAAAAACAACCAATGAAAAGAGGAAGAAAGAGCCGAGGACCCGCATAGGGCCCTCGGGCCGCCAGCAGGACCCCGAGCTGAGCGGGTGACCTTGGCTTGAACCAGGGAGGCCTCTCTCCCGCTGGGTGACCGCGCCCGAGTCAGCTGAGCCTGGCCCGCTGCTCGGGGTCCGCCTCTCGCTCTTGGTCTTGCCAGGAGCCTGCGGCTCTGGGTGGCTCAGGCTCAGGGAGGAAGGAGAGATTGCGTGGCCTCAGCTCTCAGAGGGCGAGGAGGGCGGGACCGGGCTCAGCAGGCGGCCTGGGGGGTGGAATTCTCACACCTCCAAACAGCAGCTGCCCAGTGGGGCCAGGGAGGTGATGGGTTTGACTCACACCTGTGAGCAGCGGTCCTACTGTGAGCCAGTCCCCCTCTGACACAGGAAGGGCTGAGTCCCCGCGCACTGAGACTCCGGCCGCCCGTTCCAGGGTTGAGACAGCACAGAGGAGGCTGGGAAGCCGCCGAACCCCGGAGCCGTGGCCTCCTGCCAGCTCCCACAGAGCTTGGGAATGGAAGGCAATTGGCCCTAATAAAGCTGTTAGTGCAACTTCCAGGGACGCGGGCCTGGCTGGGGAACGAGGCGGAGCTGTGGGTGGGCACCTGGCCGCCTCTGGGTGGGGAGCAGGGCCACCAACCGCCTCCGCCGCTCAGAACCAGCCGCGTGCTGAGTCCAGGGAGGCGGGAGGCGCCCGCTCCGGGCTTCCACTCTGCGTCCCAGGCCGCGCGGGCGGAGTGCCCTCCCTCTGTCCTGCTGCCCTGCTCGTGGCCTTCAACATGCTGTTCATGACATCGAATTGAGGACCATGAAACCTTTTTAAAAAAATGTATTTCCATTGATTTCAGAGGGAGAGAGAGAGAGAGAGAGAGAGAGAGAGAGAGAGAGAGAGATGATGAAAGGGAATCATCCATCCGCTGCCTCCTGCACCCACCCCCCCACCCCCCACTGGGGATGGAGCCCACAACCTGGGCATGTGCCCTGACCGGGAATCGAACTGTGACCTCCTGGGTCATAGGTCAACGCTCAACGACTGAGCCACGCTCGCTTGGCGATCACAAAACTCTTTGACCCTTTTGTTAGATGCCCCCCAGAGCAAGGACGATGGGGCAGGTACAGAAACGCACCAGGCGGAAAGCCCCGGATGCGGAGCAGGGGGCAAAACTGGGAAACCAGGAACCTCGCCCCCAGGGTGACCCCTCCCCCAGCACATCCTGGTCCTGCAGTTTGGACCCCGGACCTTTCCTCCCTGAAGACACATCGAGGCCTCAGCTGCACTTCCGCTCCAGGCCCAGAAAAGCAGCAAAACAGACTAGTGGCGCCGTGGCCGCCTCGGGACCCGCCGCATTGACCCTGGCATTGACCCCGGCCCTGACCCCGACCCATCGGTGGAGACCAGGACCCGGGAAGCTGAGGAATATTCTCTAGAGACCCTCCCCTGAGAGCTCCCCCAAGAGTCCCACCTGCAGGAGCGAGAACTCTCAGGACAGAGGACCCAGCGCGAGCTCTCCCTCCAAGGAGCGCGCCCGACCCATTCGCTTCCCCTCTCCTCCCCCACAGGCAACCCCCCCAGCCTCTACGGGACCCCATGAGACCGGCAGCCAGGGCAGCATGGGGCAGAGGCAGCTCGTCCCGGGCGCACCCCCGGACCATCTCCAAGGCCCCCTTTTCTCCGTGCGGCCCTTCCCGTTGGACACCCCCCTCTCCTACCCGCTTTTCCCTAATCAATGCCGTTTCCTTCAGCCGCCGTCCGAGATGGCCGGTGAGCGCTCGGCCCGCGCACACGACTCACCTTTCTCCTTCTGAAAACCCTCCTCTCCTGAAGTGATGTTTCCAGGAGGAGAAGCCTGCCTGTGGGGGGCCTGGAGCTGGGGACCGACGGGAGGGAGGGGACAGAAAAGGGGCTTGTGCATCTGGCTTTTCTCACTCTGGCTGCCAGGAAGCTCGCCTCCCCAATGGAGTTTCCGGAGGCTGTCAGGGTTCAGAAGCCGCGGTGCTGAGTCTCTGAAGAAGGAAGGGTGTGCCTGTGCCGAGGAAAATCCCTCCATTCCGGTCTTTGTGCGGAGATTCCGTCTCATTATGGAGAGAGCAGGACGTGCTGGGGAGACACACAGAGATGAACTGGAGTGGACGGGGTGAGGCCTGCCCTGGCTGGGCTGGGGGGGGGGGGGCGGTAATTCGGTTCCAAGACCGTCATGGAGATGAGCTTCGGGCGTGGCTACCAAGTGACCGGGTGGATCACCACTAACCAGCTCCCCTCGGGAGCCCCGGTGACTTCAGAGTAAAAATGCTCTTAAAGCGAAAGAGGTGGGGCGAGCCCCTTCCCCGTACCACGTGGAGCACAGAGCCCATCAGCCTCCTACTAAGACTAATGGGCGCCCGGCCGGCGTGGCTCAGGGGTCGAGCATTGACCTATGAACCTGGAGGTCACGGTCAGGTCCCGGTCAAGGCACATGCCCAGGTTGTGGGTTTGATCCCCAGGAGGGGGCGTGCAGGAGGCAGCCGATCCATGATTCTCTCTCATCATGGATGTTTCTCTCTCTCTCTCTCCCTCTCCCTTCCTCTCTGAAATCAATAAAAATATTTTTGAAAAGACTAATTAGAGCCATCTGCTGGGCTCCTACTGCGCGCTGGGGGCCGTGGTAGACAGTTAGAGCCGTTACATCCTGTTCCTCATAACGGTCCGGCCCGGGTGGTGAGGTGACCCTGCTTTGTGTATGAAGATGATGAGCTCTGGGGAGGGGAAGCCGCCGCCAAGGTCACAGGCTGGCGGGCCGAGCCAGGCATTTGCACGGACAGAAGGCCTATTCAGCGGCAAGCGCCTCACCTCCAGAGCCATTGTCATTGCGGGGTTCTGCCTAGAGACCTCGGGGGGGGGGGGGGGCATGACTTCCTGCAGACAGCACGCGCCAGGGTCAATGCCGGGGGCGCCTGGTCGGTCCAGCACGATGGTCGGGGGTTGCTGGGCAACTTCCCGAAGGAGCGGGAGGAAGAGAGAGGCCTTCCGGGAAAGGGTCCCCTCAGAGCCAGCTCGGCCCCCAGGCCTGAGGCTCGAAGTGGGGTTCAGAGAAGACAAATAGTCCAGATGAAGACCCCAGGCCCCCCAGCACGCAGAGAGGACGGAGAAGAGGCTTCTCCTGCACCCCGAGGCTCCGGGGCCAAGTGTGCGCGGTGTCAGGACCTGCCTGTTCGTTCATTTGTTCATTCATTCATTCAGTCAACAAACAGGCGCTGGCTGGGCCCTGGAGGCTGCGCGGTGAGAGGCCAGTGTGAGTGCTGTCAGGACCCATCTGTTCATTCGCTCATTCATTTTTTCATTCATTCATTCATTCATGTGTGCTGGCTGGGCCTGCGCTGAGCCCTGGAGGCTGCGCGGTGAGAGGCCAGTGTGAGTGCTGTCAGGACCCATCTGTTCATTCGCTCATTCATTTTCGTTCATTCATTCATTCATTCGTTCATTCTATGTGTGCTGGCTGGGCGTGCGCTGAGCCCTGCGCTGAGCGGTGAGAGGCCGGGGCCTGTGGTCTTGGAGCTCACGTGCCGGCGGGGAAGCAGACAACAAGCAAACGTATAAACACATTCCCAGTCAGGTCCATGGCGAACGGACAGACTCAGGCTCGCAGGTACCGGACTCCGGGGTCGGGGGGAGACTGTGTACGAGGAGCTGGGGAAGCCCGCCCAGGCCAGCTGTGAGCAGGGGTCCGAGAGGGAGGGGCCATCTTGGAATTCCAGGACTCTGTGGGACCGGCACTGACACATGTCCTTGCCGAGCAGCCCGTGCAAAGGCCCTGAGGCTGGGAGCGCTGTGAGCCTGAGCAGCCTCTCCCTGCATCCGCCGCTCACTGAGCACCTCCTTGGTGCCATGGGGCTGGACATGAGCCAGCCGTGTTACACGCGTGGGCGACCACGAGCCCGTGTCACGCTGCCCTTCAAGAGTGACGTCCAGTTAAACTGAAACCGCGCGGTGAGCCCCGCCTGGCACCCGGGCAGCTGGGAACGGCTGGAACCTGTCCCGACAGGACGTTGTCCCTGGAGACGCGGAGCCTGAAGCAGAGCGGCGCCAGCTCTGTGTCTAACAGGGGCTTCCTGTGTGAGGCGTGCAACACGAGCAGCGACAGCAACCAGAAGCACACGCACGTGTGCACACATGTGCACGCACACACACACGCACACGCACACGCAGCGCAGCCTGAGCATCCTGGCCGTCCTGCCCTGAGGAAGGCTGGTTTCTCCTCCGCCCGGTCGCCTGGTCCTTCGGGACAAGCCCTCTCGACCGCCCCCCCCCCCCCCCACGGAGCTGTGCGGGCTCCTCTCTGCAAGCAGATGCCGGAGTCTGGCCTCTCTCCCAGGAGAACATCTGTGGAGGGATTTGTCTCTCTCCATGGAGCCTTTTGAAGAATTGGCTCACTCTGTAAGAGCTCACTCGTCCATCACCAGCAAGGAGGTTCTTGCCGCGGAAACTGGCCAAGCCGGGGGGGCGGGGGGGGGGGGGGGGGGCGGGGCTCCTCCGGGGCTTTACTCCACAAGGACGGTTCGTGGCCCCGGAGCCGAGGCCTTAGTCTCCGTTTGTGCACATCGGCGTGCAGGTGACGTGAGCGGGTCCGGTGCCCTTTAAAGGCTGATGCTGAAGGGCGAGACGTCTTGGGAAATTCCCCCGGGACTTCTAAAGGCGGAAAAGGGATTCAAAGGAGGTCCGGGGACTCGGTTGGGGGTGGGGAGCGCCCTTCACTGAGACGGGGTGAGCAGGGCTGTGCAGCGTTTCCTCATGTTTGGAGACGTTCTGTTTTTAAGGGGAGCATTCCTTTCTCTGGAGACACAGGCAGAGTGTGGGCCTGAGAGAAAGGCTGAGGGGGCGTGGCTTCCTGTGACCCCAGGAGAGGGAGGGCAGGGGAGGGGGAAGGGCCAAGACGAGGGCGCACTACCGACGCCCGCCACTAGGGCGGCGAGCTGCCAGGTTCAGCAAACAGATTCTGCTGCCAGCTGAGTCTGGACCTGGGATAAACAACAAACGATTTATCTAGGGATCTCCCATGCGGGATTTGGGGGATCCTTATGCCAAACATTCTTTGTCATGTATCTGACATTAAACTTACCTGGGCATCCTGCCTTCATCTGGCAACCAGGACCGGGCTGACAGCAGGGGCCCGGACATTTGTTGCTCTTAGAGCCTCAATATGAATAAGTAACTCCTCGTGTAGCACACCGCACGCAGGACCGCCTCCTCCGGGAAGCTCTCCTTGACCTGCACCCAGGTTTCTGTAATACGTGTTTCCTGAATCGACAGCATTGCGCGTCCCGTCTTCTCTCCAGGCCGCTCTGCTGGTGCAGGGGACCTTGCCCACTAGACCAGAGGCGTGGTTCCCTGGAGGGGCGGGAGGGACTGAGCCGGCCCGGGATGCCCGTGAGCTCCCGACCCCACACTGGCCTTGGGGCATCTCTCGAACAATAAAGGCCCAGGACCTACGAGCTTTACATGGCATGCCTTCCACCCTCAGACACACACACTTTCCCAGGGAGAGGCTATCACCCGGCCGCTTGACGATGAGGAAACTGAAGCCCATGGGGCGTAGAGCGGGAGGCCAGGGCTCAACCCCGGGGTCTGCCGTGAATACAGACTCCCCCACAGGGCACGGCCGTCTGACTTGCTGCCTGTGGCTCTCACAGACCTTCAGGACGAAGGTGAGGCTCGCAGGGAAGAGGGAGACAAGTGGAGTCCTTCCAGCCTCTTGCAGAATGGCCGTCTCGGTTTGATCTGGAATGTTCTGTTCCCCTTTGCCGCTCTGCCCGGCTGGCGCTCTCTCCGGAGGGAGCGGAGCCGCGCTCATTGGGGAGCGGGCACACTTGCTCCCTGCCTGGCACTGCCGAGGTGACATTTAGCCCTGGGGGGCCAGGGGGCTGGGGGCCAGGGGGCAGATGGTGGAGGGGCCGGGGCCAAGGGGCCAGGGGGCTGGGGGACCAGGGCCAGGGGACCAGGGGGCCAGGGGGCTGGGGGCCCAGGGGCTGGGGAGCTGGGGGGCCGGGGGACCGGGGCCAGGGGGCCAGGGGGCTGTGGAGCTGGGGGGCCAGGGGGCTGCAGAGCTGGGGGGTCGGGGGACCAGGCCAGGAAACAGAAGCGATGGAAACCCTGGAAGTGCAGGCCGGCCTGGCGGCTGCTCCGCCTGCCCCCCGTCCCTGCACCCGGAGGCTCAGGAGCCGCCTCCTCCTTCCTTTGCTGCTGTTACTCCCCATCCTCAGGAGGTCTGTGCTCAGGGCGGACCGTGAGCCGTGATGGCGTCGTGAATGCCTTTCTGGGCCAAGCGCGCACCTCGCAGCCGGAAGCCCGCCACCGGGAGGCGGAGGTGACTTCTGCTGCCCAGGCTCATTCTCAACGCGCATGGCCTCGCCGGCGCCGTCTTCAGCGGTGAGAACGCGGCGCCGGCCAGTCCCAGTCCAACCTGTGTCCCAGCCCCAAGGGCGCAGGCCGGGGCGCAGGCTGTGTTCTGGGTCCATCTCGGGAGGCGTGTGCGGTTCGGGAGGGCAGGGGCGAGGGAGAGACAGACTCCGCCGCCAGGAGAGCCGCGGGAGGGAAGTTCCCGGGTGATTTCCAAAGCTGTGATCATGGCCACGGTCAAGGCTCGGTTACAGCCGCGGAGCCGCGAGGGGAGCAGCGCGTGGCGATGGGGCCTCTGGGGGGGCACGGCTGTTTGTGCGGAGCACAGGCCTCCCGCTGCCTCCTGGGCGGAGCCCGCGTGCGGGAGGCCACGGGCGGCTCTCCTTCCCCGGCCCCGGGGAGCGTGGCTCCGGGGCGGCCGCATCTGTGGGCGCCGCTGAAGATGGAGCCGCGCAGCCCGGCTCCGAGCTCCGCCCTCGGCAACCTCCGTGGCTCCTGGCGGCGCCATCGCCCGCGGTCCGGCCCTGAGGAGGGATGTGCCCCGCAGGGCAGGCCCCTGGAGGCGGGAGGCACCGCTTCGGAAGCAAGGCCACGGCTGCGCTCCCTCCTCAGGACACACGGCCCTGGCCCCGGCCCCGGCCCCAAGGGTGTCTCCCCAGCCGCCAAGTCCGGGCGGGGAGGCCGGGCACCACTCGCCCGCTGGCAGCGGAGGCCGAGGAGATGGGGAGTCGCCTCTGGCTGAGTCCATGGCCGAGTTCTTCCCCAGGTTCGAGGTCACAGCTGCACCAAGGATGCAGGCGCCCCCTGGCCCCCTTGCTTCCCCCCCCCCCCTGCTCTGTGTGCCCTCAGGAACGTCCGTGCTCACAGGACCTTCTGTTTTCCGAGAGTGTGGGCCTCGGGCACACGCCACACGTCTTTGCAGATGCCTGTGGAGTGCTCGGCTTTAAGAGGGACACAGCGACGTCAGAGCGACCGACCGCAGACAGCGTGGAGCCTGTGAGAAGGGAGGCAGGCGGGTGGGAGGCAGGCGGGTGGGAGGCAGGCGGGTGGGGGTCCAGGTGGGAGGCAGGCGGGTGGGAGTCCAGGTGGGAGGCAGGCGGGTGGGAGGCAGGCGGGTGGGGGTCCAGGTGGGAGGCAGGCGGGTGGGAGTCCAGGTGGGAGGCAGGCGGGTGGGAGGCAGGCGGGTGGGGGTCCAGGTGGGAGGCAGGCGGGTGGGAGTCCAGGTGGGAGGCAGGCGGGTGGGAGGCAGGCGGGTGGGGGTCCAGGTGGGAGGCAGGCGGGTGGGAGTCCAGGTGGGAGGCAGGCGGGTGGGGGTCCAGGTGGGAGGCAGGCGGGTGGGAGTCCAGGTGGGAGGCAGGCGGGTGGGAGGCAGGCGGGTGGGGGTCCAGGTGGGAGGCAGGCGGGTGGGAGTCCAGGTGGGAGGCAGGCGGGTGGGGGTCCAGGTGGGAGGCAGGCGGGTGGGGGTCCAGGTGGGAGGCAGGCGGGTGGGGCCAGAGGCAACCAGGGTGACCAGCCAGCGGGAGAGTTACCCCCCGACTGGGGCAGAAGAAACCCTAAACTCAAGGTCTGAGTCCCACACCCACTTGTCCCGCGAGCACCACACGCAGGATTGAGGACGGCCTTGGGGTCACGGATGAAACAGCCTCCCAGGGACAGACACCCCCCCTTCACCCCCCCCCCCCCCCCGTGGCAGTGAGGTGCCCTGTGCCAGCAGCCGGCCCCGCCCGCCCCTCTGTTTGCTCAGCGTCTCATTAGCTGCTTTCGTGGTCCGAGGGTCAGTGGTTCGTGCCCTGTTCAACCCCTGCTTGTTTCCTCCTCCACCCCCGCCACCCCCCTCCGGAGCCCAGATCTGCACCCTGCGGGCCTGTGTCGGGGCTGGGAGATGAGCTGGTGCGCACACACACTCAGACACACACACACTCAGACACACACACACACACACAAACACACAGACGCACACACAAACACACTCAGACACACACAGACGCGCACACACACACAAACACACTCAGACGCACACACAGACACATGCACACACAGAGATGCATACACACACAGACTCAAACACACACACACTCAGGCACACTCACAGATGCACACACACAGGGATGCATACACAGACACACAGAGAGAGACACACACTCAGACACAGACACAGACATACACAGCCCAGGCAGGGGCAGGGAGGGGCAGGAAGGGGCAGGGAGGGGCAGGCAGGGGCAGGCAGAGGCAGGCAGGGGCAGGCAGGGGCAGGCAGGGGCAGGGAGGGGCAGGAAGGGGCAGGCAGGAGCAGGAAGGGACAGGCAGGGGCAGGAAGGGACAGGCAGGGGCAGGAAGGGGCAGGCAGGGGCAGGCAAGGGCAGGGAGGGACAGGCAGGGGCAGGCAGGGGCAGGCAGGGGCAGGGAGGGACAGGCAGGGGCAGGCAGGGTCCTGGCTGCGTGGCCTGCGCCCCAGCCTCCCCGTGGAGGAGGGGAGAATGAGAGACAGCGACACCGAGGCTGTGCGGTCGCTGTCCCAGGTCACTTTCAGCATGTCCGTTGTTACCCCACGTCTGGGAGGTGGGTGGACCTGGCTGCCCTAGAACCAAGGACTCATAGGGGGCTGGGCTCGGCCACAGACCCATCCACCAGGTGGCTCGGGACCTGTGCCACGCCGATCCCAGCCCTGGAGGGACATCCTCGGGGCTCCTCGCCCCTGAGAAGGAGGCAGAGTTCTCTGGGAATGAGCGTGTCCAGGGGGAATCATGGGCTCTCAGGGTCCCGTTCTCAGGAGATCCCAGGCTTCTGGGGAGGCAGTGGGGACAGGAGCTGAGGCCCAAGCCTGTTTGTCTAGAATATTCTTTGCTCCAATAAAAATGGAAGCCCGGCCTGGCCAGTGTTGCCCAGTGGCTGAGCGTTGACCTATGAACCAGGAGGTCACGGTTTGATTCCAGTCAGGGCACGTGCCTGGGTTGTGGGCTCGATCCCCTTTGGGGGGCGTACAGGAGGCAGCCAGTTGATGATTCTCTCTCATCATTGATGTTTCTCTCTCTCTCCCTTCCTCTCTGAAAGCAATAAAAAATACTTAAATAAATGAATAAATACCTCTCGCCTGTGCTGCATCCTTAGTACCACCAAGTCACCCTGGAGCGCTGGGGACAGCGACGTAAACACTCCTGCACTTGCTTCTCTCGCTGGCCCCCCACCTCCCCCGCATTTATCTCTCGCAAACTGTGCGCCGCCGCGCAGCGAAGCCACCAGCCGGAAGGGACGCGTTCAGGCACCGAGAATCCGCCTCGGAAACCATGCTTCCGTTGAGCCCTTTGCCCACATCTCTGTTCCTGGGCTCTTGGTTTTCCATAGCATTTCTCTCTGCAAATACGTGTTGGCATAGGAGGCAATTAAACTCTCTCTGCGTTCTCTGTGCACGGAAAATGAATTGCTGCTTTTTATTTTAATGTAAATAAAATGAGCTGTAATAACCCCCAATTAGCGCATTAAAATAAGTCGAAGATTTGTTTTATCATTTTGTTGTTGAGGGGAGAGAGAGGCAGCAGTGAGAACCTCCTATTAGTGACAACAACAGGACCCGTTGTTCGCCTCGAAGAACAGGGAGAATCTAATTTAAAACTCTCGGCGAGTCTTTGACAATTAATTTCACACCAAACATGCCATTAGCGGGCCTATAAAACATCTGATGGTTTACAATAAAAGCCAAACCCATGCTTCTCCCCCAAACAAGGACGTCAGGGATACACGAGTCCTGTGCAGATCGGAACCGGGAGAGGGGCAGAGCCAATGGAAATGGGGTCTTGCCTTTTGCTCTCGGCGTTGGCGACTTCGGGGGCGAACTGGAGCTTCATCAACTGAAGGGAGTAACGGGGCCCGTCTGCCGACGAAACCCACCAAAAAGCAATCGGATAATCAGCACCAGCCGAGGCGCGCGCACACGTGTGTGCGTGTGAGAGCGTGTGTCTGGTGTGTCGGTCAGAGGTGGAAATAAGAAGCTGCGAGCCGGCCATTGCTTTGAGCACGTGAAACATAAAGGAGGAAGAAACCGGGGCTCAGCGCCTTCTGTGGCGTCGCCGGGGGAGGGACAGGCTGGTAGAGGGGACGCACTGCAGCCCGGGGAAATGTGGGTGTGGACGGCAGGGGGGCAGGAGGAGCCCAGCGCAGGCACTGGGTCAGCATGAAAGGTTTTGTTCCTCAACCCACACTGGGACCGTGAACGGCCTCAGGTTCGCTGAGAGGAGCCCGGGGCCCCTGCGGAGCCGTGGCCGTCAGGGCGGCACCTGGGCTCTGGCCTCCCTCTCGGCCACGTTTGTGCCTGCGGGTGGCAGCAGGTACAGCACCCACAGGCTCCTTGTCAGGTGCGCCCCTGCCCTGCCTCCCTCTAGGGTGACCTCCACACAGCACACGCTCAACACTGAAGACATGGCATCGACATGGCACACACATTCAACACCGCACACACATTCAACACCACACACACATTCAACAACACAGCACACACGCTCAACACTGAAGGCATGTACACACATTCAACACCGCACACACATTCAACACTGAAGACATGGCATCGACATGGCACACACATTCAACATAGCACACACTCAACACTGAAGACATGGCATCGACATGGCACACACATTCAACACCGCACACACATTCAATACCACACACACATTCAACAACACAGCACACACGCTCAACACTGAAGGCATGTACACACATTCAACACTGCACACACATTCAACACTGAAGACATGGCATCGACATGGCACACACATTCAACACCGCACACACATTTAACACTGAAGACATGGCATCGACATGGCACACACATTCAACACCGCACACACATTCAACACAGCACACACTCAACACTGAAGACATGGCATCGACATGGCACACACATTCAACACCGCACACACATTCAACACCACACACACATTCAACAACACAGCACACACGCTCAACACTGAAGACATGTACACACATTCAACACTGCATACACATTCAACACTGAAGACATGCCATCAACACAGCATACACTTAAACACTGCACATCCATTAAACAACACAACACACACATTCAACACTGCACACACATTCAACACTGAAGACATGCCATCAACATGGCACACACATTCCATAGAAGAGCACACACTTTCAACATGGGACACATGTTCAACACGGCACACATACATGTCATCAACATGGCTGGATTGGAGCTCCCTTCTGCCCAAACCCTACAGCTGGCTCCCAAGAAGCTTAGAATCAAAATCCAAGGACTCACAAGGACCCCAAGGGCTCCACCCACTTCCTTTTTACCTCACCCCCATCCGACCTCCCCGCACACGGACCTTGGCACTCTCTGCACCTCCCCGAGGACTTCCACATTCTGGAACCTTCTTCCCCGGGACCCACAGGCCTTGCTTGCTCACCATCAGCACCTTGGTCAGCAGGCATTCTCTCCTGAGGCCACTCCGCCTTCATGTCTCCTGCCTTCCTTACCAGGGAATGGATTGCACTGTTTTACTCCTTTATGCCCCCACTGCCTCTCTCGCCGGCACAGTTAACCCTGTGAGGGCAGGGCTCCTGCCGTTCTGTATGTTGCGTGCAAGGTTCCATCCCTGAAGCCTAGAATGATGGCCAGCACACGGTCAACACTCAATAAGCACCCGAGGAATTAATGAGGGGGCTTGTGGGGACGCGGATGATAAATCACAGATTAAATTAGCGCCGTGTCAGGCGGAGCGCGGGCCTTCGGTGCGCTGGGTTATTCAACAGTGATTCATGGCGCACACTGAGGGGACTGTGCGTTTCCCCCGCTTTATTTTATGGGAATAATATCCGAGAGGAGATGGCTGGGATTAAATGACTGACAAGCAGTAAAATCTTCGAGCAGCAACGTCTCATGAGGGGTGAGGCCCTTCTCCCAGGAGGCAGACACGGAACCACAGAACAACAGCCCACACCACGCCCGAGGCCACGCTGCCCTCTCCAGATGGACACAGCGCCCCTGCTCTGCTGTCAATGAACATGGAGCACTTCACATGCATCCATCACTTATTCCTCATCACGCCAGGGTTAGCTTCCTGGGGCCCCTCTATCAGATTACCCAAAACTGGGCGTGTCTCTCCTGTCTCGTCCAGTGTCTGGTGGCTGCCCAAAGTCCTTGGCTTGTGGCCACATCACCCAACTCCCTTCCTTCTCTGTCTGTCCGTCTGTCTTCCTCTGCATGTCGGTCACAGGGACACTTGTCATGGGATTCAGAGTCCAGGATGATCTCATCTCAAGCTCCTAAATGTAATGACACCTGCAAAGACTCTTTAGCAAATGTGGGAGCCCTCGGGATTCGGTCATGGACACCTTGGGGGGCATTTTCCGGCCTACCACACCCCAGTAAGGCCATTGCTGTGCTTTCCTACACGTTTCAGTTGGGAAGCTGAGTCCTAGAGGAGTTAACTAGCTCACCCAAGGCCACACGGCAGAGTCCCAGAGCCCGCGACGGAGCCCGCATGGCCCGCTGCTCCATGTTCCCTCATCACGGTCACCGCTCTGAAAGGACCAACCCCACTCAATTCTAAATCTAAATCTTTAATTATTATTCCAATATTTTATTTTTATTAGTTTTAACCCTTTGCACTCGCTTGCTTTTTTCTCGATTCCTTTATTCTAATGCTAACCGTGTCGAGTCACACTCGACATCCGAGTGCAAAAGGTTAAAAATATGTTTTTATTTATTTCAGAGAGGAAGGCAGAGGGAGAGAGAGATAGAAACATCAATGATGAGAGCGAGTCATGGATCGGCTGCCTCCTGCACGCCCCCCACTGAGGATCAGGCCCGCAACCCGGGCATGTGCCCTGATTCGGAATGGAACCGTGACCTCCTGGTTCATAGGTCAGTGGTCAACCACCGAGCCAGGCCACCCAGCCTTATTCTAATTTTTTAGATCCAATTTGAGTCCCTTCTGCCACCGATGCCATCAGAACGTCACTAAAGGATCTTCAGAGCCTTAAGGACACCAGGAGACCAGCCCCAGTAACAGCCAAGCCCAGTCCCCACACAATGAGGTCCCAGTGCCCACGCTCTGACGTACCCTGGACATGCCCTCCTGCCCCAGGCCATCTGCTCAGAACTGAGACTCACGCGGGTCAGAGCCAGGGCGGCCGCCCCGGAGGCAGGGCCACAGCGAGCCCAGATGGGAACCCTTCCCTCTGCGGCTGGAGGAAGCCACACCCTTGTCTCTGGACACACTGCCTCTCTTGTCCGGATGCTGCCGAGGGGAGGCCACGGCCAGGACACGCGGATGCAAGTCCATGTCACTGGCGTCAGGCCAGACCCATCAACAATGCAGCGCTGTCCCCAGAGCCCACGCGGGTCACCGCCAGCGCCTGGGCCTCGGGAAATGTCATCTCATTGAGGGTCGGGGAGGATGCGCACACTGCCAAGTTCAAGGCCTTCACTCAGAGGCGGGACATTCGGGTCCGCTCGCCGGACAACCTCCCTGGCCCGGGGCACACAGCGACTCACCCACGTCCTGAGTTGATGCCCGATGCCCGCAGAGTGACCACAGGGCAGAGGCCATCTTCCGGCCTCGCTGCGGCCCCCACACCGGTGGACGTCCATTCTACATGCAGCCCGGGACACGGAGGGGGCCTGCACCCGTGCACGCTCTGCAGATAGTGCTAGAAAGACCCGTTCACGTGGGCGAGGTCGGAGGGGCTTCTGGTAAACCTGGGACAGCTCCCCCTGGTGGCCAGGCGAAGAAGATACATTGGAAGACAAGGTCACAGCCCCTCTCTGGAGAGAGCCTTTATAAAATCTCAGATGCAGCCCTAGCCAGTTTGGCTCAGTGGCTAGAGCATTGGCCTGTGGACTGAAGGGTCCTGGGTTCGATTCCAGCAAAGGCACATGCCTGGGTTGCGGGCATGATCCCCAGTGGGGGGCGTGCAGGAGGCAGCCGATCAGTGATTCTCTCTCATCATTGCTGTTTCTCTCTCTCTCTCCCTCTCCCTTCCTCTCTGAAAGCAATAAAGATATTTTTTAAAAAATCTCAGATGCATCCCCTCCGTCCTCTGCCGTGACGCCCTCTCACGGTGCGCCTGTCCCTTCTGGCAGCAGCTGGGGGACCTGGAGAGCCCCCGCGTGGGTCCCCGGGCTGGGAGAAGGGTCCCCGGGCTGTGGAATTGGGATGAGGTGCCTGTCTCCAATGTAACAGCATCTTTGCAAGGACTTCAGACACCGTCGCTTGCGCACACACTCCTGAAAGGCTTTTCCGGGGATTTAAAGACGCCACTTAAAATTCTCATTAGGTGGGAATGGCGCCTTTGGGCTCCAGCGGTTTTCTTTGGCGCTCACAGTCCCCGGAGGCCTGGATTTCAATTTAGAGCTTTTCACTTGGAAACCGTGCGGGCGGCTCAGCCTCCCGGGGCGCTCGCTCCCAGACCCAGGCAGACGCACGCATTTCCAAGTCCAAGGAGCGAGGGCGCTCGTCAGCGCTCCGCCTGCGCGCCTGGCTCCGGGGACAAGCGCGGCGGGAGCCGCATCGGGGCCTGTGGCGGGCCGCCCTCTCGGTTTGCGGAAGCGCAGTGAACAGTGGCAACAAGCCTCCCGCTCATTCAGATGAGTGTACAAACCCAGGGCCCCACACCCCCCAAACCGCGATCTCATCTCTCGGCCGTCTCGCTCGCCAACCATCTTGTCAGACGTTAGAATTGACACGTTTGCAGCCACGGATGTGGACACGCGGACAGCGCTCAGCCGCCATCACGGCGCGGAGGCTGCCCCGCGCAGGGTCCCTGGAGAGCGGCGGCAGACCGGGCGGCGGCACAGCCTCCGGGTTTCCCGCCTTGGCGGCCGTGGGCGGGGCAGCCCACGCGGCTCCTTCCCGGTGAGGGGACCGTGCGGACGCCACCTGCGTCCCGCGTGACTCCTCTGGCTGCCGATGACCTGTTTCTGCCTTTTTACTTTTTAAATTCATCTTATTGTTGAAAGCATCACAGATGTCCCTCTTTCCCCCACTGGCCCCCCAGCCCCTCCGGCCTTCAGCGCCCTATTGCCTGTGCCCATGGGGATGCACACACGCATGCAGGGTCTTCGGTTGGTCTCTTCCCACCCCCCACCCCCGCCTTCCCTCTGAGACCTGACAGTCTGTTCCACGCTTCCGTGTCTCTGGACCTATTTAGTTCATCCGTGCATTTTGTTCATTAGACTCCACATATGAGTGGGATCATGTGACACGCCATTCTCTGACTGGCTTAGTTCACTCAGCATAATGCCCTCCAGGCCCCTCTGCGGTACACGCACACGGTGGGACCCTCCAGGCCCCTCTGCGGTACACGCACACAGTGGGACCCTCCAGGCCCCTCTGCGGTACACGCACACAGTGGGACACTCCAGGCCCCTCTACGGTACACGCACACAGTGGGACACTCCAGGCCCCTCTGCGGTACACGCACACGGTGGGACACTCCAGGCCCCTCTGCGGTACACGCACACAGTGGGATTCTATGCGGCTGTACAAAGAAGGCTCTCTTGCCCTTGGCCTCTGCCTTAGTTCTTGACACACTTAACTGCAGGAATAGCCCAGGGCCCAGACAACCAGCCCCCACTCCTCTCGGTGACGTACCCACTGGCAATCAGCACGTTCCCCTCTGTGGGTGCCCCCGGACGCCCGGCATGTGCCCAGCCCCGCAGAGGACAGGCAGGCAGAGAGCTCAGCCTCTGAAAATGGAATGGATGACGCGCCTGGGCAGGGAGGCAGGGCGATGCCCAGGCCAGGTGGAGGGGGCGGGCAGGGGGAGGGGCGGGCAGGGGAGTGGGTGGGTCAGGTGGAGGGGGCGGGCAGGTGGAGGGGCGGGCAGGGGGAGGGGGTGGGCCAGGTGGAGGGGGCGGGCAGGGGGAGGGGCGGGCAGGGGGAGGGGTCTGAAGAAAGAGGCAGGACAGTGATTATCCTGGACCCAAACCCCTACGACACGGAGTGAAGGACAGACGTCCGCTCAGGACGGCCGGCCGAGCCTCCGCCTGCAGATGTGAGCGCCTTGGGGAATGTGGAAAAGCCCGAGTCTAAAAGCGGGGGACGTGCCCGAGGAAACGGGGCGGGGGGGCTCCCGGAGGTGCAGAGCACCAGCCCCACCGGCGGCCGTGCGGGCACCCAGGGCGGCCCCTGGCGAGAGCTTGTCGCCTGCGGAAGGGAGCACCTGGCATCCCCCGGCCACCAGGCCGTCCCCGGCCACAAAGCCATCCCTGGCCACCAGGCCATCCCCCGGCCACCAGGCCGTCCCCGTCCACCAGGCCGTCCCCGGCCACAAAGCCATCCCCGGCCACCAAGCCGCGGGCGTCCCTCCACCCCCTCCAGGCCCCTCCTTCTGACTCTGCATTTGGGACACACCCGTGGGGCAGCCCAGCGGGGCCTGATGCTGGGGCTCTGGCCGAGGCTGGATTTGTCTGTCTGGAAAGAGAAGTGAGGAGCAGATGGAGTCGTTGGTCACTGCCTCCCGGGGACCGGATAATAAATGAGCTGTCCCCCGGCTCAGCACCAGGCTGCCGGGCATCACGGTCCCCAGCTCCCACCAGCACCCGCCATCAGCCGCTCCAGCCCCGAGCGCGGCGGCTAGAGTCTCAAGTCCATTAGGGCTTAAATAAATCCATTCATTCAGGCCACATAGAGGAGTTTTGTGTCATCGTCTTCATTACACTTTTAATGGGGTTGGGGAGGATGGCAATTAGGAACATCGCTGCAGCCGGGGCACCGTGTGTTACATGCAAGTGTGGCCCCCTGGCTCCCCCCTTGACCCCCCATAGTCTGGAGGTGACTCGGCCCGAGTCTCAGCCCCAGCCGTGGACCACAAGCTACAAAGTCATTGGTCACTGCTTCCCGGGGACCAGATAATAAATGAGCTGTCCCCCAGCTCAGCATCGGGGGCGGGGGGTGGGGAGGGGAATGTTTCTGGTTCAGCCTCAAGGGTAATAACTTTTTCTAAAACTTGCTTTTCTCTCAAGATTGGTCCCAAGGGCTCCCGGATCTCGGGCTGGCGCTGCCTCTGCGTCCCCGATCCCCGAGGTCTGACAGTTGACTGGAAGGTTCTATTAGGGGTCCAGCGCGGATGGAGACGGGGCGACCGCTCCCGACTTGTCTGCCCCAAGGCAGTCACAGCCCGGGACACACCCCGCACTGGGTAGACATCTCACTAAGGGTCCTGTCGGTGGAGTTGGGATGAAAGCAGGTTTCTGTGAGGACCAAGGCATGTGGACAAGGTGGCATTTTATTTCTTCATTTTTAAATATATTTTTATTGATTTCAGAGAGGGAGGAAGAGAGAGAAACATCAGTGACGAGAGGGAATCATGGATCGGCTGCCTCCTGCACGCCCCACACTGGGGATCGAGCCCACAACCCGGGCCTGTGCCCTGACCGGGAATTGAACCGTGACCTCCTGGTTCACAGGTCAACGCTCAGTCACTGAGCCCCGCGGGCCGGGCGACAAGGCTGCGTTTGAAATGCACAGTGAGGACCGGCCGCTGAAACGGGCAAGTAGGTTCTTGGTCTTTCACCTCGAGGCATCCGGGATCTGGGCCGCCAGCTGGTTTCCGATGAGCCTGCAGGAGGTCGCTAATGGGGGCTGCCCCCGAGGGGTGACCTCCTGGCTCCTGCTCTGGGGTTTGTGCTGGCTTCCCCGCGCAGACAGACTCGGTCTCCTCTCCCTTCGGAAAGGAAGGTGCTCCGAGCCGCCACGGGGGCCCCCAGAGCCCCTGGGGTGCAGGCCCAGACTGTAGGTACAGGGTCACCCAGCACAGGCGGGTCCCCCATGGGAGCCCTGGTCCCGGCGACCATTGGTACCTGCCCCGGCTGCCAGCACAGGCCCGGGTCCGAGTCACTGACCTAGCGCACCCGCCCTTCGCCGTCAGCACGGAGTCTGGCATTTCGGAACAAGGAGCCGGGCTTTGTGTCCCCTCGGGGAACCCGACACAGACTCAGGTCTGGGGGACCACCACTGTATGCCAGCATCCTGACGCCCCGGTGCCCGCTGGGCCCCCTCCAGGAAAGGCCACCCCAGTGTCCTCGCATCTCTCCAAGCCCGCCCCCCCCAGTCACCTGCCCCGGGTCCAGAGTCCCTCCCGCCGGCGACCCACGGGGCCGGGGCTGTCAGCGCTGTCCCACGGTCCCACGGTCCCACGGTCCCACGGCCGGGGCAGAGCCAGGGGCGGGGCCCCCTCCTCACACAGACCTCTCCCCTCACAGCCGGGGGCCGGACGCCAAGGTGGAGGCTCGGGACATCCGTGTCTGGTGAGGACCCCGAGCGCCGTGGAAGGAAGGAGGGCTCCGGGGTCCCTGCCGCCGGGGCACAATCCCAGCTGGAGGCCTCCACCCCAGGACCTCTCACCCCCACAGACCCCGCCTCCCGCCACCCTCCCACAGGGTGTCCGGCTTCGGCCTGTGGGTGTGGGGGCATTCGGTCCGTGGCAGGGAAGACGGCCGAGAGAGAGAACACCTGTGCCCAGGCCCCGCCTCCCATTCCAACGCGGGAGGAGCTGGGTGGGGGAGGGGAGGGGAGGGCCACAGGTCCGAAGTGAGGGGCCCTGTGGGTCCGGAGTCCCCAGGGAGCAGCTGCAGCTGCTGGGAGCAGAGCTGGGGGTGGACCTGCCTGCGTGGCCGTGGGGAGCCCAGCCCCTTGGAGAAGGTGCCTTTGGTGGCGTGCCCGGGTGCGAGCCTGCATCAGGGTGGGTGTGTGCGTCCCGGGCCGGGCTGAGGCCCCGACGGGAGGAAAACCGCAGGCATCTCACTGGCCGGGCCCCGAGGTCACCGCCTTCCCTGTGGGGTGAGAGGGACGGCGAAGCCCACGGAGGCCGAGGCCAGGCGGGTGGACGGGGAGGGCACGCGCTGAAGGTCAAATGGAGGGCGAGGCGTGCAATCAGCTCCCATCGGTTTGAAATGACTCTGCGATTCTTGAGAAGCATTGCCCACCCCCCCCCCCCCCCCGTACCCCTCCCCGGACTTGTGATGACGGTTTGCGCCTCAGCAGCGCTCGCGCGGGTAAAGGACGGGCTGAGCCGGGGAGGCCGCTCACGCGCTGCCCGAACCGGCTGCCCGTGATTTAGGGCGACTGAGGCTCGCTGTAACGGATGCACATTAAGCTTCCCTTCAGAGCTGCAGAACATGTGGCTCAGAAAGATGACTCCAAGCCTCAGTGCAGGAGAGAAATAGCAGCTCATTTAGCCGGCGAATCAGCGGCGAGACGGCGCGTAATTGGGAGAATAATCGAGAAAACGCGGGGCATAACAAAGAGCCCAATGCTCGCAGGACGGCCCAGCCCGCGGGCTCCGGGCACCGGGACTCGGGCCAGGGCCCTCCGGGGCCGGGAGGAAGCAGCTGTGATGCCGGGGGGCCTCCACGGACACTGGACTTCCCACCGAGGGCCGCCCCGCGCCTCACCGAGAGCCTCAGCCCGTGCGTGCCAGCCGCCGGGGCACGGTCCCTGAAACACAGACACTCCAAACCGGGCGTCCTCCCCACACACTGGGTGAACGCACTTCTCTGCAGAACTGGGGTGAACGTCCTTCTGCCCGAGCAGGGGTTGGGGTTGTAACCCCACGGTCACTGATTAGGAGAGTTGTGGGTCCGCAGGCAGGGAGGTGTGGCCCCCGGGGATTTGTGCTGTATGTGCGGACCTGGGGGCTCTGGGGACAGAGTGCAGGCGCTGGGGACAGAGTGCAGGCACTGGGGACAGAGCGCAGGCGCTGTTGTAAATTTGGGGAGAGTGTTGTAAATTTGGGGAGCCTCTTACCTGATTTTAAAAAAATTGATGGCAAGGCCTGTAAGCCATTGCATATTGCTTTTATTTATTTATTCACATTGTCCTGTTGTTCAATCACAGCTGCATCTGATACCATTTTGTGTTCCTTTCCGGTGAACAGCCGGGAAGACACGCAAAGGCTACAAAGCGTCCCCTCCGGCCCTTGTCTGGATGACTCACCTTTTACCCCCCCCCCCCCCCCCCCCCCCCCCCCCCCCCCGCTTTCCTGCTTCTCCTCCTTCCGGCTCCTGGACCCGCCCCGCCCCAGGGAAGGCCCTCCCGGGCAGGATGCTGCGGGCGTCACCATCGGCAGCCACGTGTCTGCGTGGATTAAGATCCTCCCAGATTCCACCCTCAAACATGAGGCGCGAAGGGAACCGTGAGGATGGGGTTTTCACACACAAATTTCCGTGTTGCTTTTGGCGGCCTCGTCTCACTCCCGCATGACGGCCGTCACCCCCGGATACTGAGAGTGAAGGCGGGCTGCCCCTCACGTGCCCCTGACACAGCCCCGCGTTCCCCATCACTCGGCTAAACAGATGAGCAACTACAGGGCAAAGGCCGAGCCGACTGCCCCTCCGTTTCCGACCAGACGGTGCAGAGCGCCTCTTCCTCTACTCGCTTCCCCCAGCCGAACAGCACCCCATGATCCCCGCAGAGCACGATTCGGACACAGTTCAGACCACGGCGGGGGGGGGGCGGGGGCAAGAGTCAAGGAATGAGCGTGGCTCCCAGGAGCTGGGGACAGAGACCAGCTGACAGCAGCGAGGCAGCGGGACATCAGGCCTGAACACAGGAACGGGACCCCCCGCCCCACAGCCTCCAGGAGGCACCGGCCCTGCCGCCTCCTTGGCTATAAGCCAGCGAGACCCACGTTGGACTCGTGACCCCCGAGCTGTGAGAAAGTACATGTGTGCTGGGGAAGCCGCTCATCTGCGGGAACTGGTTACAGCTGTCAGAGAAAACTCCTGGGGGCGGCCATCCGGCCCCGTCCCTCCAGACTGAACTCAGCACACACAGACCCATCGCCCCAGCTCCTCACCAGCCTCCCAGGGCCCAGACACACCCCAAGGCCATGACAGGGGCCTCTTTGTCCTCCACACACCAAACCTCGTGACCTGGAACCAAGTTACACTGCCTATTAAACCATTAAAAATCCATCTGTCCACCATCCACCATCCACCATCCATCCATCCACCATCCACCATCCACCATCTACCATCCATCCATCCACCATCCCCCATCCATCCATCCACCATCCACCATCCATCCATCCATCCATCCATCCACCATCCATCCACCATCCACCATCCATCCATCCATCCATCCACCATCCACCATCCATCCACCATCCACCATCCATCCATCCATCCACCATCCATCCACCATCCACCATCCATCCATCCATCCATCCATCAATCTTTCCATCCACCATCCATCCATCCATCCATCCATCAATCTTTCCATCCACCATCCACCATCCACCATCCACCATCCACCATCCATCACCCACCATCCACCATCCACCATCCACCATCCATCCATCATCCACCATCCACCATCCACCATCCACCATCCATCCACCATCCACCATCCATCCATCCACCATCCATCCATCCACCATCCATCCATCCACCATTCACCATCCATCCACCATCCATCTACCATCCATCCACCATCCACCATCCATCCACCATCCACCATCCACACACGAGGAAGGGGTGGGTGGGAGATGAGGCCTCCAAGCCCCAAACCACACCACACGTAGCCATTCACCAGAGAGCCCCCAGTTGGAGGTAGTGACGGGGTCAGGCCCCTGGTCCCCTAACCCGCTGGGAGTTGGGCATGAGACTCTGCTTCGCTTCTGCACAAAGAGCACAGCGATCCTCAGGCCCTGACACGCGGAAGAGGCGTCTCAGGAGGCGCCAACACTCGGCCAACCGTGAAGATGCCTCTGGCTGACATTCCCACCTTTCACTCCACATCCACGCCTCCTGCCATTTTGGAAAACCCCCACGGGGAAGGACCTTCCTCCTGCCTTAGCTGCGATGCTTCCTCTGTAGCAGGGAGCCAGCCGGGACGGTCCCCAGGCGACCTGGGACAGGGCATCCCCAGCCGCAACCTCGTCATTAGAATAACGACACAAGATACCAAATCCTAAGAACAGTAGCACAGCCCGGGGCAACCCACACGCTCACCCCAGGCCTCCGCCCACCCCCACTCCCGCCCCCAGGCAGAGAAAGGCCTCAGCCCGCCTGGGTCGCTGGGAGCCTCGGGACGCAACCCCAGGGTCAGTGGCAGGACGCCATGTCAACAGCGCGGTCACCGTTTACTTACATCAAATAGACTCTTCTCTCTTCGGCAGGAGATCGATACCTGGCACTGAAGCTCCTGTCCCGTCTCCTGCTGTTTGGCTCTGAGTAGCGGTTCCGTGTCACACGGAACGGAAATCAGAAATGAAAGCTGCCAGGATGAATCTGTCACAGACCCATTTTCCGTGGGGACATCACTAATGCACCGCCGCCCGAGCCCGCGCTCCAGGTCGGGTCGATACGGCTTTGGACGGAAGGCGCCCGCCCAGCCCTTCTCGGGGCCCGGCTGTCAGCCTGTCGGTGTCACCGGCAGTAACCGCGGGGATAAGCAGGTCCAGTGATGACACGCATTCTCTGCTCTGAAGTCGCCCGCTCCCTCTGCAGAGCCTCCTGCAGGTGGACGGGCTCGATCCCCTGCGCAGGGGCGGACGCGCCAAGGGAGTGACCCCCAGTCCTGCTGTGGTCTCAGCGGGGGGACCAGGGCTTCTCAGCGCGGGGACAGCCTGTGAGGGACATTCAGCTTGGCTTTGGGGGTTCAGGGGCCGCCCCACCCGGGAGGCCCGTGGCTCAGGGGCGTTTGCAGAGGCCCGTGGGTCAGTTAGGGAGGACATTCCCATGTGTCAGGGGAAAGAGGGGAGACAGGAGGGTGGGTGCTGAAGGTGCAGTGGGCTCCATGGTTCTACAGACCTGAGTTCAAGTCCCTGCCCCTCCGTTAGACAGCCTCACCCCAACCCCAGCCTGTGAGCAGCCCAGGGCCCTGGCCCAGCTCGCCGCTGCCTCCCAACGGGGGCTCTTCAGCGAACGGCCTCAGTGGCTACCGGGGCCGAACTGTGTGGTTCAGAGGGCACCGCCCCCACCTCCCATCCCCCTGCTCCTCCAGGCTGCTCAGGCGTCCGGGAGGCAGCCATGCCTCGGCTTCCGGAACACGACCCTTTATTGTTTTAAATAGATTTTAATTGATCTCAGAGAGGGAGAGAGAAACATCAGTGATGAGAGAGAAGCATAGACTGGCTGCCTCCTGCATGCCCCACGCTGGGGATCGAGCCCGCAACTCAGGCATCTGCCTCGACCGGGAATCGAACCGTGACCTCCTGGTTCATCGGTCGACACTCAGCCCCTGAGCCCCGCCGGCCGGGCCAGACGACTCTTGCTGACATTCCCGCCTTTCCCCCCACATCCCACCTCCTTCGCTTTGGAAGCCCCAAGCGGGGAAGGGCCCGCACGTCGCCTTAGCCGCTTCGCCGCCCCTCAGCCGGCGTCAGCCTGAACAGCCTGCGAGACCCGCGTGTCCAGGCGGCCCCGGGAGGGGCACCCTGCCCCCCGTTACTCATGGAAGAAAGGAAAGGAGCCCGCACTTTCCCAAGGCCCGCCCTGCGGCCCCGAGCAGCGCTGCGCTCGGCGGGGGCAGGCAACGCCCGTGCTCCTGAGCCCACCCTCCCGCTGCAGACGGCGATGCCGCCCTGGGCAGAGCTGGGACGCGGTGTGAGTGAGATACCCAAGCCGTGCTCCATGCCCGGCACATGCACGGGGGACGCAGTGCCTGCCAGCGGCTGCCACCCTCCCCGTCACCGTCTGCAGACCCTCGGTTTCCCCACACGTGGGGCAGCATGAGGGGCCTCATGCGGGGCCCAGCCTGGCCCTCGGTTGGGTTCAGGACATGGTTACCAGAGAGCTATGACGTCGCACATGCCATCCACACATGTGTGACAGAGAGAGGCACCTGGGCTTCCCCCCTGGCAGGACCGGTTTCTGTAAATTTTCTGTTTGCATGAGAAGCGCCCACTCGGCCTGGCCGGGGTGGCTCAGCGGGTCGGAGCACCCTCCCGGGCACCGAAAGGTTGCCGGTAAAATTCCCAGTCAGGGCACCAGGCCCAGGGTGTGGGTTCAACACCTCGTGTGGGGTCAGGGGTCATATGCATGGCAACCACTCGATGCTTCTCTCTCCCTCCCTCCCTCTCTCTAAGCATTTCCTCTGGTGGAGGGTTAAAAGGGGGCGGGGGGGGGGAGTGCTCACTCCCCTTGTTGGATACAGCCTCCTCCGCAAGCTCCAGATGTCATACGTGTCAGCGATGCTATTCAGTTCTTCACGCCTCAGGAATTCCGTGTGCTCACTCCATACGTGAGGCGGGGGGGCAGACATCTCCCCGTAGTGTGTGGGCTCATCCATGTCTCTCTGTAATTCCATCAGCCTTTGCTTTCTATGTTGTGAGGTGATCTTATCAGGCGAATACAGATCGAAATTGTTGTATCCTCCCGGGAAATTGACAACTTAGAGGCTCGAGTTCTGTCTGCGAATTGTTCGTCTCATGGGCTATTTTTGTCTGATAGCAGTAAAGCTACCAAGCAATTCTAGGGGTTCTTAATTGCATAGTGTGACCTTTTTTTCATCCCTTTATATCCAAATGCGTGTCCTCACTTTTAAGTGGGTTTCTTATACTAAGTGTATTGGTTACTAATGTGGATTTTGTAATCAAAGAAAACATGATAATTTCAAGAGAAACATCAAAAGTGCTTTATTCAATGTAGTGTCCATCGCTAGCTACACATTTCACCCATCTTTCGGGTAATTAGTGGATACCATCCCAATAGAACTTTTCTTGTTTTGAGGCAGACCATTCAGAGACCCAATTTTCCACTTCTTCATACGTTTTGAAGTGCTGCTCAGATAGTGCGTGTGCCATCGATTGGAACAAGTGGTAATCTGAAGGAGCAAGGTCTGGCGAATAGAGTGGGTGGATTAATACTTCCCAGGCAAGATCTTTTAACGTGTCTTTAACTGGTTTTGAAGTGTGTGATGGTGCCTTATCATGAAGCAAAATTACTTTGCTGTGTCTTCTGGCACATTCTGGTCATTTCATGATCAAAGTGTGGTTCAAATTGATTATTTGTTGTCAGTAGTGACCAGTATTAACGGTTTCACCTGGTTTTAGAAGCTCCTAATATACCACACCTTCCTGATCCCACCAAACGCAGAGCATTGTCTTCTTTCCGAAGCAATTTGGCCTTGCAATCGATGTTGATGGTTGACCTGGATCAACCCATGATTTTGTGCATTTGGGATTCTCCAAATAAATCCACTTTTATCGTCAGTCACAATTCAATGCAAAAAAGACTTTCTTTCATGCCATTGAAGTAACATTTTACTGATGACTTTTCAGTTTTCCATTTGTCTTTCGTTCAGTTGATGTGGCACCCATTTTCCTTCCTTTAAAATCTTTCCCATTGCTTGTAAGTGATTGGAAATTGTTTGCTGAGCAACATTTAATCTTTCTGCAAGTTGTTTTTGAGTTTGACATGCATCTTCATCCAATAATGCTTGTAATTGTTGGTCTTCAAACTTTTTCGGTTGACCTGGACGTTCTTTGCGTTCACATTGAAATCATCACCTTTAAAGCGTTTAAGCCCTAGCCGGTTTGGCTCAGTGGATAGAGCGTCGGCCTGTGGACTGAAGGGTCCCAGGTTTGATTCCGGTCAAGGGCATGTACCTTGGTTGTGGGCACATCCCCAGTAGGGGGTATGCAGGAGGCAGCTCATTGATGTTTCTGGCTCTCTGTCCCTCTCTCTTCCTCTCTGTAAAAAATCAATAAAATATATTTAAAAAATAAAAAAATAAAAGATAAATAAATAAAAGCATTTAAACCAGCGTTCACAAGTATCTTGAGATGGAGCATGTTCACCATAAGCTTCCCGAAGTATTCAGCAGCACTTTTCTTCAAAATAAAGTAATGAATTAAAACTTCCTGCAAATGCTCTTTTTTTTGGCACGAAATTCAACATTTTTAAGCATAAAAATATCTATGATGTTAACACCTTCACAAATTTGACATAGGAAGTTTTGAAGCTTATTGTCAATACAACAAACAGCACACATATCAAATGCATTTAGATCAACATATGTGTAACCCCAACTATTGAAAAAAATCCGCATGATTAACCGATACACCTAGTAAGCATGTTTGAGTATCTCTCTAAAAGTTGAATCTCATAACGTATGTCTTGCATTGTCAAATTTAGTCCATTTACATCTGTTGTGGTCACAGACACTCAGCATTTGTTCCCACCATCTTACTTTCTGTAGTTTGTCCTTTTTTTATTATACTCCCCTCCTTTCCTGCCCCTCCCTCCTTTGAGTTTTTTTTTTTTTTCTAGATGTGTGACTTTGGACAAGTCACTCAACCCCTCCGCACCCTCATCTGCAAAGAGAGCGACACTAACCTGCATCAGTGAAACGGCGAGGATTACATACTGACTACATGCAACATTTTAGGCGGCACCTGGCGTGCCAGAGCATGCTTTCTGTGCTGTCACCTCCTGTTTCCTTTCCCTCTCTTCCGGCTCAGAATGTACACACTCGTTCTCCTCCCTTGGTGGTTTCCTGGGAAATTCATCACGGACTTAACACGGTCGGAGGGAACATCCCAGCCGCCTTTACCAGTGAGCGAGCCTTAAATTCATGCCTTTTCTGACGTTGATGCTCACGCCAGAATTTTAGCTTTGCCTTTTATAAACTCGCGTGAATGAGAAATGCTATTATTTTGTGCAAATGGTTCTCCTGGTGAGAAACAATGGAGCGCTGACTGTGGGCAGACACTGCTCCGGGCCGTGGGTACAGAGAGCAGCCTGTGAGTTTCCCCACTTGACTCTCCCCACCCCCCTGGCACCTCACCCTCTCTCCTGGGGCCATTTTTCTTCTCCTCCTGGTGCATCCGTGATTCCTTCCTGAGGTTCGGTGGGAGGGGAGTCAATTCTCTTTATTCTTTTCTTTAAATATATTTGTATGGATTTCGTAGAGGAAGGGAGAGGGAGACAGAGACATTAATGATGAGAGTGAATCATCGATCGCTGCCTCCCACACACGCCCACCTGGGACCTAGCCCACAACCCGGCATGTGCCCTGACCGGAATCCAACCATGACCTCCTGGTTCATAGGTCGACACTCCACCACTGAGCCACACCGCCGGGGCTCCCCTATTTCCCTCGCCCTAGGAGACAGAGCGACAACAGCTGTTCGCTGCTGCCACGGGGGATGCCGGAGGTCTCCCTGCCCGCGTCTCCTTCGAGGGTTCTCACGGTTTCCCGGCTCACATGTACGTCTTGGATCCACTTGCGATTATTCTCGTGCGTGGCGGAAGCTGGTGGCCCAGTTGCATCTCTCTGCATCCATGCACTTCCGCTGTGAGCCTGGAGCAGCCGTCCTCAGGGGCGATCCGCCCCGAGCACATTCCGCGGCTTCACCTGAGCGTCTCCCTGCCGCCGACCTGCCGCCCCACCGCAGGGACACGTGGGGGGCCCCTGTTCACCACTCTGGTTTCTGTTCTTTCGTCTTTCCATTCACGCCCCCCACGCGTTCCACGCGAGCCCACAAGGCAACATCACGTGTGTTTTATGCCAGAGCCGACTGCTCAGCAGCAGACAGACTCCCCGTACCTCCCCATCCCTCACTGTCGCTGTCTGAACATCGAGGGCGGTGTAATCATGACTGTGATGTCACTGACAAAGAGCAGCAATGCATCACATGCCAGACGGCCCCCGCCGGGGTGTGGGGGTGCTCGGCCTCTGCTTGTCGGCGAGTCCCGTGATCACGGTGCCAGGGACTGCACCA
Source organism: Cnephaeus nilssonii (assembly GCF_951640355.1). Lineage (NCBI taxonomy): Eukaryota > Metazoa > Chordata > Mammalia > Chiroptera > Vespertilionidae > Cnephaeus > Cnephaeus nilssonii. The sequence continues at coordinate 101,267,859 of NC_137078.1, read as the reverse complement.
GGCGGCAGGTGGGACCCCAGGAGGAGAGGCCTTCTCTCAGCGTGCCCCCGTTTCGCCGTGTTCCCCGTCGCGTGCCACGGCGCCGGGCACGGAGTAAGTGCTCGTCCCATCTTCCTCGTTCCCCCGGGGCCACAGGTGGGCTTCCCCAGACCTTCCCACGATGCTCCGGGCTGTGCGCACCGCAGGAGAGGAGTTCCGTTTGCAGCGTGTGGCCTCGCTCTCCACGCGCCGGTCTCCATGGGAACCCGCCGTCCACAAGGCACTGACTCGGCCACCACCGTTCCCCCGCGTCCCACGGGTGGGGTCTCACCCGGCATGTGCACCAGAGCCACCTGGACGGCTCTGTGGCCCACGGCCCTGGCCCCACCTCAGAGTCTCCGATTCTGTAGCCCGAAGGGGGGCCGGGCACTTCCACGGCTAACCAGGCCTGGATGCTGCTGGCGGGGGCCGCCTGAGAGCTCTCACCCCCCCCCGCCCCCCTTCCCCCCTCAGCCTCCGGGTCCCTCTCACTCCTTTCTCCCCAGTTGGCATTCGAGAAACAAGAGGAAACCGATGCTCGCTGCATTTTCCTATGCTCCCTGGAACAGGGCGTGTCAGCTTCATCTATTTATTTATTTTACTGTTTATATTTTATTGATGTCAGAGAGGAAGGGAGAGGGGGAGAGAGAGAGAAACACCAGTGATGAGAGGGAATCGTGGATCCGCTGCCTCCTGCACGCCCCCCACTGGGGATCGAGCCCGCAACCCGGGCATGTGTCCTTGACCAGAATTGAACCTGGGACCCTTCAGTCTGCAGGCCGACGCTCTATCCACTGAGCCACCCCGGCCAGGGCGACTTTATGATTTAAAACTCCCACTGAACCCCGCTCTGCGCCCACAGCCAGGCCCGTGGCTCATTCTGCAGCCGCCTCCAACGCTGTTGCTTCCTGGACGGGAACTCGGCAGCGAGGTGCGCGCGGCCCGAGCCTGAGAGGCAGGCTTGATGGGTACAAACGGCCGCGTATGCAAATGCGCACTAATCCGCGGTCCCCGCAGCACATCCCTCATCCCGTCCCTCTGGACGGTGGCATCGCCGCCTCGTTCCACCAGGAGATCGATGGCCTGCGGGGAGGGATGAGGCCCTCCGTGGCCCTGTCACCCGCGCCCCGCCCCCAGCACCCGCGTCGCGGGCAGGTGCAGAGGAAGAGACGGGGTGTCGGCGTAATTAGTGCCCCCGCAACAAGACGACGGGGGTGGTTTACAGAAAAGTGTGCCTGCGCCCCTTGTTCCTACCCCAAAGCCAAGCGCAGAACAAGGCATTCCGATGGAGACGCAGGGCAAAGCAGCCGGCTGACCCGCGGACCGAGGGGACATGGCAGGAGAATGGGACCCACATCCAGGAAGAGAGGTGACGAAACCTGTCCCTCGTCTTCCTCTGAGCCCGACGGCATCGGAGCCCGAAGGCAGCCCCCTCCAGGCCTCCCCGATTTCCTCCCTCCACAAGGTGTGCACCCCGAGGCCCCTGCTGCCTCCCTACCTCCCTCCCTCCCCATCCCTCCCTCCCTCTCTCCCCCCTCCCTCCCTCCTTCCCTCCCTCCCCCTTCCTTCCTTCCCTCCATCTCCCCTCCCTCCCTCCCTCCCTCCCTCCATACCCCCTCCCTCTCTTCCTCCCTTCCTCCCTCCTTCCCTCCCTCCCTCCCTCCTTCCCTCCCTCCCTCTTCCTTTCTTCCCTCCCCCCTCCCTCCCTCCCTCCCTCTCTTCCTCCCTCCCTCCCTCCCTCCCTCCCTCCCTCCATACCCCTCCCTCTCTCCCTCCTTCCTTCCTTCCTTCCTTCCTTCCTTCCTTCCTTCCTTCCTTCCTCCCTTCCCCCACGTTAAAGACAGGCCTCCACAGAACCTCCTCAGCTTCAGGCCCAATTAGGCGGGAGGATGCTGACCGAGCTCTGAACTGGACTCCTTGGGCCAGAACCCCCTGTGCCCCCTTCCGCGCAGCATCGCCCAGGGCCGTGGGCAGAGAAACATGGAGGCACCCCACTCTGCACAGGAGATACCCCCACTCTGCACAGGACGTACCCCCACTCTGCACAGGAGACCCCCACTCTGCACAGGAGACCCCCACTCTGCACAGGAGGTACCCCCACTCTGCACAGGAGACCCCCACTCTGCACAGGAGGTACCCCCACTCTGCACAGGAGATACCCCCACTCTGCACAGGAGACCCCCACTCTGCACAGGAGACCCCCACTCTGCACAGGAGATACCCCCACTCTGCACAGGAGATCCCCCCACTCTGCACAGGAGGCCCCCACTCTGCACAGGAGACCCCCACTCTGCACAGGAGATACCCCCACTCTGCACAGGAGATACCCCCACTCTGCACAGGAGATACCCCCACTCTGCACAGGAGATCCCCCCACTCTGCACAGGAGACCCCCACTCTGCACAGGAGATACCCCCACTCTGCACAGGAGGTACCCCCACTCTGCACAGGAGATACCCCCACTCTGCACAGGAGGCCCCCCCACTCTGCACAGGAGACCCCCCACTCTGCACAGGAGATACCCCCACTCTGCACAGGAGACCCCCACTCTGCACAGGAGGCACCCCACTCTGCACAGGAGATCCCCCCACTCTGCACAGGAGGGACCCCAACTCTGCACAGGAGGGACCCCCACTCTGCACAGGAGACCCCCACTCTGCACAGGAGACACCCCTACTCTGCACAGGAGGCCCCCACTCTGCACAGGAGATACCCCCACTCTGCACAGGAGGGGCTGGGCCCAGGCGCGTCTGTCAGAGGCATCTCAGCTGTGGTGGAGACACCCCTGAGCACTGGACGGGAAGCGTGTTTAGGGAAACACGTGTATCACACGAACTGAGGGTCCATGTTCTCTCTGGGTTCTCGCTGTTGCTCTGTGGATGCCCCACCCATCCCCTCCCTCCCTCTCTCCCTCCCTCTCTCCCTCCCTCCCTCCCTCCCTCCCTCCCTCCCTCCCTCCCAGGACAGGCGCATGGAGGAGGCCCATCCTGGTCTCACTGAGGCCCTTGCCTGCGGCTGCGGGCGGATTTACGCCTCTCATTACGGGGTTCCCGGACGCAGTGGTGAAGCAGGGGAGCAGGTGCGGTTCGCATGTGAGCAGGAGGGCCTGTCTCTCCTTCAATCACGGCTCCACGGGCAACAGCGAGCGAGTATTTCTGGTGGATTCCGACACCCGTGGAGGCTGTGACTCGGGCGCCCTGCCGTGGGGCCTGGTCCCGCAGCCGCCTCCCCGCACTGTCCTCGCCCTGCCTCCCCCACAGCACAGTCCCACCGACCACGGAGAGGATGCCGGGTTTCTAAAATAAACAGCGCCTCCCCCGTGTGAGCACCGCGGCTCCCCAGGAGCGAACACAGCGTCCGAGCGGGCGCGCCTTCTATTTTCAGCGTCTTTGTCATCAGCCATCCCTCGCTCTGCAGACGCTCCGGCCCCGAGCATCTCCCGTGGGGCTTGGGCAGAAACAAACTCTGCCTTTGTCCTCGGTGAACGCTTTCAGACGGTAATCCGTGCCGCCGTGGGAACAGAGAGACGCTGTGGGGACAGACAACAAAGGCCGGGCTCTGTTCCTGTCCACACAATGCAGGAGCCACGGGAGCGCTGGGTCCGGGCGCCGGAGGCCGGTGGATTCCGCCACAGACAGGGTGGGGGTGGGGGGGCGGTCCTGCCTGAGAGCGGAGGGCGAGGCGCCCCTGGAGGACTCAGCTGAGCTGCGACGGGAGCCAGTGTGGGCGAAGGCACCCCGCCCCGCCCACCGGCCCGTTCTCACCGTCCCCCCACGCACTCCTCACGGGGCCACCTCGCCTTCTTGGGGGACCACGCGTTCCCGCCCCTCGACCCCGGGGGTCGGGACGGCAGCCCCCTCGGCGGCCATGCAGCTCCTGGTCCCACCTCGGCTCCAGCACCCGGTGCTTCCGGTGGCCCCGCTCCACGCGACCCGGCCACGCGGGGCCGTGTTTCTGGACTCTTGTGGGCAAGTGAGCGACCTCCGTGCCGACCGGGAGCTCCCGGAAGGCGTGAGGGCTCTGCGCCATCCCCCACGAGAGAGCCTCCCCCAGGCTGTCTTGTTGGCATCTGGAATGGGGACCATGTCTACGCGGCAGTGGGTCCCCCCAGCCAAGCAGAGGCAGCTCGAAGCCACCCCAGTCCCACGCTCACAGCACCCTCATTTCAAAGTGGAGCCACATCGCCCGGCTGGTGGGGCTTAGCGGTTGAGCGTCAACCTATGAACCAGGAGGTCAGGGTTCGATTCCCAGTCAGGGCACAGGCCTGGGTTGTGGGCTCCATCCCCAGTGTGGGGCGTGCAGGAGGCAGCCGATCGATGATTCTCTCTCATCATGGATGTTTCTATCTCTCTCCCCCTCCCTTCCTCTCTGAAAGCAATAAAAATATATTTAAAAAGAAAAAAACAAAGCTGAGTTGCCCCCCCCCCCCTGCAGAGGCGCTGGGAGACTGACCGGCACAGCCCTGCGCCCAGCGTCTGCGTCTGCGAGGAAGGGGGTGCCCCTGAGCCTGACGCTGACACCCATCCGGGTGCCTCACCGAAGCCCCTGCACACACTCCTGCTTCGTTCTGCGAGTCACACGCATGCACACCTAGCACACCTGGGCGGCACGTGCACACACACTGCAGACATGCACTCACACGCCTCCCCGCTCTGTCCCCCAATGACACGCGGGCGAAGGCGTGACTCCCGAGTCCTTGCCTGCGCTCCCGCCACGCCCGCGCTGGGACCTTGGCTTCCGCCTGCTCAGCATTAACTGCTCGAGGCCGTTTCCCGTGGACCCGGCGGCCGTTTGTCACAGGCCCGTGCCCGTGATGGCGGAGATGACCCGCCGGCCCCGTCATGCGGAGAAGATTCGCCGGGAGCTGTTCTCCGCGGAGCGCTGGCAGGATTGATGGCTGGGCCGGCGCGGCCGGGACCATCGTCCAGGGCACAGCCCGTGTTCGCGGGACAAAGCAAGGACGCCCGGCCACCAGGCCGCACGCCTGCGCTGCGTGAGCTCTAGATCCCGCCTGGCTCACCTTTGCGAAGTGAGCGGGACGGAGGCGGGGGGCTCTCATTGCTGAGCCGCATGGAGCTGTTCCCCTGAAAGCCCGCTTCTCGGCCAAGCGCAGCCACAGCCACGGAGACCCCCGGGCGCCCGCCAGCGGGGCTGAGACGTTTCTCTCAAATCCCTCACCAGCGACAGCCGTGACCAGCTCGGTGCTCAGGACGCCGAGGAAAGAGATGCCCGGTTCTCTGGGAATTTGCCAATTAGCGTCTGGTAACCAAGGCCACGCTCCCTGAGACACAGGGTCCGCCCAGCAGGGTGACGTGGCCGGGACCCGTGGTCGGAGGCCGTGGTGAGACCGGGCCGTGGCCGTGGCCGTGGCTGAGTGGGAAGAGCCCCTGGCCCTTTGCCATCGGATGGATGACCACGGGACAAGGGGCGTAGCTGACAGGGAGCCCCTGGGCGGAGGCCCTGGCTTCATGGAGGCCGTGCCCGGCGCTGAGCTGGGGAAAGCCGCCGCTGTTGTTGCTGCCGGTGGAACCGCCCAGCCAGGCCCGTTGTCCGTTCACGCTGGACGGGCCGTGAGGAAGGAGCAGGGGTTGGCCGCATTTGCCCTTCGTGGGCACGCAGAGGGCACGCACTGCAGTCCCGAGACCTTGGTGGGTCATGTCATGGGTCCACTCGACGGGCCTGGGATTCGGTGCTCGGGAGAACGCTGGTCCAGATGCAGCCAAGAGAGCATTTCCATGTAATTAGCATGTAATCTGTGCCTCTGTGAGGAGCAGATGACCCGCAGTGTGGGTGGGCCTCGCCCCAGCGGCTGAAGGCTTAGGTCCCCCAGGGAAGAGGGATTCTCCCTCAAGGCTGCACCGCCATGGCTCCCTGCATCTCCGCTGCCAGCTTCCCTGCAGGGTCAGTCTTGCCAGCCCCACAAGCTCATGAGCCAGCCCTTACAATCAATCTGCAGAGAGATGGGTGGATGGATGGATGAATGGATGATAGGTAGACAGATGGATGATAGCTATAGATAGACCTATGGATGATAGGTAGACAGATAGGTGACAGCTATAGATAGATAGATGATAGAGATAGATAGGTGATAGATAGATAGATAGATAGATAGATAGATAGATAGATACAAATAGGTGATAGCTAGATGATAGATACATATAGATATAGATATAGACAGATAGATAGATATAGATAGATGATAGATATGGATAGCTATAGAAAGATGATAGATTAATAGATATAGACAGATAGGTGATAGATAGGTGGTAGATACATATAGATAGATATAGATAGATATAGACAGACATATAGATAGATGATAGATATGGATAGTTATAGATGGAAAGATGATAGGTATAGATAGATAGATAGATATAGATGATAGATATGGATAGCTATAGAAAGATGATATATTAATAGATAGATATCAACAGATAGGTGATAGATGATAGAGATAGATAGATAGATGATAGATAGAGATGGATAGTTATAGATGGATAGCTGATAGATAGGTGTACTATAGACAGATGATGGATAGATATAGATGGATAGCTGATACATAGGTGTACTGTAGACAGATGATAGATGGATAGATATGGATAGTTATAGATGGATAGCTGATAGATAGGTGTACTGTAGACATATATATGATGGATGGATGGATATGGATAGTTACAGATGGATAGCTGATAGATAGGTGTACTGTAGACAGATAGATAATGGATGGATAGATATGGATAGTTATAGATGGATAGCTGATAGATAGGTGTACTGTAGACAGATAGATGATGGATGGATAGAGATGTAGACAGATTTACAGACACAGGTGCAGATATAGACACCCCATCGCTCTGTTTCTCTGGGGGACCACGACGAGAGCAGATCAGAGCCGTCTCGCTGGCGCTCCTGGGCTGCTTCTCTCCAGGGGCCTCACCAGCTCAGACCCCTGCACCCGCCCTGGTGCAGCTCTGGCTGCAGAATCGCCTCTGCCTTCTCTTCCGATGCTGACCCCAAGCAGGAGGCACCACCCCCTGAACCTCCCCTCTAGACTCTGAAATCATTCCACAGCCCGTTCACCCGTGTCCTCCCTCCATTGCTCTGGGACCCAAGGGTGTCAGCAGCTGAGGCAGAACCCGCACCCGGGGGGTGGCACCCTGGCTGCCCCTCTCGCTCCGCCCTCCGTGCCCTCCCTCACCCTTCCTCCTCTTGATGCAGGGATTTAGGGCCCAGGCTTCCCTCCGCGCAGAGCGGCCCTCCAGCTCCTGATCTGTGTCACGAATTCTGCCCAGGCTGCCGTGCTCACTGACAGAAACCCAAGCCCGGGTGGGGAAGAGCGGTGACTTCACGCTTGTGGCACTGGCAGTTTTGTTTAAGAATTAACTTGATCCGAGATTCTCAGGAGCCGTTATTACTCAGCCCCAAAGGTCGTCCACCACACGCATGAGCAACACGCATGTCCCTGTGAGGGCCCCGTGCGTCACAGAGTTTGTAACACGGCCGTAAACCTGCATCCGCCCCGGCCATATGTTGCTTGTCCACTTGCTGGGTGCGTGGCCGCGCCTGGTCAGATGGAGGCCTCCATGCACACAGCCCATCTGGACGTGTCCATGGCCCAAGCCCAGGCCCGGGGGGCTCTGATGCCGTGGAACCAGGGGGAGCGCAGTCAGTGGAACATCTGATCCGGAAAAACGCTGCTGAAACGTGTCCGCTCACAAGTTACAGCTCAGCCCAGCCTCTGATTTCTCTGCCGAGAGGAGAGCCCGGGGCAGACCGATCCGTGTGCTGGGGTCATTCGGGCCTGGCAGCTCCCACAGGAGCTGTGACTCCCAGCAGGAGCTGCCCTGCGAGTGTCCAGGCAGCGGACTGAGGGGCACCAGGACGGGGTGCACCCAGAAGTCCAACATGCCCCTCCGTGTCTCTGCTTAGCCAGGGGGGTCTGGGAAGCATGAACTGGGCTGCCTTCCTTTTTTTCTTTGTACTAGACGCCCGGTGCACGAAATTTGTGCACATTGAAAGGAAATTAATCGGGAGGTGACCATCAGGGCGGGACTGGGCGAGACAGCAGGACACGCCCTGGAGCCAACCTCCCGCGGCCACTCCCTGGCATCTGCAGAGTGAGCGGGGTCCCTCCGGCAGGTGGGGTCCCTCGTCCTGGCCTGTGGGGATCGGACCACAACTGGCTCTCCGCCATCCCCGGAGGGGGTCCCAGAGTGCGAGAGGGCACTCTGCAAAGTTGCTGTCTACGGGGGGTGGAATGCAAACGCACATGTGCAGTAAACCAGATTCGGGGCCGACAGGGCCCCAGCAACAACATAACCCAGGGCCGAAGGTGGAATCGCGCAGCCCCGTGAGGAATCGGGCTCCCTCCTCTCTGGTTTCAGGGTTTGTCATCCGAGAACCCCTGCTGCCACGTCACTGCAGCTCGGCAGCTCCGGCATTGAGAACCTGCCCCCTGGTGGTCAGTGCGTGTAATAGCAACCGGTCGTTCTGTTCATTCCGCTGTAATGGTCGCTTAGGCTTTTATTATATAGAAGATTTTTATTGATTTCAGAGAGGAGCGGGGAGGGAGAGAGAGAGAGAGACATCAATGATAAGAGAGAATCATTGATCGGCTGACTCCTATACGCCTCACACTGGGAATTGAGCCCATAACCCGGGCATGTGCCCTGACCATGAATCAAACGCTGACCTCATGGTTCACAGGTATATGCTCAACCACTGAGCCATGTCAGCCGGGCTGGGCGGCCTTCTTATGTCAACAGGAGTCACCCCTGGGAGAACCATCAGCTTCGCCAAGACGATCTTCAGGCACCTGCACCTACCCCTACCCCTAACTCTAACCCCCAACCCAACTGCAACCCCAACCCCAACCCTAACCCTTCCCACTGGACAAAACCCTCTACACCAGTGGTTCTCAACCTTCCTAATGCCGCAACCCTTTAATACAGTTCCTCATGTTGTGGTGAGCCCCAACCATAAAATTATTTTCGTTGCTACATCATAACTGTAATTTTGCTAGTGTTATGAATCGTGATGTAAATATCTGTATTTTCCGATGGTCTTAGGCGACCCTGCTAGCGGTTCTCAACCTGTGGGTCGCGACCATCGGAAAACACAGATATTTACATTATGATTCATAACACTAGCAAAATTACAGTTATGACGTAGCAACGAAAATAATTTTATGGTTGGGGTCACCACAACAGGAGGAACTGTATTAAAGGGCTGTGGCATTAGGAAGGTTGAGAACCACTGGTTTACACTGGTTCCCGGAGCCTCCGGGTCCCAGAGGCCAGGCTGTCGGGGGAGGGCAGCGGCAGGCGGGTGGGGCAGGTCCTGCCCAGTTGTTAAAAGAGACAGAGAGACGGGTCAATGAACTCGGAGGGTCAGCGTGGGCACTGCTGGGTGGGCAGGTGTCCCCAGGGCAGAGTCCTTGCCGAGGTCGGGTTGGGGTATCATCCATCTGTCTCCCCACAGACACCTCCCCACTGGCCTCCTTCTCCCCCGACTTGCCTCGCTGGCCGTGGACACTCAGCCGCCTGGGCCCGGCCATCGTTACGCAATCCGGTCGGAGTCAGTCACTGGCTAAGCCACGGGGCAGCTGCGGGCTGGCTCCCTGCACGGCGGACCGGCTGACGCTCAGAGCCGCGTTGTTACGCATCACCTCGTCCAGGCAATGAGCGTGCCTCTCGGGGCACGAGGACGAGTCCGATGTGAAGAACCTGGCACAGAGCGGGGGACGGGGACCGAACCCCAAGTATCCGGCGAATGTGACCCGCAGTCCCTTCCCGCAAACCGCCGCGCCGCCCCCACACCAGCACGCAGCCCCTCTAATACCGAATTTGTATTCCGTCTCCGCGGTGTGCTTTGTCTCTTAGGCCTTAATTTCATGAGTGAGTGCTTTGAAAAGGAGGGTGATCACCAGTTTAGCGAGAGGCCATGCAATTCCTAATTGCCTTTCCAGAGAGTTCTTCCTGGGGCGCATGCACAAGGACTTCTCCGGCCCCTCACTATCCTCCCACGGGCTGGCGGGCTTCCCTGCACCTTCACCATCAACCAGTCCGCGCTCTGCCCGCCAATGCGACCCCGGACCAGGAAGTCCTGCCGCTGCCCACCCACAGCCCACACCTGCACCCGCACCCACAGCCGCCCCCGCAGCCACTCGCCTGCCCCCTTCCTGCACTCCGCCTCCTCCCGCCTGCCACCTGCTGGAGTTTGTTTGTTAGCCTCACTGGAGTATCACTAATATACAATCGATCGCACCCATCTTGACGCCCGTGGACATATGCAAATGCCCATGATACCGTCACCACAAGCTAGTACAAAACATGTCTACCCCTCCCAAACTTCCTGAACACAGCCTGCGACCTGTCATGTTAAAGGTATTACAGCGCACGATACGGTGTTTCTAACTATAGACCAAGGGGACGGCAGGTCTCCAGCAGGGTCCTCTATACCCGCTGAGCATCAGCACCCCAGTCCCGCCCCCGGCCCCCAGCAGGGTCCTCTGTACCCACTGAGCATCAGCACCCCAGTC
>NC_137078.1:101152304-101252304 GCF_951640355.1 Cnephaeus nilssonii | reverse complement strand
CTGGGTGTGGTGTCACGCCTTTCCGCGGGGACCGTGCTGTCGATGTGAGGAACTCCGGATGGAAGCCAGGGCCCACTCTGTGGCCCCGCGAGCAGCGGCAGCCAGCAGGGACGCGGGCGGGCACCCCGGGAGGCACTGCTCCAGGTGGTGAGGGAGGCGCGGACCGGAGCCGAGTCCCGGGGGAGGCGATGCAGGCGGAGGCCGCTCGGCACCGGCTCCTCACGGCTGTCCACGCGGCCACGGCTGTCACGTGTCGCACACGCCACGGGCTGTGCGGGCCCCGGTGAGGACCGGGGGCCCCGGGGAGCGTCCTGCGCGGACCGTGTGTCTGCGTCCCGGAGCTGGACGGCGCCCACGCTGGAACCCGCAGCCACGCGGGTAGCTCCGTGTTCTGCGCGGGGAAAAGTTTACAAATGGCTCCCGAGCGGAGTAATTTCATTTGCTGTGAAGTAAAGTTAAAGCAAATTGCACTAAATTAATATTGACTCAAATTAAGCCATTTATCTCTTTATGCATTTCAGCTCCACATCAGATACAATCATTGCTGTGGCTGCTCCCCGGCAAATAAAATCACCAGGGAAACCGCACCGCCCGGTGGCTCCCTTTTCCGGGAAACACGCCCCCCCCACCCCCGCGTGGCTGCAGGAAGTGGAGCTGCCGGACCGCTCGCTCCGGTGGCGGCGGCGTGAGGGCTGCGGGGCGGCCCCGGGCCCACTCAGGACGGGCCGCATCCCACCCCGGCCCTGAGCGCGGCCGTCAGTTCGCTGCGGCGACAGGAGCCGCGCCTCCGTGTTCCAGACGCGGGCGGGGTGCTGCGTGGACCCCGTGGGCAGCCGTGTCTCCGCGGCGGAGTCCCGTCTGGCCTGCGTGCTGCTCCCACCGACCTCTCCCTTCTTCACGGAGCAGAGCCGCAGACAAGGAGACGGTGAACCCCAGGCCAAAGCCACGCGTGAGGCCAAACCCGTTCAGGTGCTCAGGTCTGAAGTATGTACACAGGTGTGCACGCACATGAACACGCATGCGTGCCTGGCCTCCGCTGCTCTGGACCTGGGCTGACACTGGTCAGCACAGCATGGTGGTGGCCCATGCCGGACTGTCCCTGCCGCCCCAGGCTCAGCCAACAGCGGGCAGGACCACCGCCTCCCGGATGACCAGGGAAGCAGGGGACTGTCCGTGAGTAGATGAGGGACGGCTACGCTGGGACGGACAGCTGAGTGACTGCCCTGTGCTCAGTGAGGACAGCGAGAGGCGGGTGTCCGTCCGCCCGGGCTGTGGGCACGGAGCACCGTGGACGGGGGTGTGGACGGCAGACGCTGCCTCTCCGAGTCCCGGAGGCTGCAAGGCCAAGATCAAGGCTCCGGCAGACTCGGTGTCTGGAGGCCAGCCTCCGGGCACACAGACGCCTTCTCCGTGAGTCCCCACGGTGGGGAGGGGGGGAGCCCCACGGGACCCCTTGTTAACGGCTGGTCCCCTGTGTGAGGGCTGCACCTCTCAGCACCACAGCATTAGCACCTAGAATTTCAACATAACATTTGGGAGGGGGGGGGGCAGACATTCAGCCCTGGCAGGTGGGGTCAGAACCACGAGCCTCTGCCAAGACCCCGAGCGAGGACTCCCCAAGATGCATCGCGTGAAGGCCCTGATGACCCCACGTACAGCCAGGGGGTGAGGACTTCAGCACACGAACCCCTGCGGGTCCAGTCCAGCCCGTGACGGGCGCCTCAGTGTGGAATGGGCTCTGGACCGGCGCTGTATGTGGTGGCCGATCCCCGCTCCATGACGGCTGGACGAGGCCAACAGTCCGGGAGCCGGGATGTACCGGGGGGCCTTTCTGGCAGAGTTCCTGGCTGAGTGGCCACACACTGCCTCAGATGGAGCCACGTAGCCTACTCCCCTCCATCTCTTACCCCATCGCTGAGCGCAGGCAAAACACACCGGATCCAAACTTGAACGCGAAGACCGTGGCGGGCACCTAACCCAGGTGGGCATCTAACCCAGGTGGGCACCTAACCCAGGTGGGCATCTAACCCATGCGGGCATCTAACCCAGGCGGGCATCTAACCCAGGCGGGCATCTAACCCAGGCGGGCACCTAACCCAGGTGGGCATCTAACCCAGGCGGGCATCTAACCCAGGTGGGCATCTAAACCGGGCGGGCACCTAACTCAGGCTGGCAAGTAGGTTTCAGTTCCACACCAGGTGTGTTCCACCCACAGAGACAGACGTGAGGACGTGTCATAACGATGGGTCACATCTGCCAGGGGCACGGGCGGGGAATGTACCCCCTGAGTCTCAGACCGCCCACACCGGAACCCATCCAACACCCTGCAGGACCTAATGGCCAGGATGGGACTGACCACACCGTCACCCGCAACCAGGGGCCGCATTTTAAACCCAAGTTCTCAACCTGTAATGTAGAATTCCTCTGTTCTAGCCACACCTTGGCTTCTGGTGGTTAAAACAAAAGCACGCATTCACTGACATTTTTCCATGTCCTTCTCCCCGAAACCAGACAGACCAGACGGTCACGGAGCAGGTACGTCTCCTGCCAAAGCCATCCTGCCGCGTGGCACCAGGAAGCGGAGAAAACGGGCAGAGACCCCTGGGCCACGAGCTGCACCCCGACTCCAGTCCCGGCAACTCCAAGACGGCACCTCGTTAACAAAAGCTGTATTAGTCTCCAGTGGCTGCGGTAACAGATTTCCCCGACGTGGCGGCTGGCCACAACCCACACGGATTCACTTCCCGTTCTGAGGTCAGAAATGCCAGCTCGGTTTCCCTGGGCCCAAAGCCGGGTGCCCGCGCCGTCAGGGGCCACAGAGGCTGCAGGGGAGGCGGGGCCCTGCCTTGCCCAGCGTGGGCGCTGCTTCTCTGCGTGGCATCTTCCTTCACCCTCAAAGCCTCCTGCTTCCTTCCTCACACCCTCTCCTCCTCCACAGAGACCCTCTGACTACCTCTGGGGTCCATCCAGACAACCCAGCGTGGACGAAAAGGGGCCACATGCTAATCTAACCCAACAGGCTCAGGGGAGCCTGCGTGGAGGCCTTGCAAACTCAAAGACCGAAAGTCACCACCAAGGGTGGTCTGAAAGAAATTAAAACTTTAACGAAAAGCAGTTCACGGCGGGTCGTCAGGTCCTAGGCCAGTACCCTCCCTGACCGAGATCAACTTTGATCTTAACTGAGCCCATGGTCTGTTTGCATCTGGGATAACACACCTGTGGGATGTCAGGGTAACTTCCCTTTTTCCGGACCCCTCAGGGCGGTACCACATTCCCTCCGTGTTATTGTTATCACGTTAATTGCTGACTGTTAACACCTGTGTCCTGTGCCCACCTGTGTACAAGAAGCATGTGTCTATCATTTTACTCTTCCTCCAATCCCAGACTCTCCCGCTTTGCTTTCTCCCGCCTCCCTGATCTACCGCCAGTGGATGTCACGTGACCCACCTACTCGCCTCCTTGGACTGTCCTGTGTAAACCCAGGTGCAGAACTGCCTTCTCCTCCGTTGAGGTTCTGCTTCCCGGGAACTGTGGACCGTTTGGCTCAAATAAACTCACAAACATTCTTTGCAGTTTGAATGTTTCTTACGTGAGCACCGGGGGACCTCCCAGCTCTACGAACCCAACGTCATCACGCCCACGAAATCCCTTCACCACTGAGGTCACACGCACGGGGCCGGGGCGTAGGACTCAGGACCTTCGGGGGCATCAGCTGCTCACCCACAAGCCACCCAGACCCCTTCCTTACAATCCGTGTATCTCCTCCCCCAGAGGCCGCCACTCTCCGGTCCCCCGTCTGTCTCTGGCCTCAGACCCACATCTTCTGGGGCCGGGGGGGGGGGGGGGGCGGCGGGTAAAATGACCCCAGTGAGTTCTGAATTTGCCTGGAACGTCTCCTGGGTCGCAGTCAGTTCTGCTAAAATGCAGCAGAGGTGCTTGCTCCTAAAAGCCATTGCCTTGCACAAAATCGCTCAGGAAACCGCAGGGCTGGTGGGGAAATCAGGTCAGTAGGGCGACAGTGAGAAGCCTGGGGAGTGAGTGACCTATTTAACACGGCAGCACCGCTGCCCAGTCACCCGGCTACACAGGCCGCCGCCCGCGCAGCTCCTCACCTGGGGCGCCCGCAGGTGCAGGTGGACGTGGCTGCTGGACCAGCTAGGGCTCCTGTGTACTTCCTGTGAGGGTGGAAGGGCCCGGGCCATGTTCCAGCGGTGGGCGTGGCGGCGCGGGGGCGTGGCGGCGCGGGGGGCGTGGCTCACACCCGGCAGGGCAGGTGGAGGTTGGCGGGAGGGGAGGCAGGCCGCAGGAGGGTTCCCGACTCCTCTGCGCAGCTGGAGGCCCTCTCTGCCTTCTCCGAGTTCTGGGGACCAAATTGCCCAGAAGCGAACTCGAAGGAACCTGAATGCACCGTGCTCAGGGGGTTCCCGGCACGTCGGGGGCACGGGAACCCATCTGCATTTGCAGAGCCGGTCAAAGCAGAACTGACCATGGGATGGGCTGTCAGCGGGCTGCGTCCTTCCCCACCCGGGGGCAGCGGGGGGACAGGCAGGAACGGAGTCCCCGTGGGAACCAGGGCGGCTGGAGGGGCGTGGGCTGGGCATGCGCTGGGGGAGGGCGTGCACACAGGCGCACACACGTAGGCACACGTGCACACACACGTGGGAGGTGATGGAGCTGCTGCTGTTCGCCTCCTGGCTCTCTCCAGGCGCCAGCACCTGGGCGGCCCTTAGCTCCGCTCTTTGCTCTTTGTTCTGCAGCTTCCACCGGTCCCTCCCCCCGCCCTGCCCTGGAGGGACCGGCCTCCACTTCCTGGGTCAGGTGGCTGGTCCAGAGGACTCGGCAGGGGGGGGGGGGGGGGGACCGCAGACAGAGTCAGAAATACGCCCTGAGAGGGGGCACGGCCGGGGCGGAGGCCGGCGATTAAAATGACCCACGTGTCAGGCGCGAAATAGTAGCTCCTGATACCGACCCCTGTGGAGTGGGAGGCCCCTTATATCTCCCGGGAAACGGCAGTTTTATGCCCACGCGGGCCGCGTGTCTGGGGGTGATGGCAGGAATAACTCACGTCATTTGCGCTGTCCCAGACCAGCCGGCAGAGGATTTCCTGGCTTCCCGGCTTTAAAGCCAGACCTTTAAAATACAGATTTAGGAGAATGCTGAACGATCGCCCGCTCCAGGGGATTAAGTGCCCAGCAAACAGCCAGACTGATGGTCCCTGGGGTGCGCTGCCCTCCTTATGTCCACATGCATCAGCCTGGACTCCGGCCTGGTTCACACGCCTTCCCCACACTCATGCACTCACACACACACACAGGCAACAAGCACACACATAGACATGCACGTACACACATGCACATTCATGCACATCCTCTCTTTTTGCTCTCGCTCTCAGTCACCATTCCTTTGCTCCTTCATGCCTGCTCACCAGGGCAGGTGCCACAAAGCCCAAGGTGACCCCCGGGAGCTGAGCCGGAGGCCTGCGCCCCTGGCAGCCAGCGCCCGGCCCTGGGGAGACGCCTCTACCCTGGAATAAGAGGGGGGGCGGTTCCCAGAGGACAAATGAAGAAGCGGTTTGGGAGGAAGAGGACACAGCGATCTGTGACCGTGGAGTGCGCTCAACTAATGCATGTTTCTCCACCTTCTCCCGGCTTTCATTACGAACCCTGTTACAAACAGACAAAAGCAGGCGAACTTTTAAATGTGACCCCGAAGCCCACCGGACACGGTCCCTGCCAGCAATCGGTGCGCTTCGTCTCACTAGGTTTTCTAAATGCGCACACACCTGCCTACCCGTGGGCAGTCACACCCAGCACAGAGCCAGCCTCTCGACTGGATGCAGCCTGAGGCCATCAGTGCGTCCCCCTGCCCCCCCCCCCCCAGAGCCGTCCTGTGCGTCCCCCCCCCCCGCGCCGTCCTGTGTGACCCCCCCCCCCAGCGCCATCCTGTGCATCCCCCCCAGCGCCATCCTGTACCCCCCAGCACCGTCCTGTAACCCCCCCCCCCAGCGTCATCCTGTACCCCCCAGCGCCGTCCTGTGTGTCTCTCCGTGAACTGGGAACAGGGAACTAGGGGTCTGCACCTCCCATTCAGGATCACACTGCAGCCGTTCCCCCACCAGTTAGTTCTTAAACCGTAATTAATTCCTTTTAGGTGTGAGTGCTTCATTTACTTATTTTTAAGATTTTTATTTTCCACTGACAGTTTATATTCAGTGTCACTTTGCATTAGTTCAGGTGCACAGCATAGCAGTTAGACAATCATACAAAGTGTCCCCGATAATCCCCGCATCCACCTGGCGCTCTACACAGTTATTACATTATCATTGATTATATTCCCCATGCCCCTCCCCCCACCGTGCCGCTGGCCCCCTCCCCTGCCATGGGCTGCTGCCTCCAGCTGCCTCCTGGTGAGCTCTCTGGGTCACACCCTATTATCCCTCAGAGCTCAGTGCGATGCCCTGTTGGTGCTTTATACTCTTGGTGATTAGAATGAATGAATGTATGAATGAATGAATGAATGAATGGAAGGATGCTGGCTGGATGGATGATGGATGGATGAATGGATGGATGGATGAATGGATAGATGAGTGGATGGATGAATGGATGGATGGATGGATGATTGGATGGATGGATGATGGAGGATGGATGGATGGATGGATGGATGGATGATGGATGGATGGATGGATGAATGGATGGATGGATGAATGAATGGATGAATGGATGGATGATGGATGGATGGATGAATGGATGGATGAATGAATGGATGGATGGATGGATGAATGGATGGATGAATGAATGGATGGATGGATGGATGGATGAATGGATGAATTGATGAGTGGATGGATGGATGATGGATGGATGAATGGATGAATTGATGAGTGGATGGATGGATGGATGGATGATGGATGGATGGATGGATGGGTGATGAATGAATGAATGGATGGATGGATGGATGGATGGAAGGATGGATGAATGGATGAATGAATGAATGGATGGATGGATGGATGGATGGATGAATGGATGAATGAATGGATGGATGGGTGGATGGATGGATGGATGGATGAATGAATGGATGGATGGATGGATGGATGGATGGATGGATGGATGAATGAATGAATGAATGGATGGATGGATGGATGAATGGACGAATGAACGAATGAACGGATGGATGGATGGATGGATGGATGGATGGATAGATTTCTGGCCCCTCCGAGCTTCCAGAAGGAGCCAACGATGCTGGTACCCTGAGCTTGAACTTCTGGCCTCAGAACCGTGAGAGAAAACATGTTGGCTGTGTTACGCCCCCCAGTTTGTGGTCACTTGTTACAGCAGCCACGAGACCCTCATACACCATCACCCCTTACAAGGCCACGGGCCACGACCGGCCAGGGTGTAGAAGGCAGTCTGCTGGGAGGGTTGGCTACAGTCCACGGGACGAGTGGGCCTGGCTCGAGAGCTTTTACAAGAACCCCCCAAAACAAACCCCGTTACTAGGGGTGGGCTGACCTGAGTCGCTGGCAGCCCTGGTCACTGGTGGCCCTGGCCACCTCCTTCTCCAATGCCCAAGCACCAGTCCGCTGTCCGCAGGGACACGGAGGCCCGGCCGGTGAGACCTGGGCTGTTGTCCCCTGGAGCACGCTCCGGCCCTCAGTCCGGCTGCCGGCTCTGCGGTCACAGAAGATGCTTCTAGCAGCCTCTCCGCAGGACCCGCTTCTGAGCGCGAACAGCAGGCCAGCCGTGGTCTGTGCCTCATGCATATGTATTTATGGGCATTTAAGGAGGCCCTTGCAGAAATGCAGATGTAGTCGCTAACCACAATGTGTTTTATTGCCCACGCAGGCCCTTTTGTAATATCCTCTGGATTCGTATTAGAGGAGATTTCAAACCCAGCGGCTGACCCGCCGGCCGCTGCTGCCTGCCCGCGAGCGGCTTTATTTAATAACAAAGTGTCTTATTTAAAGTCCTGCTATTGACGGCTTGCCCGCGGAGGCGCGAACGTTCCAGAATGCGCTATGATGTGTATTATTGGCCGAATCCACCGCCGTGCTGTTGTCAGGCCAATTTCCCTTTTATGTTCCTGGTGCTCACAAGCCCTTAGAAGACGCGCCTGCGTTTTGCAGCGGGCGCGCGTCCCGGACGTTTTCCCCTTTTGAAACCGGAAAGGCTGCGTCATGTCCTAGAGAGGCTGCGAGCTGACAGGGGAGAAGGCACACCGGGAGGCAGAGGAGTGCTCGGCTGGTGCGGGGCCGCAGCCCATGGGGCCGAGGGGTGCGTGCGAGCCCCAGGGGCTGGTGTCCACAAAGAAGTGGGCGCTGCGTGGCTGGGAACACCCCACACACATTGGGGGTCAGAAGTATTGAGAGGAGAAAAGTGGGTTTCTCCTCCAACATAAAAGGAAAAATAGTGGGGAATCCACAAGAATTTCTGCCCAGCCGTGTGGCTCAGGGGTTGAGCGTCGACCTATGAACCAGGAGGTCACGGTTTGATTCCATGGTTCAGGGCACAGGCCCGGTTGCAGCTAGATCCCCAGTAGGGGGCGTGCAGGAGGCAGCTGATCAGTGATTCTCTCCCATCATTGATGTTTCTCTCTCCCTCTCCCTCTCCCTTCCTCTCTGACATCAATACAATAAATTTAAAAAAAAAAAGAATTTCCAAAGCAGAGTTCCCTGTTTCCCCGCCCACAAGCCCCGGGTGCTGTCCACTAAGTTGTGTCCCTTGAAATTCACGGGGGAAAGTCCTAACCCGCAAACCCCCAGTGGGCCTGTGTGGAGATGGGGCCTCTGAGGAGCTCATTAGGTAAACTGAGGCCATAGGGTGGGGCCCTGACCGGTAGGCTGAGTGTCCTCAGAGGAGGGGACACCAGAGAGCTCCGTCTGTCTGTCTCTCCCCGCAGGCTAGGACCCAGAGACAGGTGGCTGTCTGTCTGTCTCTCCCCGAAGGCGAGGACCCAGGGACAAGGTGGCCGTCTGTCTGTCAGCCAGGCAGCGGGCCCTCACCAGGAACCGTGTCTGCTGGCACCTTGGTCAGGGACCTCCAGCCTCAAGCCTGCGAGAGAGAAACGTCTGTGGTCTGAGCCGTCCAGCCTTGGCATTTACTGTGGCAGCCTGAGGGGACGGGGACGGGTCAGGCCCGTGCCCCTGGTGCCGCCTGCCGTGACCGCTTTAATCGGGCAGGGCCGTCCTGGAGCTCTGAGACCTTCCCGGCCAGGATCCTATGACACACGGAAGCCCTGGGGCCAGGCAGGGGGTGGAAGGGATGGGGGTCCCCCAGGACAGGGCCCGGCCGGCCCACACCTCTTCCTCGGCTGGCAGGCAACGCCGAGCTCACCCATCACTTCTATTTCCTTTCGGGATCTTTGCATGGCATTCCCCCCCCCCTCCCCCAGCCCCCCGCAATGCAGGAGTGGCCAGGCCTTGTTTATGGGCCCAACAGAAGTGGAGGCCCGGCGGGAAGCAGATGCAGGGGCCCGCCCAGCCCAGCGCCGCTGCACCCCCATGGGCGATGGGGCCCAGCAGGCGCCCCCCCCCCCCCCTCAGTCTCCTGCCGGGAGCAGGCTTGTTTCCACCGGGAACTCGGCTCAGGTTGGCCGGGGAGCAGATCCAACCACTGTTTTCCTAGCCACGCGGGAGGCCCGTTGGATTCTTTACGAGGCCAATAAATTCCCGGTCGCTTTATCTTCCATCAGGACGACATTAACAGGAAGCCCTCCGTGAGGCATAAATCGTCACACATCGAGGACGCGGCGCCGGGACATCGGAGAGGCCGCTAACAGGCGCTGCGCCCGCGGAGGACCCTGCGCGATGCCAGCCGACCCTCCCGCCGGCCAGCGTCCTGCGGCTGTGGGCCGTCGACCGGGTCTAACCGGGCCGCAGGGACATGAGCAGCACCGGGCGCCTGGGCAACGGGAGGCTCGGACTACCTCGCAGGAGGCTCCGGAAGGAGGTGCGGGCGAGCTGGCCAGGCAGGAGCCTGGATGCCGGCGCTGGGCTGGCCGGGCGCTCCTGCCGGACCCCACACCCTGCGGCTGAAAGAGCTATGCACCCTAACCAGAGGGTGTCTGCCCAGGAGGCCCCCCGGGGGATTTCCACCTCCCGGGAGATGCCAGCAGGTCCCGCCCTGGGGGAGGACTCCCCCGGTGCCCAGGCAGGAGGCGGGTCGTGAGGACACGCACTTCGCTGCTCCTGGCAGAGTTTCCAGGTGTTCTCACTGGCTCACTGAATCAGGCCGAGACCTCCAGGCAAAGGCGGCGGGGGTGGTGGTGGGGGGGGTGGCCACACTGGCTTAGCTGTGGGGCTCACACTGAACTCAAAACACAGGGCCCAAAGGGAGAGAACCAGCCCCGTTCATGGGCTGCTGGGGGCTGCCACCATGCTGGGTCATGGAGGGCCTGCAGGGTGGAGGAGAGACATCCGTGTTGGACAGGTCGGGGTCACATGGTCTGGGTCATACAGTCCAGGTTACACGGTCTGGGCCACACGGTCTGGGCAACATGGTCCAGTCTGGGTCACATGGTCTGGGTCACATGGTCTGGGTCACACAGTCTGGGCCACACGGTCTGGGCCACATGGTCCGGTCTGGGTCACATGGTCCGGGTCACATGGTCCAGGTCACACGGTCTGGGTCACACAGTCTGGGCCACATGGTCCGGTCTGGGTCACATGGTCCGGGTCACATGGTCCAGGTCACATGGTCTGGGTCACACGGTCTGGGCCACATGGTCCAGTCTGGGTCACATGGTCCAGGTCACATGGTCCAGGTCACATGGTCTGGGTCACACGGTCTGGGCCACATGGTCCGGTCTGGGTCACATGGTCCGGGTCACACGGTCCGGGTCACACAGTCTGGGTCACATGGTCTGGTCCGGGTCACACAGTCCAGGTCACACGGTCTGGGTCACAGGGTCTGGGTCACATGGTCCGGTCTGAGACACACAGTCTGGGATACACAGTCCGGGTCACACGGTCCGGGTCACACGGTCTGGGTCACACAGTCTGGGTCACATGGTCTGGTCTGGGTCACTTGGTCCGGGTCGCACGGTCTGGGTCACATGGTCTGGTCTGGGTCACACAGTCCAGGTCACACGGTCTGGGTCACACAGTCTGGGTCACATGGTCCGGTCTGGGTCACTTGGTCTGGGTCACACGGTCTGGGCCACATGGTCCGGGTCACATGGTCTGGGTCACACGGTCTGGGTCACATGGTCTGGGTCACATGGTCTGGGTCACACAGTCTGGGCCACACGGTCTGGGCCACATGGTCCGGTCTGGGTCACATGGTCCGGTCTGAGACACACAGTCTGGGATACACAGTCCGGGTCACACGGTCCGGGTCACACGGTCTGGGTCACACAGTCTGGGTCACATGGTCTGGTCTGGGTCACTTGGTCCGGGTCACACGGTCTGGGTCACACGGTCTGGGTCACATGGTCTGGTCTGGGTCACACAGTCCAGGTCACACGGTCTGGGTCACACAGTCTGGGTCACATGGTCCGGTCTGGGTCACTTGGTCTGGGTCACACGGTCTGGGTCACATGGTCTGGGTCACATGGTCTGGGTCACACAGTCTGGGCCACACGGTCTGGGCCACATGGTCCGGTCTGGGTCACATGGTCCGGGTCACATGGTCCAGGTCACATGGTCTGGGTCACACGGTCTGGGCCACATGGTCCAGTCTGGGTCACATGGTCCGGGTCACATGGTCCAGGTCACATGGTCTGGGTCACACGGTCTGGGCCACATGGTCCGGTCTGGGTCACATGGTCCGGGTCACACGGTCCGGGTCACACAGTCTGGGTCACATGGTCTGGTCCGGGTCACACAGTCCAGGTCACACGGTCTGGGTCACAGGGTCTGGGTCACATGGTCCGGTCTGAGACACACAGTCTGGGATACACAGTCTGGGTCACACGGTCCGGGTCACACGGTCTGGGTCACACATCTGGGTCACATGGTCTGGTCTGGGTCACTTGGTCCGGGTCACACGGTCTGGGTCACACGGTCTGGGTCACATGGTCTGGTCTGGGTCACACAGTCCAGGTCACACGGTCTGGGTCACACAGTCTGGGTCACATGGTCCGGTCTGGGTCACTTGGTCTGGGTCACACGGTCTGGGTCACATGGTCTGGGTCACATGGTCTGGGTCACACAGTCTGGGCCACACGGTCTGGGCCACATGGTCCGGTCTGGGTCACATGGTCCGGGTCACACGGTCCGGGTCACACAGTCTGGGTCACATGGTCTGGTCCGGGTCACACAGTCCAGGTCACACGGTCTGGGTCACAGGGTCTGGGTCACATGGTCCGGTCTGAGACACACAGTCTGGGATACACAGTCTGGGTCACACGGTCCGGGTCACACGGTCTGGGTCACACATCTGGGTCACATGGTCTGGTCTGGGTCACTTGGTCCGGGTCACACGGTCTGGGTCACACGGTCTGGGTCACATGGTCTGGTCTGGGTCACACAGTCCAGGTCACACAGTCTGGGTCACACAGTCTGGGTCACATGGTCCGGTCTGGGTCACTTGGTCTGGGTCACTTGGTCTGGGTCACATGGTCTGGGTCACATGGTCTGGGTCACATGGTCCAGGTCACATGGTCTGGGTCACACGGTCTGGGCCACATGGTCCAGTCTGGGTCACATGGTCCGGGTCACATGGTCCAGGTCACATGGTCTGGGTCACACGGTCTGGGCCACATGGTCCGGTCTGGGTCACATGGTCCGGGTCACACGGTCCGGGTCACACAGTCTGGGTCACATGGTCTGGTCCGGGTCACACAGTCCAGGTCACACGGTCTGGGTCACAGGGTCTGGGTCACATGGTCCGGTCTGAGACACACAGTCTGGGATACACAGTCCGGGTCACACGGTCCGGGTCACACGGTCTGGGTCACACAGTCTGGGTCACATGGTCTGGTCTGGGTCACTTGGTCCGGGTCACACGGTCTGGGTCACACGGTCTGGGTCACATGGTCTGGTCTGGGTCACACAGTCCAGGTCACACGGTCTGGGTCACACAGTCTGGGTCACATGGTCCGGTCTGGGTCACATGGTCCGGGTCACATGGTCCGGGTCACATGGTCTGGGCCACACGGTCTGGGCCACATGGTCCGGTCTGGGTCACATGGTCCGGGTCACATGGTCCAGGTCACATGGTCTGGGTCACACGGTCTGGGCCACATGGTCCGGTCTGGGTCACATGGTCCGGGTCACATGGTCCAGGTCACATGGTCTGGGTCACACGGTCTGGGCCACATGGTCCAGTCTGGGTCACATGGTCCGGGTCACACGGTCCGGGTCACACAGTCTGGGTCACATGGTCTGGTCCGGGTCACACAGTCCAGGTCACACGGTCTGGGTCACATGGTCTGGGTCACATGGTCCGATCTGGGACACACAGTCTGGGATACACAGTCCGGGTCACACGGTCTGGGTCACACAGTCTGGGTCACATGGTCCGGTCTGGGTCACTTGGTCCAGGTCACACAGTCTGGGTCACATAGTCTGGGTCACATGGTCCGGTCTGGGACACACAGTCTGGGATACACAGTCCGGGTCACACAGTCTGGGTCACATGGTCTGGGTCACATGGTCCGGTCTGGGTCACTTGGTCCGGGTCACACAGTCTGGGTCACATGGTCTGGGTCACATGGTCTGGTCTGGGTGACATGGTCTGGGTGACATGGTCTGGGTGACATGGTCTGGGTCACATGGTCCGGTCTGGGTCACATGGTCCGAGTCACACGGTCTGGAACACAGGCCAGCGTTAGCTGCGTAGCCATCTGAGAATGAAGGTGAGAGAGCTTTCCAAACACTTTCAATCCCCAGGGGACATGAGAAGCAGGAGGGACCGAGCGAGAACGCAAAGCTAGTCACGGGCAGACTGTCACAGACGGGCGTCACTTCTGAGAAGGGACCCAGGTGGACCAGACACAGCTGCCAGCTCGGTGACGGGAGGTTAGAGGAGCCGTCAGAGGCGGCGGTGACAGGAAACAGCACCTGCTAGACGCAGGGGACAGCGGGGACCCTGCACGTCTCTCATTCAGGAAGGAGAAGGCATTTGAAGAAGAGAGGGCTGTCGGTTTTCCAACAGCGAAGAAAGGTGCGTGCGCTCAGACTTGAGAAGCCCCAGGTCCCACGCGAAATGAATGAACCAAATCCACACACGGACGCTTCACGGTAACGGCATCGCGCCACATGGACCGAGAGGAAACCGTCAGCTCCTCAGCGTCACAGACAAAGGGGACGCCTCCGATTCTGCCGAGGAAGAAGCTAGCCAGCCGACCAAGGAGCAAGATGCCCGGAGGGAGCGCTCATCAGCAGACAAGCGAGGGGGTCTCACGCGTGCAAGGGACCATCGCGACGGAGCGCCTCCCTATCCAGTTCCCCTCCCCCCCCCCCCCGCAGCCTCCGAAGCAGACCCCAAGCGTGGACTGTTCGCCCTGGCCGGTGGCTCCGTGGTTAGAACAGGCACGTCAACCTGGCAGCCACTGGCCACGAGTTTGACGTGCTGGGGTTAGAGTGATGGCCCGCGGACCAAAGACTCTCGGGTTTGAGTCCCGGTCAAGGGCACGCCGCTCAGTGGCAGGTTCAATCCCTCTGTGTGTGTCTGCACCCCCTGACTGAGTCAGGGCCCCCCTCAAAGACCTCCTCCTCCTCCACCAGCTCTGTCTCCCACAGACAGAGGGGGAGACACTCAGAGGGGACACAGGAACACAGGATAACACATGCTCTGTGACGCATGTCCCCGTCAGGCCTCCCGAGCGTGTCTGAGCGCGTCAGGGAAGGCAGTTGTCGGGAAACCGCCTCTTCGCCCGTGAACTGCAGGCCCGCGCAGCCCATCCATCTCGCTTACAACAGGACAAGCAAACAATTAGCGTTTCTGCGGTTCCCGTTTTCTCATTTTTCTGCTGTTAACAGACGGGTCATCCTTCCTTATGACGAGGAGCTCACAGTCAACGGGCCCCCTCGTTAGTGCTCGGAGACTGATGGCCGGCAGCGTGGCCGTCTCTCCCACCGCTGCGGGCGAGCTCAGGGCAGCCCTCAGCCCTGCAGCCCCCTCCTCCCTCCTCCCCTCAGCCCCCTCCTCCCTCCTCCCCTCAGCCTCCCCCTCCCTCCTCCCCTCAGCCTGCAGCCCCCTCCTCCCTCCTCCCTTCAGCCCCCTCCTCCCTCCTCCCCTCAGCCTCCTCCCTCAGCCCTGCAGCCCCCTCCTCCCTCCTCCCCTCAGCCTCCTCCCTCAGCCCTGCAGCCTCCTCCTCCCTCCTCCCCTCAGCCCCCTCCTCCCTCCTCCCCTCAGCCTCCTCCCTCAGCCCTGCAGTCTCCTCCTCCCTCAGCCCCTCAGCCTCCTCCTCCCTCCTCCCCTCAGTCTCCCCCCTCAGCCCTGCAGCCCCCTCCTCCCTCCTCCCCTCAGCCTCCTCCTCCCTCCTCCCCTCAGCCTCCTCCCTCAGCCTGCAGCCCCCTCCTCCCTCCTCCCCTCAGCCTCCTCCTCTCTCATCCCCTCAGCCCCCTCCCCCAGCCCTGCAGCCTCCTCCTCCCTCAGCCTCCTCCTCCCCTGAGCCTCCTCCCTCAGGCCGAAGCCTCCTCCCGCTCTGGTCCTCATACACCTCGCGCTGGGCGTTGGGCGCCACTGGAGGAGCATGGGGAATGTGCACAGAGCGCCCTGGCCCAGCGGGGAGGAGAGACGGGCGGGAAACTGTGGTTGGACCCAGAACCACTTCCCAGCAGCACACAAGAAGCCTCTGGGCCCTGCTTCTCAATCTGACGAGCTCTGACCTCGCTCCTTGCTCCTCTGACGCCTCAGACTGTGTGGTCTTGGGCGGGGGCGGGGGGGGCATCTCATCCTCCACCCTCTTAGGCTCAGGGGCGGGGCCTGCGGATGAAAACGGACCTCAGACTGACTCACAGGAGAAGGCACGTGCGTTACAGATTCCTAGTGTCCCAGCCACAGGAGCCTCGGCCGGAGGACGGGGCGGGGAGGGGTCGCACACCGGCTCCCACAGGCGGGCAGAGGGGGCTCTGGGGGAACGAGTGTTTCTGTAGAAGCGAGGAGGGCATTTATGGAAACACCAACGACGTTTGGGGAAACGGCCCCCAGGGACCAGGGGGAGACCCATCGTCTTGTGGCCACGTCGCCGGCCTGTGGTGCCCACTCCCCCCGAGGCAGGAGCGACGGAGGCGGCTTCTCGGGAAGATAAGGAATCTCAGGGACTAAGACCTTCAGCTCAAGATGATTCTTGGGCCAAAGTGGTCTATTTTGGGGTGACCCATCGAATCCCCTCGATGGACCCCATTCGCTGCTTCCTCATCCGCAGGCAGCTCCGCCTCTAACCCTGCCGCCCTGCGGGCATCTCCCCTCCTCCCTCCGTCCCTCCCCCTCCTGCCGTCCTTTCTGCCCCAGATTTTCCACACGGGATCTTCTTCCATTGCTTTGTAGAGAGCGTGGGAGGGAGGGAGGGAGAGGGAGGGAGAGAGAGAGAGAGAGAGAGATCCATGGGAGACATATTGATTGGGTGCCTCCCGCACCCGCCCAGGACAGGCATCAAACCTGCAACCCAGGTATGTGCCCTTGACCGGGAACCGAACCCGAGATTCTCAGGGTGCGGGCCGACGCTCCAACCACTGAGCCGCATCGTCCCTGCTCGAGGGCCTCTGGTTGGTAAGGTTCGGTGACGGTCACCCTGTCATCAGAGGAGAGATCCCGGCGGGGAGACCCTTCCATCGGCAAGACTCAGACGTCCGGGCGCGGCAGACCCAGCGTGGGCACCGTGTGGGCACCGGTGCGGACGGAGGAGCCGTGCCCGCCAGCAGGCTCTCCTGACCCACTTGGGGGGCACCGTCGACCCTCAGGGCGTCGAGAACTGCATGGGGGGGGCGGGCTCAGGGAGGCCTGGAGCAGCAGGGACCGGGCACAGGGCGCCCTGGTTTGCACAGTCGGGCTCCTGTCAATGAGCCGCTCTCCGCCCTGACGTCTGAGCAGCTTTCCTCTGGGATCCGGGAGCCGCTGCCAGGTGGCTCCGAGCGGCGCTTGTGGATGGACCCGCACCGCCGGCCGGACCCACGTCCCGGGAGAGCGACCCTTCTTTCTGATCCTTCTTTCTGACAGCCGCGGGGGTGAGGGCATCGGGCAGAACCACCACCATCAGGAAGCCAGGAAGCCGGGAACCCAGGAAGCCAGGAAGCCGGGAAGCCGGGAAGCCGGGAAGCCGGCATGTTTCCTGATGTTCCCGACGGGACGCTGGGCCCCGTGGAGAGCGGGAAGTGCCGCCTCGCTGACCGCTGACCGAGCGCCCAGCCCCCGCGGCCCCCAGCGCCCTGGCAGAGCGGCTGCCAGCCCGGTTCAGGGGGCGTTGTGTAGCCACATCCGCCAGGAAGATGGGGTCACAGCAGCCCGTTCGCCTGCAGAGAGACCAGCCGGCCGCAGGCCCAGGACTCGGGGCCTCGGGGAGGGAGGCGCTCGGGGAGGCGCTGGCCTTGGCCTCCCCCCTGAGCAGGCCCCGCGGGAGGAGCTGCTCGGCCGTCTCATTCTCTCCGACACGACCTTGGCCATGGAGGGTCTGGTCCCGGGTCTTCCTGAGGCTCATTAACACACCAGACCTCACCCCCCGCCCCCCGCCCTGCCTCACTGCCCCAGTGCCGCCTCCCAGGGCACAGCAGCTGACAGGGTTGGGGGGGGGAGGGGGGCAGGGCAGGCGTGAGGTTGGTGCTCAGACCCGTTAGTTACCGAATCGACCCACCGCCGAGGGCAAGGCCTGATGGAGGTTACATCCGCCCGGGGCTCAGGGACAGGCACTGAATGAATGAATGAATGAATGAGTAAAGGAACAAATGAGCAAAGGATGCTCTCTGTCCCCCTCAATGGCTGATGCATGTGCCCACCCCCCACACCCCTGGAGCAGCGAGCAAGGCCTCTGGGGGCGTCGCCGAGCTGGGCTGTGGGACAGGGAGGTAATTTTAGCTCAGTCCTAATTACCATCAGTCATGTAATGAGTGCGGGACAAGCCGGCAGTGCAGACTGGGAGACACGGGGACGTGGCCCACGTGGGACGGGAGCACAGCCGAGCAGTCGGGGCCGGGGCAGGGAGGGCCGGGGCAGGGAGGGATGGGGCAGGGAGAGACGGAGCAGGGAGGGACAGGGCAGGTAGGGATGGGGTAGGTAGGGACGGAGCAGGGAGGGCCGGGGCAGGGAGGGTCGGGGCAGGTAGGGCCGGGGCAGGGAGGGATGACTGGGCACCCGTTTTAAAAGGAGACCATTCCTCCCGACTCCGCATGGGGCACCGTGGGCGCATCCAGAACCCACTCAGAGAAACCCGAGTTTGTGCCCTGGCCCCGCCTCTTGGGCTCCGGCCCCCGAGGCCAGCTCCTGAAGCTCCTGGGCTCCTGCCCTGAAAACCGGGCATGGCGTCCCCGTGGCGCTGACGGGACCGGGCCGACAGGGACGCAAACAGTCCCCTGGCAGGACGGGCTCGGAGACCTTGCCCCTCTCCCGCGGCTCCTGCCCACGCGCCCAGCGGGGTCTGCGTCTGGGGGCGGAAAGCACCCATTCTCCCCAGGACGTCGCCCTGAAAGTGGTCCCGGGCGGGGGGGGGCGGGGGGCGGTGATGGGCGGGAGAGGAGACAGCACTAAGGGGTGAGCTTCCACCCACAAACCTGGGCGTCTGGCGCTCCAGCTGCCCCGGGCTGGGCGGGGTGTTGGCTGCTGGGCCCCACAGAGGGGCGGCTCCTGGTCCCCAAGGCAGAGATCCTGGGAGTTATGACAGACGCTGCTTCCTGCAGGGAAGCTGTCACCCACGGGAGGCAGGGCCACGGGCCGGGCAGGGTGGCCCGCAGGCTGGGCGGGGGCACAGGCAGGCAGCCACCTTCCCCGAGCTCGTGGCTTCTCGCCTGGACCTTCAATCTCCCGCAAAACAGGCAGCGAAGCCACTGCCAGGGACGCTTCTGAGCAGCCCTCCGAGCCGCCGTGACTGACACAGAGCCCTCCACGACGCGTCTGTTCTAATGGACAGTCCGTCTGTGTTGGCATAAGCGAGGCTAACAGCTCGGACGTTATATTTAAATTTCAGCTTTGAAAACCTGGGGAAGCCTCTCTGGGCTTCACCAGCCTCCGCCCGAGGGCCTGTCTCCCCACACATTGGCCCGGGCTCGCCCAGGCGCTGTGCACAGCACCAACCCGCAGCTCAGAGCCCCGGCACTCGCTCAGGTGAGCTGCTGAGTGCGTGTCAGCTGAGGAACAGAAGCGATTGGTGGAGGGAGTCGGGGTGAGATGGTTCCTAAGAGCCCGGGTAAGCTTGGTCAGAGCCTGCTGCATGGGCTGGTCTCGATCCGGTCCTGGGGTCCAGTCTTAAAGAATACACGTTGCTGTGTGTCATGCAAATTCCCTCCCTCGTTCTTCCCCCCTCGCTCTCTCACTCTCCCCCTCGCTCTAACAGAAGAGCCTGGCTGGGCTTCCCCGGGTTTTCAGAGCTGAAATTTAAATATAACGTCTGAGCTGTTAGCCTCGCTTATGCCAACACAGACGGACTGTCCATTAGAACAGACGCGTCGTGGAGGGCTCTGTGTCAGTCACAGCGGCTCGGAGGGCTGCTCGGAAGCGTCCCTGGCGGTGGCTTCGCTGCCTGTTTTGGGGGAGATTGAAGGTCCCGGCGAGAGGCCACGAGCTCGGGGAAGGTGGCTGCCTGCCTGTGCCCCCGCCCAGCCTGCGGGCCACCCTGCCCGGCCCGTGGCCCTGCCTCCCGTGGGTGACAGCTTCCCTGCAGGAAGCAGCGTCTGTCATAACTCCCAGCATCTCTGCCTTGGGGACCAGGAGCCGCCCCTCTGTGGGGCCCAGCAGCCAACACCCCGCCCAGCTCAGGGCAGCCGGAGCCCCAGACGCCCAGGTTTGTGGGTGGAAGCTCACCCCTTGGTGCTGGCCCTCGGGAGGGACCGTGTCCGTCCCAGCAACCCAGCGCCGGAAGGGCCCCTAGAAACGCCCAGCTCACGTCTCCCCATCTCCCCGTCTCCCCTGGTCTGTGTGACGGAGACTTGGCCCCGAGCCCGGGGAGCGGGGCGGGGGGTGTAGGGACAGAAGTTCCAGGAGGGACAGCAGGGGCCGGGCCGATGTGGGGAGCTGGACGGGGAGGCAGCAGTCGTGAAGTCCAACGCCGTCACCCTAGCTTCTGGCAAAGGTGCTCAGAGCTTCACCGCTGCTCGGAGGGACGAGTTCTGTGGGTGTAAGCGACGCCTCGCTGTCACACGTGTGGCCATTGCGAAGGGGGCGTGCTGTCAGAGTGTGTGGGAGTGGACACGGCCCCTCCGTGCGGGAGGCGAGGGTGAGAGCGGGGGGTCGGCTTCCAGGAAGGCTCTGTGGGAACTGGAGGGGGGCGGCGGGGTGGCGGGCTCGGGGCACAGCGAGGCCCGTGGTGATGGGCACACTCGGGCGGGGCCGACCTTGCACGACCTTGCACACCTGTGACAGCCACTCCGGCCTGTGAGCACAGCTCGCCCTGCCCGCCTGGGAGGGGCCGCCGGGGGCAGGTGAGCGGACCTGGACGCACACAGGCTGCGGGAGGTGCGGGTGACCCTGCCTGCGTCCCCCCTCCCTGCGACGGCACAGGAAACCGGACCCCAGGACCGGGTGGGTGTGGGGGAGACACGCAGGTGAGAGGATGGGTCACAAAAGGCGTGTGTGTGTGTGTGTGTGTGTGTGTGTGGAGGTTGTGTGTGTGTGTGTGTGTGTGTGTGTATGGAGGTTGTGTGTGTGTGTATGGAGGTTGTGTGTGTGTGTGTATGGAGGTTGTGTGTGTATGGAGGTTGTGTGTGTGTGTATGTGTATGGAGGTTGTGTGTGTGTGTGTATGGAGGTTGTGTGTGTGTATGTGTGTGTGTGTATGGAGGTTGTGTGTGTGTATGTGTGTGTGTGTATGGAGGTTGTGTGTGTGTGTATGTGTATGGAGGTTGTGTGTGTGTGTGTGTGTGTGGAGGTTGTGTGTGTATGTGTGTTTGTGTATGGAGGTTGTGTGTGTGTGTGTGTGTGTGGAGGTTGTGTGTGTGTGTATGGAGGTTGTGTGTGTATGGAGGTTGTGTGTGTGTGTGTGTGTATGGAGGTTGTGTGTGTGTATGGAGGTTGTGTGTGTGTGTATGGAGGTTGTATGTGTGTGTGTGTATGTGTGTGTGTGTATGGAGGTTGTGTGTGTGTGTATGGAGGTTGTGTGTGTGTGTATGGAGGTTGTGTGTGTGTGAGTATGGAGGTTGTGTGTGTGTGTGTATATGGAGGTTGTGTGTGTGTGTGTGGAGGTTGTGTGTGTGTGTGTGTGTGTGTGTATGGAGGTTGTGTGTGGTCAATAAAAGGGAATAGTATGTGGGGAGATCAGAGATGAGTAAAGCATCATGGGAGATTACTATGTCTCTCTAAGCGCCCAGGGGACAGCATGTGGGGGGCACCGGCATGCTTATCACCGAGAGGCATTCTGGTGTGTATGGTATCACCAGCCTTTCCTAGGTCTCTCATTTATTTTTATTTTTAATATAACTTTGTATTGATTTCAGAGAGGAAGGGAGAGGGAGAGAGAGAGAAACATCAATGATGAGAAAGAAACATCGATCAGCTGCCTCCTGCACGTCCCCTAGTGGGGATGGAGCCTGCAACCCGGGCCTGTGCCCTGACCAGGAATCAAACCGTGACCTCCTGGTCCCTAGGTGGACGCTCAACCACCGAGCCACGCCGGCCGGGCACGTCATCAGCTTCTTAACCCGGCGCAAACGCAGAGGAGCCACGTGCAGCACGAGGCTCTGGAGCCCGTGGAATGTCACGCACTGAGCGGGCGCACCTCCGCAGCGTGTGTCAACCCGAGCGTCCACACAGCACAGAGGCCGAGAGGCGAGCGGTCCCAACATCCTCTCTGCCCTGTGACAGCCGCAGGGACAGGACAGCCGCAGCGAACGCTCGCCGGGCTCTCGCTGTGTGCCACGTGCTGCCCGAGCACTGTCTGTGCCAACCACCTGAGCCCCACATCGACCCTAGGCAGGAGGTACCCCTTCTATAGGTGAAGCCCAGAGAGGCTTGGCGATTTTCCCAAGGCCACACAGCAGGGATGGGGACTCGAGGGGTCATGGAGAGTTTGAGTTCCTGACCTCACTCCCTGGCGTGTATCCCCCAAAGCCCATTGAATCCGTGACTGGAGGATTCCGGAGGCTTCAGAGCTGACAGCTGGGTCTTCTGGTTTATCTCAGTGTGAGAGGCTGGGGGGCTGGGGGGCTGGGGGGCCGTGGGGCTCACCCACCCTGCCGCCATCAAGAGGCCTGCAGCTCCTGGCTGGAGCTGACGGAGGAAAAGCAGAGCTGAGAGAGAGAAACGCCAAGAGCTCTGTTTGTGTCTCGGTTAGAATTCTGCCTGAAGCTGAAAATCTTCCAGGATGTTCAGTCGCATGAGCCAATACATTTTATTTTTGCTTAAGACAGTTTCTAGCGAGTTTTGTCACTTTCAATAGAAAGGATCTTAACTGATTCAATATTCTCTCATTTTTTCACAACTTAAATATAATGTGAAATCTAAAGATAAAGTTGTCTTTTCATCACGCTCGAGGCTGAAAACAGAGAAAGGCAGAACAGGATGTTCAGCATCTTGTGGCTCCCTTTCTGCCTGCGGTCAGATGGGCTGCCCTGCCTCCAGCCCCAGGCCCTGTGCTATGACTCTGCCTCTAATGTCAGCTTTGGCTTACCCCCAACTCTCAACATATGCAGGAGGCGGGCTGCTGCTCCACATGCTCTCTGCCCTTGTTAAAATCGACTACCTCCCGCATCACCATGCAGCCAGACCGCAGAGACAATTTACTTTGATCCATTTTAAAATGTCAGACTTGGATGTCAGCAGGAGCCTGGACAGGAAAAGATAAAAATAGGCACCAAGAATAAATAGCAACGTGTATTCTTTACGACCATGGGCATCGTGCTTGGAGACTAGCCTCTTCAACTGGAAGAAGAAATGAGGGGGCAGAGGCGGGGAGAGAGCCCCACCTGCAGAGGCCAAATGCCCAGCACTGCTGGTTCCTCAGTCCTCATTGCTGATCCGCTCCTCACAACGCGAGACTGTCAATGGTTTCCGCCACAGCTGACGAATGAGCTCAGCATTTCCCCCCATTATCAGCACGGATGAGTGGGTCGGCATGTTAACATTTCATCTCCTTTCAGCCTCCTCTAAATCACTTTTGTTTTAATTCATTGATTTAAATTAGAGATGGTCGCCCTCCAACAAGTCCCAGTTTTACAGGGAAAAAAAATGATTTGAAAAGTTATTTATCGTAATGTCAATTAAGACTAGCTAATTAGGCATAACCACCGTGGTTTGAACTTGCTGAACGAAGCCACTGGAGTACCGTGATGAGGTTTATTTACGATTTTGGAAGAGTTCTGAGGAGGGAGCAGAGGGGAGGGGGAGGGACATGGGGCCCGAGAGACCCGGCCTCCCGCCCAGGACCGGCAGTTTGTGATGGGGTCATTTTGTCTCGTCCTCTGCCCCTGCCCGCGAGGGCACACAGCCTTAGCACGGGGTAATCTTAGCAGCGGTGACAATAAAAGCAACCCTGACGGAAAGCAATGGTCACCAGCACCCGTTCCGCCTGCCCGCCCTGCACGCCAGGCACCACCGGGCACTTCACCCATCGCATCCCGTTTAGAACTCACGGCACGTCTTGGCTGCTCACGGCGGAGGGGGCGGAAGCACAGGGAGATGCCGCCACTCCGTCCGAATCCCACAGCCCGTGAGGGACAGCCAGGACCCAACCTGCATTCGCTGTCCCACACCTGCCCTGCTGGCGTCTCTGCCCCTGGGACAAGGCTGGAGTTCAAGGCCAACCACAGAGGTAGGGCCTGGCTCTGATGCCATGGGCACGTCCCTCAACCCGAGTGTCAGCCACCTCGTCTATAAAGTACGGTCAGTGGTGTCTCATGCGGGGGGGGGGGGGGGGGCGGCTGTGAGCCCTGGGAACTGGTGTACATGGAAGGGTCTTGTGTGAGACCAGCGCTCAAGACCCGTGGACATGCCACAGGGGTGGGCACAACCGGGTTAAATTGCAGGCCATCAATTCCTGAAAGAGAAACCGTAGGTAAGGACATGGAATAATAAGAAGAAAAGTGATACAAGTAAATCCTATCTAATAAAGAGGGAATGTGCTAATTGACCCTCACACCATCGCAAAGATGGCAGCGCCCACAGCCAATAAGGAGGGTATATGCTAATTGACTGACCCGCCCTCAAAGATGGCAGCACCCACAGCCAATAAGGAGGGAAAATGCTAATTGACTGCCACGCCCTCAAAGATGGCAGCACCCACAGCCCTAAGATGGCCGCCCAGTCCCTTCAGCCCCCCAGCCGCCCAGGGCCAGCCCGAGGCACAGGCAAGCCTCACATGTTGGCTGCCCAGATGCCCAGCCCTGACCCAAGGCGCAGGTAACCAGGGCCGGCTGAGGCTTGTGCTGCCGGCAGTGGCAGCAGCAGAGGTGTGATGGGGCATCACCTTCCCCTGATCGCCGGGTCACCTCCACCTCTGAGGGCTCCTGGACTGTGAGGAGGGCAGGCCGGGCTGAGGGACCCCACTCCAGTGCATGAGTTTTCATGCACCAGGCCTCTAGTAATATAATGATTAATAAACAAATAATGGTACAAGAATACACTCTGTGTGTTATGTGCTCATGACTGTAAACCTATGTTTGGCCACCCCTGTAGGACGTGACGGAAGATGGCTCCTGTGAGCAGGTCACCTTAGGGTGCAAAGGTGAGGGGACTCTGCAGGTGCACTGAGGTCCCTCACCTGTTGGCTCTGAGTTCATCAAAAGGGAGAGTCTCCTGGGGGGTCTGGTTATACATGATAGAAAAGATAGATAGATGATAGGTAGGTAGGTAGATAGATAGATAGATAGATAGATAGATAGATAGATAGATAGATATGATAGATGATAGATAGATAGATAGATAGATAGATAGATAGATAGATAGATATAGATGATAGATAGATAGATAGATAGATAGATAGATAGATAGATAGATAAATAGATAGATAGATGATAGATAGATAGATATGATAGATAGATAGATAGATAAATAGATAGATAGATGATAGATAGATAGATATGATAGATACCAGTTGTACCGGTTACTAATGCAGATTTTGTAATCAAAGAAAAAATGATAATTTCTAGAGGAACATCAAAAGTACTTTATTCAAAGTTATGTCCATCGCTAGCTACACATTTCCCCCATCTTTCAGGTAATTTATGGATACCATCCCTATAGAACTTTTGTTTTGTAGCAAACCATTCAGAGACCCAATTTTCCACTTCTTCGTACGTTTTGAAGTGCTGCTCAGACAGTGCGTGTGCCATCGATCGGAACAAGTGGTAATCTGAAGGAGCAAGGTCTGGTGAATACGGCGGGTGGGTTCATACTTCCCAGGCAAGATCTTTTAACATGTCTTTAACTTGTTTTGAAGTGTGTGATGGTGCGTTATCACGAAGCAAAATTACTTTGCCGTGTCTTCTGGCCCATTCTGGTCGTTTTACGATCAAAGCATGGTTCAAATTGACCTGGACGTTCTTTGTCTTTCACATCAAAATCATCACTTTTAAAGAATTTAAACCAGCCTTCACAACTATCTTGAGATGGAGCATGTTCACCATAAGCTTCCCAAAGTATATGATAACTTTCAGCAGCACTTTTCTTCAAAATAAAGTAATGAATTAAAACATCCCACAATTGCCAGTCCTGCTTCCCCCAATCTCCCCCAGAAAATGGGCTTCTCCAGGGCGGGGCCTGGCCACCTCCTTCTTGCTGTGTTTCCCAATTTGTGGGTCGGAGCCGGTGTGAGGAGGGCCCTGGAGGAGGGGCCGTGCAGCCAAAGGCCCCATCTCCCCAGCCGTCCCCAAGGACAGGTTCTGGCGGCCGGGTGAGAGGTCACCGCAGGCGCACCTGGGAGGTCCCCGCTCCTTCCACTGTTACTGTGCCTCATGGCGGGACGGGCGGCTTGCCTGCAGCTGAGCCTCAGGACCCGACGCTCCGGTCGAATCTCATCCTCGGGACAGCCTGCAGGTTATGTCCCCAAGTTACAGATGGAGACACTGAGGCTCAGCAAGCCACCCCCAGCCCCAGGTCAAGCAGCCGGCCGCTGGGTGCGCACACAGTCCCCTGGGCTGCAGGACCCCCGTTTCCTCAAGGCCACGATGCCACTGGTCCCCACACCGTCGCCGCTGACAAGTGTGAGGAGGCCACGTTCATGCAGCGCTGGACAAAACCGCTCTCACGGGGCACTTGTCAGGATGTGTCCAAGAAACAAAATAATGGGACAATTAGGAGAGGAAATGGAAGATTCCAGAATCCTGGACAGCACTCAGAGGGACGCACAAGAACCAATTATGCCAGACATTCTTTATTGCTTCTTTCCTCCCACCAGGATTTAAAAACAAACCAGATGACGAGACCGTGGTGGTGTTATATATTTAAACTCGTAAGCGTTTGACAGCGTCTTGCGGAGCTTTACGGGCGGAATTACTTAAGTCGCTGGGCCTGGAGCCTCGTCACCGAGGTGAAAGGCTGCTCCCCGCCTGCGCACAGGGCCGGTGCGTGGCCAGGAGAGCATCCGGAGACCAGGGCTCTGGTTCTAATCAGCTTCTCCACCAATAACCAGAATAAGCAAACGGTTCTGTGGTAAAGAACCACCACACCATTGCAGCAACTACCACCTCAGCACCAGCTACCACATCAGCACCAGCTACATCAGCACCAGCTACCACATCAGCACCAGCTACCACATCAGCACCAGCTACCACATCAGGACCACCTACCACATCAGCACCAGCTACCACATAAGCAGCAGCTACCACATCAGCACCACCTACCACATTAGCACCAACTACCACATCAGCACCACCTACCACATTAGCACCAGCTACCACATCAGCACCAGCTACCACATCAGCACCAGCTACCACATCAGCACCAGCTACATCAGCACCAGCTACCACATTAGCACCAGCTACCACATCAGCACCAGCTACCACGTCAGCACCACCTACCACGTCAGCACCACCTACCACATCAGCACCAGCTACCACGTCAGCACCAGCTACCACGTCAGCACCAGCTACCACATCAGCACCAGCTACCACATCAGCCACCAACAGCACAGACACCACCACCACCCTGTCACCAGCCCCACAGCTCCAGCAGGAACCACCACCACACAACAGCCACAGCCATCACCAGCAGCATTAGAACAAGCACCCAACACCAACACCAACTCCCAACACCAACTGCATCACCCAGGATTGCCATGACCACCACCGCCCCAGGAACAGGAACATCAGCCACTACCGTGAGGACAACCAAACCCTAACCACACCATTGTAACTGCAACAACAGTAAGACCAACCGCTGCAGCCAACAACTACAACCCAAACCACAACAATGTCACCAACAACCCCCATCACCATAGCAACCACTGCAACCACCACCATGACATCCACCACAAGCACTGCAAACTCCCACCCCCATCACCCCCATCACCATAGCAACCATTGACACCCCCATCACCACATCCACCACAAGCACTGCAAACTCCCACCCCCATCACCCCCATCACCATAGCAACCATTGACACCCCCATCACCACATCCACCACAAGCACTGCAAACTCCCACCCCCATCACCCCCATCACCATAGCAACCATTGACACCCCCATCACCACATCCACCACAAGCACTGCAAACTCCCACCCCCATCACCCCCATCACCATAGCAACCATTGACACCACTGCCACATCCACCACAAGCACTGCAAACTCCCCATCACAACCACCACTGCCATCACCATAGCAACCATTACAATAACCACCACGACAAAATCAACAACTGCAGCCACGGCCACCACACCCACCACAAGCACCAGGACAGGACGCCTGCTTGAAGATCAGATGGGCCCGCGGGGCAAGCAGTGGTGTGGTGAGTGGGGGCAGATCTGTGTGAAAACAGGGCGTGAAGACAGGAAGCGGGGTGGTCCCGCCCGCCCTCACGGAAGGCAGCGCTCAGAAACACGCCCAGCCGTGCTGTGAACGCCACTGCAAACACACCGTGTAGTTTCTGCTCGTGAAGATTGTCAACCAGGCTTTCCTAGAGTTGCGTCTGTAAGACCCAGCACCCAGCACCCAGCACTCAGTACCCAGCACCCAGGACCCAGCACCCAGCATTCAGCACCCAGCACCCAGCACCAGCATGGGGGCTGCAGGGACGCGTCTGCCCAGCAGGTGTCAGACAGGGGTTACCTGCTCCTGAGGGGCAGCGGCCCTCCCTCCGGTCAGGAGGAAAACGCAGCAGCAAGAGGGGAACAGCCAGGGCGCTGGCTCCCGGGTGGGGGCGGAGCCTGGTTGCCCAGGCTCCTCTGGGCTCCTGAATGCCCGCGGGACACCCTGTGGGCAGGTTGGGGGGCCGGTGCCCCATGGGCTTGGGAGGGTTTAACTACCTTTCACAGTGAGGGTGATGAGGGGCCTGGCGTGGGGCATCCTTGTGAGTTTGCACAAACACTGTTGGGGTGTCCGTGCATAAGTGGGGGGTAAGTGTACCGCCGGGTGCACTGTGGGG
This sequence comes from Cnephaeus nilssonii, assembly GCF_951640355.1. Taxonomy (NCBI): domain Eukaryota; kingdom Metazoa; phylum Chordata; class Mammalia; order Chiroptera; family Vespertilionidae; genus Cnephaeus; species Cnephaeus nilssonii. The sequence continues at coordinate 101,223,709 of NC_137078.1, read as the reverse complement.
CATGCACACGGTCCCCGGTAGGCTCTAGGTGACAGCCTGCGGGTGGGGCTCAGGCCCGTGGTCCTCCTGGGCGTCCCGGGGGTCCCTCTGGGTCCCTGGGCCGGCACCCTGGCCGCTGGGTTCCCCACACGGAAAGGACCGGCCGCTGGGGGTCCGAGTGCAGGCTGAGCAGGGGTCCCGACGGTTTCCTGAACAGCCCTCAGCTGCGGGCCCCTGTGGCTCCCCAGCCTGCCTTCCATGTTCCAAATGACACCTTGCGGAGCTTAAAATGCCGCCTTCGCTCCTCTCTGCCCCAGTTACAGGCCTCGGGCCTGGAGGACGGCGAGCGGGGGGGGGGGGGGGGGGGGGGGCGGGGCGGGGGGGGGGCTGCTGTTGGAAGGTTTCTGTTTTCCGCTCGGCGTTTATAAAACCCAGTGGCCACTTCCCGTGTGGGCGAGACGCCCTGTGGCCGAGGCCCCTTCCTGACCCAAGGACTCGGCATCTCGTGGACCAGCCTGTGCCCTGGGTCCGATGGCCCTGGGCAGCCACAGGGGCCCCGGGGTGTTTCGAACGTGAACCCCAACAGTTAGAAAGCGAGCTCTTCCCTGGGATGTGTCCGCCCACGGTGAGCAGTTACTTGGTGTCATTCATGAACTACCGAAGACTCTTCTCTCTCTATCTCTTCCCTGCCCGCCCCCCCATGTGATGGGGCACTTGCTCTCACTCCTGCCCACCGTCACCAGCGCATGCGCACCGTTGATCTGAGTAAAAATCTATTCTAATCGGCCGCATCCCATCAGCAGCTGGGAAGATGCTCCAGGGCTGTGCGACGGGAAGAGGGGTGCAGGCAGAAGGGAGCGGACCAGGAAGATGTACCGGCCCAAACTGACCTTCCTTCCCGGTGACCTCACAGGCACCGACCAGGCCATTCTGAGTGGCTGGTCTTGGATTCCATTCCGATTGGCTGGTCTTGGATTCCATTCCGATTGGCTGGTCTTGGATTCCATTCCGATTGGCTGGTCTTGGATTCCATTCCGATTGGCTGGTCTGGGATTCCATTCCCATTGGCTGGCCTGGGATTCCATTCCCATTGGCTGGCCTGGGATTCCATTCCCATTGGCTGGCCTGGGATTCCATTCCCATTGGCTGGCCGGGGATTCCATTCTGATTGGCTGGCCTGGGATTCCATTCCCATTGGCTGGCCGGGGATTCCATTCTGATTGGCTGGCCTGGGATTCCATTCCTGGGGAGGTGAAACTGTCACTCGTTAAGTCTGGGTGACATGGGGCTCAGCATAAGCGACTCCACCTTGGCTGTCGTCTTGTTTTTAACAGACTGAAGCCCGGAGAACTGGCTTCCCCTGCTGGCGTGTCAGCCGGGGCCTCCCTGGGGGCGGGGTGAGGTGGGGGTGTCTGAGACGCCCCCTCAATGTTGTGCATGATCCTGGGCTCTGCTGCCTCCTCTGGGGAGGAAGTCCCTGCTCTCACATTCACAGAAGTCCACACCCCTGGTCGCCCTGGGGCCTGAGCTTCTCCCATTCAATCAGGGGATTCTATTATCAGGCAAAAGGTGGTGGAATCCAGCTGCCCCCATCAGGGGTCATTCCCACAAGCTAATCCACCTAATTAGAACTCAACGCAGCAGGCCTCCCTCCTCTGGGGAGCGGCCTGAATCGGGGGTGTCCTCTTAGGCCCTCTCCACTCCCTCCTGTGACTGAGGAGGTCACCTCCCACCCCCGGACCCCAAGTTCTCCTTGAAACCAGAGGGCTGACACCGAGGGACCCCGACTGCACGGGACCGGAATCCCCGTTTGCAGGAAAGCCTGATGTCTCCTCTGCTTTTACAGCCCCTTCCACCCTCCACGCCTCTCAGAGTAACTCCTTCGCCTTCTCCCCGGCAAGCCCGGGCTCTGGGCACCTGCAGCCGGGATTCCTGCTGCTTCGGGGCCTGTGCTGCTCCCCACCTGACACTCGTGGATAAACAGGGAGGCAGAGCCTGGGCAGCTGTGGGGCCCGGCGAGCCCCCCCACCCCCAGGCAGGACAGGGTTTCTGGGGAGGTGATCTGTGGGGTTCCTCGTCCCATCTCTGCGCTGTTCTGGTTGGCCACCTGCCTCTGCCTCCATCTTGGCCTGTCCTGGCCACTGTGGGCAAAAAGGGGTGCTGCTAACCCACAGGCTCAGGGGGGCCTGCGTGTCGGCCTTGCCAACTCGGGGGCATAAAGTGAGGGCATAGCGCGGTCTGAAATGAAAACTCGTTCACTGAAAGCACTAATGGCAGGTGGCCAGGGCCGAGGCTCGGTCCACCTTTATCTTACCTGAGCCTGTCCGTTGTCTTTTGCATCCGGACCCCGCAAAACACAGCCACCGCACCAGAGCGGAGACCACAGATCCCCTCACGGCGATAGTTACCAAGTGTTCACTGTTGGCTGTTGACACCCTGTGCCCACCTGCGTACAAGAAGCAGGTGTCTGTTATTATACGCTTCATCCAATCCCTGAGGTCTCCGGCTTAGCGTTCTCCCGCCCCCCTGACCTACCACCAATGGCTTTCACGTGACCCACCTACACGTCCTCCTCTGATGGCCAGGTGTAAACCCAGGTGCGGAACTGCCGCTCGGAGCATGTTGCCCATCAGCGGAGGTTTTACTTCCCGGTAATTCATCGTCAGTTTGGCTCAAATAAACTCACAACCGTTCTCTACGGGTTTGACCGTTTCTCACACGGACACTGCTCAGCTCTCCTGTCCTGACTCACTCCGGAATCTTCTGGAATTTCCTCTGCACGGGATCACACCGCGCGTGCCGTTTCTCCCGTTTGCCTTGCTTGCCTTCTCCACATTCCCATGTGGTGGGGAGGAGCGCATTTTCCTCTACCCTTCCAGGTTCCTCCGGGTGGTCCAACCATTACCTTCACAGGAGCCAGATTAGCAAGAGGAAACAGCTACATGTAATGCCACGCACACATGCACACGGGAACCCCAGCTCCATGAGAGGGTCGGAGGCAGAAGCGAGGGACCTATGACGTTCTGAGCTAAGCATGAGGTCAGGCTGCGGGGGCTCCCGAGGGGGAGGTCATGGCGGGACCACGGGAGGAATTAGGTGGTCGCGCTGCGCTGTGACAGGTCGTCACACTTAGTTCAGGGACAACACTTATCGAGGGCACGGCCCCAGGGTGACCTCTTTCAAGGAGAGGGACAGTTTCTCTGGCGCCACAGGGTGGATGGCCTTGAGCGCCAAAGAATCCACACGCCCCCGTGGAAGGCACCGCCAGGGCGGCCTGCCCCGCACCCCGTGCCTGTCAGCTGTCGGTCCTCCAGCCTTTGGGGTGACTCCTCCTCCGGGGGGCAGCCCCCTGTGCTTTCTCCCAGGCACCTGGGGTGGCCCCTGGTCTTTCCCGTTCGGGCTGCTTTGACCAAGCTGCTGGGAACGTCCGTGAATAAGTCTTGTGCGGTGTGTCTTCATTCCTTCTGGGCAAAAGCGGGGAGTGGGCCGCTGGCTGCTGTGGGGTTAGGGTTAGGGTTACCTGCCCCGGGGGGCACCTGGCAAGCTGTTTTCCCAAGGGCACGGCTGCAGACAGCCATGCTTCTGCCGACCCGAGTCCTGTGGACACTGGGGATTCTCACTTTGAGCTGAGCCATCCCCCGGGCACAGAGTGGTATCTCAGGCTACACGTTTCAGTTTGCATTTTCTGATGACTTTTTCAGGAGCTTATTGGGCCATTATAGCTTCTTTCATAACACATCTGTCCAAGTATTTTGCCCATTATTTAAAAATCAAGTGGCTTTTCTTTTTCTTTTTCCTTTCTTTTTATTATTTTTTCCCCCCGTATTCTGGATACAAGTTCTTTGTCAGGAATATATATATTGTAGATTTTTCTCCCGCTCTGTGGTTCAACTTTATTTTCCCAGTAGTGTCGTGTGTGTGTGTGTGTGTGAAGCTGACGTTTTCAATGCTGAAGTGCCATTGATGATTTCCTTTCCGCTTCGCCCTCTCTGTGCCCGATGGCATCTTTGCTCGCCTCGCGACCGTGACGATTCTCCTCCTATTTTACTCCAAAGCTTCTCCTTTCAGCCTCTACAGCTCCCTCCGAGGTTCCTTCTGGAGGAGGAGCGAGGTGAACATGGAAGCTAACTGCTCTGTACGGGGTGCTCGCGGCTGGCACACCATTCAGGCCGCCACGTCCCCATTAAGCCGCCTGGGCGCTCCCGTGAAGGCTGATGCCACGTGAGCGCCCCCCGTTCCGGAGCAGCCTGTCCCTCCGGCTCCTGTGTGTCCCGTGGCTCCGCCACGCTGGCCTGGTCGCCGTGGCTGCTAGGAAGTGCTGAGAGCAGAGGGAGGGAGTCTCCCACGTGGCTGTTTGTTGTGCATTCACTTTTGCAGACGAACCCCCCCCCCCAATTCATATGTTGAAACCCTAGCCCAGTGGTCGGCAAACTCATTAGTCAACAGAGCCAAATATCAACAGGACAACGATTGAAATTTCTTTTGAGAGCCAATTTTTTTAAACTTAAACTTCTTCTAACGCCATTTCTTCAACATAGACTTGCCCAGGCCGTGGCATTTTGTGGAAGAGCCACACGCAAGGGGCCAAAGAGCTGCATGTGGCTCGCGAGCCCCAGTTTGCCGACCACGGCCATAACCAATCGCTATGGTGGGCTTTGGAGTGTGGCCTTTGAGAGTTATGTTTAGATGAGGTTGTTATGAGAGAGGCCCTCTCTCTCTCTCCCTCTCTCGTCCCCCTTCTCAATCTCTCTCCTTCCCGCTCCCCAATACCCACACCCCTGCCACACACGTGCACTTAAACTTTCCAGCCCCCAAAACTGTAATCAATCAATAAATTTCTGTTGTTTAAAAAGCCCAAATGGACTAAGGTACTAGTTCCAGGGTGTGTTTTTTCCTATTCAGATAAAGTTTAGGATCAGTTGTCAATCTCCCCCGCCCCCCAAAAAAGCAGTCTGCTTGGATTTTGCTTGGGGTTACATTAAATCTGTAGATCAATTTGGGGAGAATTAACATGTTAATAGTGAGTCCTCCAGCCGTCGAACAAGACATTTCTCTCCATTTATGAAGGTTTTTCATGTCTTTCAACAATGTTTGGTAGTTTTCTAGTGTACACTTCTTGCCTGTATATGAGCACACATATATAAGCACACATATATCCCCAAATATGTACCAATTTCATATAGCATATAGAATGCTAGGTGTATATAACGATACCGAATGAATATATATCCTTAAGTATTTTCCTCTTTTGCTGCTATGGTAAGTGATGTTATTTTTAAGTTTTCATCTGTCTATTGCTATATACAGCGATAAGGTTGATTTTTGTATGTTGACTTTGTCTTCAGAGAAATGGATACATTTAGCAATGCTTTGGGGAAGTTCTTCTGGATGTTTTGCAGACATAATCATGTGATCGGTGAATGAAGACAGAGTCACTGCTTTCTGTCCCATTAGCATGCTCTTTATTTCATTTATGTGCCTCCCTCCCTGGCCAGGACCACAGCTGAGTAGCAAATAGGAATGCTGAGAACGGACACTCTTGCCGTATGGCTGTAAGTATTTGGACTTTTCATCATTGTGTGATTCCAGCAATAAGTTTTGTTTTGGTTCGGTGGGTTTTGATTTCTGGATGCTCTTCATCAGTGAGGCTCTTTCCTTCTATTCCTACTTTGCTGAGAGTTTCTAACATGATCAGCATTGGTTTTTGTCAAATGCTTTCTCTTCATCCATTGACATGATCATATTTCTCCCTTTTATATTCAACGACATCACATTCCAGCCGGTATTATCCTTTTTTACATATATACCTGGATGTTATTTGGTGGAATTATGTTAAAGATCTTTTATATTTGTTAATGAGGGACATTGGTCGGCTGTATTTTTTTATGAAACAATTTTTTTACTGAATTTATTGGGGTGACATCGGTGACTCGCATCGTATGGATTTCAGGTGTCCAGGTTCACCAGCCGAAGTCCAGTCTCCTTCCATCACCGCTCATCGCCCCACGCCCTCTCTGCCTCCCGTACCGCCTTTCAGCCTGTTGTGTTTTTGTTGGTTGTAATATATATTTTTTGGTTCTCAACTCACCCATGAGCTGGGAGTACTTTCTCTTCCAGTTGGTGAACTGGCGGTTGGGTGGGCTGGCGGGATTTCTCCAGGTCTGGTGTCCTCCAGGGTGACGCCACCCACTTCTAAACCCACTGTGGGTGTTCTCAGGTGTGAATTCCGTTGCTCGGCTAGGTACAGAGCCATCCAGATCTCTCCTTCTTGTGTCAGCGTTAGTAGTTTGCACCTTGCTCACTGTATCTAAGTTGCTGGACTTATTCATAGAAAGTTGTTCCTCTGTCCCCTTCCTGCCCTTTTGTTCTCCGGAGGATCTAGGTCCCACTTTCATTTTCATTCTGACGTGGTGCTTACCTGTTTTTTAATTCATCTAGCTGGAGTTTATGATTTTAAGGGTGTTTTTTTAAAAATCAGGTTTTCATTTCATTGATTTTTTTCCCTAGTGTTTGCTAATATTCCAGTTCCTTGATTTCCACCCTCATTTTTATTTCCTCACTCTTACTTGTGGTTTAGTTTTCTTCTTTCTCGTTCTCTCTCTCTTTCTTTCTCTCTCTCTCTCTCTCTCTCTCTCTCTCTCTCTCTCTCTCTCTTCTTTCTTTCTTCCTTTCTTTCTTTCTTTTCCTAGATTCTTAATGTGGAATAATTGGATCACTGGTCTTACAACTTGATTTTTTTTTCTTGATATTAGCATGCGAAGACATAGATTCCACCTAAGCACTGTTTTACGTGCATCACACAAAGCCATTATTTTGTCAAATATTTTTCTGACCCCTTTCCTCCTCTTCTTCTGGGACTCCAATTGTACATGTGTTATCCTGCTGCTTGGTTTTTGTCATGTGGGTCTCTAAAACCGTTTATTTTTATTTTTTTGTTCAGCCTTTTTAAAAGGTTAATATTTGAATTGGATGGTTTCTATTGTATATCTTCAAGTTCACTTATCTTTTCTTCTGAAGCATTTAATCCAATGGTAAGCTGACCCAGGGAATTTTTCATTTCAGACATTTCATTTATCAATTTTAGAAGTTCCGTTTGGTATTTTTCTATCTTTTATTTTTCTCTTTATTTTTGGACTTCCCTTTCATACCCTGGAGCATACTTATAATTATGGTTTTAAGGATCTTGGCTGTTAATGTCATCCTCTCTGTGATTTCTGGGTCTGTTTCTATTAAATACATTTTCTCCTTGTAATTGGTCATATTATCCTGCATCTTCACATGTCCAGTAATTGTTTATTGGATGCTAGACATTTTGCATGTTACATTGTTGAGTGTCTGCAATTTGTTATCTTTTAGAATACATCGAGTTTTGTTCTGGCTGCAGTTACTTGTGAATCGATTTGATCCTTTTGAAACTTAAAAAAAAAATTGTATAGGACAAATCTAGAATAGCCTTGAGTCTATAGCAATTTGGCCCTACTCATAAAGCATAACCCTTCGGGGGTCTGTCCCGAGTGTCACAGATGTTAAGCAATATCTCTCCACGCTGGCTGATCAGAACTCAGAATCCCAGGACTCCCATGTGGATTTCAGGAACTGTTTGCCTTCAGCTCCTTGGCGGTTCTTTACCCAACCTTATGGAGCTTCGCTTATGCTGCCTTGCATTTAGCAACAGCCTTCCGAGGCCCTCCAGCAGATTTCTGGAGCTCTGTTTTCCCATTGTCTTTTAGCTTTACGTCTTGCATTACATTATAGTGGTCCATTTAAAGATTGCAATCTAAATCCTAAGTTTTAACACTTCTTTCATAGTTAATATTGTACTATTTCATGGAAAATATGTCAGCTTAGCTCCTTCTGTAGTGAAGGAGCTCTACCCATGGCAACCTCAGTATCCCCAAACTCCCATCTCTCCCTTCCCCCCATGAGACGGCTGCTGCCTTCTCTGGTCCCCCTCCCCCGCCCAGTCCAGAAGGCACCTCCCAGAAGAAAGCAATCGCCCCATCTGTCCATTCGCTCACAGATCACGGTTCTACAGTCCCAGGCCTCCAACGTTTCATATATTTTACCCAGCGTTCTGGTTGCCTGTGACGGGAGTATAGATCTGCTGCTATTTACTTTGGATTGGCGGGAGCAGATATTTATCTTTCTGTTGACTTTGGAGTCAGTGAACCCAGCGCAGCCTTTCGCTCGGGATGTGGCCTCGCATCGCTAATTACCCAGAGGCCAGTCCCTGCCCGCCGCTACCTCCGAGTCATCACGCGCCAGAGTGGACTCCTTATCGCTCCCTGCCATCAGCTGTTCCTCCCATCCCCCCTGTGTCTGCACAGCTCCCAATCGTGGTCATCTTTAAACATTAACGTAATCATCTGTCTCCTTTTAAAAATCAATTCCAATTTCAAGGCATGCCAGTGAGTCCTCAAAGATTTTTTTCCAATCTACTCCTTTCTCTCCATTTTGCTTGCAGCCTTACGGGGACAGGCCCTCATCAGTTCTGTACTGTCTTTCTAACTGAGAGACCTAGGAGGCCTGGCCGGTGTGGCTCAGTGGATAGAGCATCGGCCTGCAGACTAAAGGGTCCCAGGTTCGATTCTGGTCAAGGGCACATGCCTGGGTTGCAGGCTTGATCCCCAGTAGGGGGTGTGCAGGAGGCAGCCCATCAATGATTCTCTCTCATCGGTGATGTTCCTATCTCTCTCTCCCTCTCCCTTCCTCTCTGAAATCAATACAAAGTTATATTTAAAAATAAAAATAAATGAGAGACCTAGGAGAAGGCTGGTGATACCATACACACCAGAATGCCTCTCGGTGATAAGCATGCCGGTGCCCGCCACATGCTGTCCCCTGGGCGCTTGGAGAGCGATGGTAATCTCCCATGATGCTTTACTCCTCTCTGATCTCCCCACATACTATTCTTTCCTTGGCCCACTCTTCTTTCCCGCCTCCCGCCTCCAGCACCACCATACCTGGTCCCAAACTTGTACTCATCCTCAGTTCTCCCACAAAACACTCTTTCTTTCGGAAAAGCTGCCTTTTCCTCCGTCTCTGAACTCCTTTGATAGAAGTTGCATCTGAATCTCCGTCCACATGACTTCCTCCCGCTGGCCGTGGTCTCCCCTGGGAATCTGCAGGCGAGGGCTGCCCTGTATTCCAATGGGAGCCGAGAAGCATCCAAAGGCTTCCCGCAGCTCCCACGTCTCCTTGACAACAATGACGGCCGGCACTACAGCAGCTGATATTGGCCAAGTGCGTCCCTGCTCCTTTGGATTTGACAACATAATGAGGAAACTGAAGCTGGAGGGGGACCAGGGAGAGGGAGAGAGAGAGGGGGAGAGAGAGAGGGGGAGAGACCCGAGGAGCCGCAGGTGTCTGACCATGGGGCTCAGGCTCAGGCGCCAGTGATGGAGCCCTCAGGGGACTCCAGCTCCCACCGACACGGAAGCAGCCAGGTGAGTGGCTGGAGGGACAACCGCCCAGCTGAGCCCAGGCCACGCCCCGAAGAGGGAGGAATAAAAGCGGAAACGCATTTTTGCTTTAAGGCACCACGTTTAGGGCGGTTTCTTATGCAGCGTGGACAGCCTGTCTACTGCAATGCTCGGTCTAGAGCAGCGGTCAGCAAACTCATTAGTCCACAGAGCCAAATATCAACAGCACAACGACTGAAATTTCTTTTGAGAGCCAGATTTTTTAAACTTAAACTTCTTCTAACGCCACTTCTTCAAAATAGACTCACCCAGGCCGTGCTATTTTGTGGAAGAGCCACACTCAAGGGGCCAAAGAGCCGCAGTTTGCTGACCATGAGCCTAGAGGAACTGTATTAAAGGGTTGCGACATTAGAGAGATTGAGAACCATGGGTCTAGAGGGAACGTCCTCAGACACCCGCTGGGACGCTCGCGGGCGGCTGGGCCACGGGGGCTGAGCGTCCCGGGCCGCGTGCGTGTGTGATGGCATGACGCAGCGGGTGAATGCCAACCGTGGGGAAGGGTGCCCGCCTGGAGCCGCTCCCTTGGGGGACAGAAGCCGGAGGTACCGACCACAGGAGCCCCGAGAAGAGGACTGAAGCACCACCACCTTTGGCGAGACAAGATGAAAGGTGATGTTTGTGAGGGAGCCTCCACCCCCGGGCCAGGCAGGGCCAGGAGGGCAGCCCGTGTCCGCTCTGCAGCCCAGGCCGAGGGGACCCGACTGGCAAGGCTGGGCTCTCCCGTGTCTCCCGGGCACACGGCCCCACAGCCGACCCCGGAGACAAGCCTGAGGCTGCCCGCACTCAGAGGACGAGCCCGCACGCCCCACCCCACCCCTGCCCGGAGGGTGTGACGCTGGGCTGTCCGCACGGACAGAGTCCTGGCCCTGCCCTCCCGGCATCGTCCCCCCGCCCTCCCCGTGCCACTGGCTCCGGAACCAGATGGTCATCTGCTCTTGGAAGAGAACTCGGAACCCTTCAGACAAGCCCCTTCGGCTCCGATACATCGCCTCGGCCGGAGCGGGAGCGCCAGGCCCCGTGTCCCTGCTCCACGTCCCCCCGCTGGAAGGCCCGGGCTCCGCATTGACATTCAGCCGCGGCCGCGTCTCACTCCACGGCCCCTGCCCACTGTCGCTGTGATTTAGGCGCTAATTCCAGCCCCGAGCGAGCAGCATGATTCAGTGCTCATTACTTTCCTGCATAATGTTTTCCGTGGAAGGACCCGCGGAGGGCCCGGCCGTTACTCACCGTGGCGCCTGCGCAGGGAGCCCAGCCGGGGCGGGGCGGGGGCGCCGGGGTCCGCCTGGCTGCCGGAACCACTGTGGCGTGATCCCCTTTCTCACGGGAAGACGAAGCTGGGCCAGAGACCCGAGGCTTCACCCCCCTGCCCCGGGCCCAAGGTGACCTGGCATAATGGGGGGTCGCTCGTGGAGGTCACAGAATGAATCCCCTCCACGCGGGACTGTAACAGGATAAAGGGGGCTCGTTTTCAAACCCTCGGGTGCTCCCCACTCTCAGCTGCTTGGCGATGCCAGTGCCACCCAGGCTGTGGGCGTCAGCGAGACCCGCCCGCCGTGGCCTGGGGCTGGGAAGCTGGCCTGGCCACAGCTCGGTCAGGCACCCACATGCACCCCCCGGCACCCACACGCACCCCTCGGCACCCACACGCACCCCTCGGCACCCACACGCACCCCCCAGCACCCACACGCACCTCCCGGCGCCCACACACCACCCCCCGGCGCCCACACGCACCCCCCGGCACCCCCCCGGCGCCCACACGCACCCCCCGGCGCCCACAGGCCCGGCAGCCGCGCTGGGTCGGAGCGGCGCAGGGAGGGCTGGCTGCTTTCCCACTTCGTCGGAGCCACTTGAACGCTCCGGTGAGTTTGCTCGGTGACGAGTGCAGCCAGCAAAGACGCATCGAGAGCGAATTGGACTTTTTACAAACAAAACCCACGTGGCAGCAGGGTTCTGGCGGCGCCACCCGGGGGCGGGGGAGGGGGGCGGCCTGCGGCTAGTCCTCGCGAGGTCAGCCTTCCACCAGCCGGTTCCGCGGAGTTACGCGAAGCGGCGGGTCCGGGTGCTCCCTTTGTGTTATAAGTGTGCGCAGTGCGCACCGGCTCCTTTGGAAAGTGCCAAGTGGAGAGCGAACCGACACCTGGCCCCCTCCTCCCAGCCATCCACCCTCGGCGGCCTCGCTCGTGTCCGAGGAGACGCGCTCAGCGGCCAGGCCGTCTGTCCATCCACCCAGTGAAGTCCGCAGAGCCAGTGAGGACGTGGGGGCACCTGAGCCTTAGCTGCTGCCCCGCTTTTCATTTAGTCATTGTAACGGCAGGGGGCCTGTTCCAGCTGCGGCACCTGCCGCCCGGCCCCCCGGGGGAGGTAAGACGGGATGGCTCCCACGGGGTTGCCAGAAGGAGAGAGAGAAAATGACACCCTGCTTTTCGAGAAAACACTTTCCCTGGAGCCCGCCCCCCCCCCTCGGCCACGTGTTTCCCCCAATCACAGTGCTCCATTCCAAGTGCCCGCATCTCCCGCGCCCACGACCGGCGGGCACCCCGTGTTCCGTCTGCCCGCCGGGCAGCACCGCGCGTGGGGGGCCGGGCACACGGCTGAGCCAGGCCATTCCCTGCCGTCCTGGCTGGGAATCGTCTTTGGATGGAACGGAACGGCCCCTCCGGAGGCCCAGCTTGGCTGAGGTTCCTTCACCCTCCGGCTGAGGAAGAACACGCACCCACGTGCGAGCGAAAACAGACAACTGGGATGTCTGTGGGCCACGGCCGCTCCGTTCATGGCGTGCGTGGCCCCGTAGGGACCAGCCACCTCACCTCACCTCCTGCTCCTGCGTCCCTGCGGGATCCCGGGGCCACGGTGGGCACAGCTTAGCCGCCCGCTGCTGCCCACGGGCTTACCCTCCCCGTGAAGAGACATCGAGTGCGGATGCGGGGTGTGGGAGCACGTCGGAGCTGGAGGGCCTGTCTTGGGGCGGCCGCTCCTCTGCGAAGGGGCCACAGCTGTTACCTACCAGCCCGCTGGCACAAAGGGAGACTCTGCTCAGAGCTAAACTCCCCACCCGGACCCGCTCTTCTCGTGGGGACCCGCTGGAACCCCGGAGATGGGCTGGGTGTGCTTGCCGGCTGCGACCTTCCCACAGTCATTGGAGGTCAGCATTTCTCTTTGGCTGACGATTGGGGTGACCTGAGACAGGACCTGTGTCTACCTCTGTTTACCTAACCCTTGCATTCCAGGGCAAGCTCTGACCCCGAAGCGCCAAGCCCCACCGCCGGGCCCCACCACCGGGCCCCTCCCTGCTGGGAGAGAAGGCCGGCTGCATAGCTCACAGGGCCGGGCAGTTAAGAGCTCGCAGGAAACCCCAGGAAGAACGCCGCGTGTCCCAGACACGCACCTCGGCTCCGCGTGGGGAGAAGCAGCTGTTTTCAGCGCAGGAAGCGCCAGCGGAAAGCCACCCGAGCGCCTCAGATGGAGAGTCTGGCTCGTTCGTGTGGGCTGTGCTGTTGACAACGGAAGACAAACAAACAATCCACAAACAATATGGCTTAGCAGACCCACCCCTCGGAGCAGCCGCTGAAACGTATGAGTCACAGCGCGTCTGGGATGATGGCGATGCCGAGGCAGGCGCTGCTGGAGGAGCTGCCATCGGGGTGGGTGGTGAGGACCGGCTCAGGCTGGCGAGCCCCAAAGAGGTGTTCTCTCCGGGCATGTAGGAGTGGCGTCCTCTTACGCACTCACACGGCAGAGCAAGAACGGCCGACGTCCGCAGAGCCAGGGGCTCGGTGTCTCTCCCCACCGTGACCTGCGGGCTGGCGGGGGGAGACGGGGAGCGATGACCCCGTGGGTGCGGAGGTTCACTTACAGGGGAGGGGGAGGGTGTCAAAACACGGGCCCCACGAAGGGATGTGCTGATGCCACTGCGAAATGAAAGCCTCAGAAGATCCCGCCCAGCTGTGCACGGCTGCCCGGCCCGGCCCTGCACAGCCTGGTTCCTCCACCAGAGACGGGTCGGCCCGGCTTCCTGGTCGGCAGATGATCACAGACCAAACGGGGAAGCAGCAAAAAGGTGGACGGCCCGGCCGCTGTGCTCAGTGGCTGAGCATCAACCTAGGAACCAGGAGGTTAGGGTTCGATTCCCCGTCAGGGCATATGCCCAGGTTGTGGGCTCCATCCCCAGTAGGGGGTGTGCAGGAGGCAACCTACTGATGATGATTCTCTCATCACTGAAGTGTCTATCGCTCTCTCCCTCTCCCTTCCTCTCTGAAATCAATAAAAATATATATATACACGAGTAGCCCTGCGCACGAATCCGTGCGCCAGTAGCTCTCTGTGGGGCCTGGCCGCTCCGCAGCCCAGAGGCCCATCCACGGCCGGGTGCAGAACTCTTGCCTCGTCACCACGGCGACAAAGCAAGCATTCCACCAGGCCGCTCACGCTGCCCGCTCTCAGTGGCCGCCCCCCTGGGACTGGGGGACTCTGGCGGAGCTGAGAGGACTGGGCGCCGCCATCTTGTGGCAATGGGCGCCGCCATCTTTGTGACGGAGTGATGGTTAATTTGCATATCACCCTTTTATTAGATAGGATATCCTATATAATAAAGCGCTAATATGCTAATTAGAGTGAACAGCAGAACGACCGTCCAGACGACCCGCTCTGGGGTCTGAGCCCGTGGGACAGGGTCAGGAAGCCGTCTTCGCCGTGGTCAAGCACCTCCCATTAGCACTCGGAACTCGTAAACTAAAGTGTTCGCACCCGAATTCCAATCAGGCAAAAAGGACAGCAGGTGCGTGAGGATTGGAAGGGGCAAAGCCTAGACGTGGACGTGACCACACGGCCGAGGGTTCCCCAGAGCCAGGCCAGCGGCTCTGCATGCTGAGGGCCTCCGGTGGGCCAGGGACCATGGTCGGTACTTACCCAGGTGTGTCAGAGGGCAACTGGGCCCCGGAGGAACCAGGGTGCCACCAGCCCAGCCAGTGAGTGGGCGCGAGGTTCACGGTCGGCCTGATCGCTAACCTTTTACCCAGGTTGGTGCGCGCGCCCTCCTGGTGAAATCCATTTGCACGTGGGCCATTTACAGGAGACAAGCCACACACACACACACACACACACACACACACTCACACACACTCACACACACACTCACACACACTCACACACACACACACTCACACACACACGCTCACACACACACACTCACACACACACACACACTCACACACACACTCACACACACACGCTCACACACACACACACTCACACACACTCACGGGTTTGGGCCCCCCTGGGAGGGCACGTTCTCTCATGGAAGAGGTCCTCTGATGGTGCCCCCTCTCCCACAGCTCCCCCCACTGGCAGCAAGCTGGGCACCGGGCACCTTTAGAGGTGCGGATTGTGAGGGTGCCCCCGCCAGGGCCTGGGCAGGCTCTGCACGGACTGTGGGCTGGGATCCGTGACGAGGCTCCAGCGTGGGGTCCTATTTCCACGGGGAAGCCACATGGGGGAATTGTTGACGGCAACACACACATGCAACAACGGGAACCCAGAGACACTGTGTTTGCTCCGGCCTCCCCCCAGATTCAAGGTCACCCTTGGGCTCCAGCAAGAGCCGGCGACCTCTGCCCACGCATGTGCGGGGAAGGCACAGAACACGCCAGGGCGTGGCCCGCGTGGGAGCAGCCCGGGCCGCGCCCACGGAGGATGCATCTCTTTTTCCAAAACACTGGGCCCGTCTCCATTCCCAGCCCTGCTCCGCCGTACGCACACACACGTGGTAAGGATACAGTCCTTTAATGTTTGGAACTGGAAAACGTCTTTAATTCGATCTACGCTTGGAGAACACAGAGGTGGCCAAGACTCCGCCCCCGCCCGGGGCGCGCCCGGGCCCAGGGTGAGCGGCTGCTACAGAAATACCCACATGGCTCTTGGTAGCTTCTTCCAACGGTCAGGTAAAAAACGGTAACATGACGTGTGTGCGTATATATATGTCTATATAGATGTATGTATATAAAACCACGGCCTTCTTCATCGGCCCGAGGGACACGCTGGGCCGGGGCCTCTCACCCAACACTTGCAAACGCAGGACGTGCCATTGGGGTCTGTGGGTCGAGGAGGCGGTCCCCCAGGACGGGTGGCCATGAGGGACCAGGACCCCCCGGAGAAATATGCCCACTCGGACTGCGTGTCCAGTATATGCATATATATATGTGCGCGTATACATCTGTGTGTGGGGGTGTGTGCGTGCGTGTGAGGCGGTGTGTCGTGTGTGCGTGTTTGCGTTTGCAAGGTAGAAAACACCAGTTTATTCCGTCCGTACTAAGCATGTTACATAAATCAGGTTTGGTGACTGGTCACACTTTTTTTTTTTAAAAAGGAACATCGAAGATATTCAAAAATTGCTACAGTACAAAAAAGTGTGTGTGTGTGTGTGTGTTTATATAGTTATATACATCGATATTCCCCAGAAACAGCGACTTTCCGGAAGGGATGCCCACCCCAGCTTCCTGCGAGACTCCCACGCGGGCGCGCGTGGCTCGGGCGGTTCGCCAGGTCTCTCGGGTCCCACATGGCACATAATGGTATTGTTGGCACAGTCAGCATCGTGGCAACGCCCGCGTCCTCGGGAGCGTCCCGCCTCTGCGCCGGGCCTGCGGCCCCGGCCTCCGGTCCGTCTGGCGTCTCTCCCCTCGGCCTCTGGGCGATGGGGCAGGGCAGCCCCGTCGGCGCGAGCTTCTCTATAAAAATATATTTGGCCTCTAGCGTCCTGCTGGAGTCCCCACCGGCACACGGCGGCGGGAGTGCGGGGAGCCCCCCTCAGATAGTGTAGGTTTAGGTTTGTAAGTGTAATTGAGTTTTTTACAGGTGCGCCCACGGGATCCTGTGTGGAGAGAAAACAAGAAGCGATTAAACGGCAGCGGGCGCAGGGCAGGGCGAGTCCTCGCAGACGCCCTGGGCCGCGGCGACCCAGCCCCGTCCCTGTGCTTCCCGGCTGACGGCCACCCCGGTGTCCTCAGGACAGGAGGGTGCCCCGCGGTGCCCGGACACACCCGGGAATCCCAGGCAGGAGGTGGGCCCCGGCCCACGGTCATCACGGGAAGCGACGGGGAAGCTGGCTCAGCTCCCAGCCCGGAGGGTCAGGGCTTCTCAGAGGGGTCACCAAGCCTGCCGGGGCCTAAGGCGTCCCGTGCACGCTCACGCCTTCTCCAGCTCCTACCCTCCAGGGGCCGAGGTGCGTGGCCCCGTCCTCGCCTGCGGGAGGCACCGGAGTCCGGTGGCCCACTGCTCAGCGGGCCCACTCGGAGGGGTTAGGGGGAGCAGTGGAAACCACCTGCTGGCCCCCCAGGGGTGACCTTGCTGGAGAGAGGCAGCCAGGTCAGCGGGCCGCAAAGACGTGGCAGCTGCTACCCAGCGGGGTGAGTGCCTTGGAAGATGGGGCCCCAAAACCTTCCTGCCTCGGACAAACCCCAGAGCTGTGTCCCCACAGAGCGTGGGATGGCCTGAAGGGGGCAGGCATCTAGACGGACGGATGGAGGGCCTTTTGGAAGAGGGACAGAGGACCACTGGGGGACCGGAGCCTCTTACTAACCCACAGGCTCTGTCTCTACCCAACATCACAGAGCGACAGAGACAGAGAGAGAGAGAGCGAGAGACAGAGAGAGAGAGAGAGAGAGAGAGAGCACACACACACTCTAACCCTGAGCCTTAACTTGCTATTTTAAGAGCAGCGCTGGCCTCCTGGCCCTGCGGTGGCTCAGTTTGGTTGGAGCATCAGCCCATACACCAGAAGGTTGCAGGTTCGATTCCCAGTCAGCACACACCTAGGTTGTGGCTTTGATCCCTAGTTGGGGTGCATACAGGGAGCAACTGATCAATGTTTCTCTCTCCCTCCCTCTCTCTCTCAAATCAATAAAAACATATCCTTGAGTGAGAATTAAAAAATAAATAAAAGCAGGGCTGGCTTTCTGCAGAGATGGGTGGGTTCCTGCACCCGCCCATCAGGCAAGGAGGCGGGCCTGAGCCTGCACCCGCCCATCAGGCCAGGAGGCGGGCCTGAGCCTGCACCCGCCCCTCCAGGCCCTGCTGTTCCTGCAAAACCCTGCTGCATGCCCTCAGCTCAGGGGCGGACTCGGAGTTTCTGTTCTGGAGGCTCAGCTGCTGAGCCTCAGTTGAGCACCGACCCCGAGAGGGACTAGGGAGGGACACGCAGCCCAGACCAGTTGGAAAGACAGATGCCTGAACCCCGACACCCCAGCCGGAGAAGGTCACCTGGGACAGAGGGCGTCCCCACAGGAAGCCGTGTGCTGCCCAGTGACCCGAGAGATGGGGACCCGGGGTCAACTCTGACTTGGCTAACACGGCCCCAGCAGCTCCAAGCCACGGACGGGGTGGGTCACGGGCTAATGACCGGCATCTGCTTTTGCAAAACCAAGCGGACAGAGTGCCGTGGCCGCGGGGTAACCTCCCCGCCCCCACCCCGGGCAGGGCTGCTGCCCGCCGAGCCCCGCTGGGCGCTGGCCCCCGGGCCCTGGCTCTCGCGGAGAGAGAACGGTCTCCTGAGGGTCTGAGTGCTCCTTCCACGGACAAAGGCGGCGGCCTGCCCGTGTTTTGGGGACAGAGCGGCCAGGCGCAGGTGCGTTCCCGTCTCTGATTAGTCAGGGCTCCCGTGGTTTGGGACGTAATAATCCCCAGGATGGCTCTCTCCTGGGCTTCGCGGGGCCTTCGCCGCGTCTCGGGCTCCGTCCGGGGTGGAACGGCCTTCGAATGGAAGGGTCCGGCGCTGAGGGGGTTTCTGACGTCGACTTTGTGAGAAATGACAGGCAATGAGCCCAAGGGCCACCCGGGGCGTGAGTCTGAGGCCGCCGTCCTGGGGGCAGGAAAGGCCGCGGCGTCCTTTCGTCCTGCCCGGCGCACGGACGAGCTGGCCGTGGGGGAGCCGGCCTGAGGCGGTCCGGGCCAGGCTCTACGGGCCCATCTCAGAGGCCGAATCCGGGGACACAGCGACGCTGGCGGGATAGGGGCCCGTGCCCACCTCTGGGGCGTCCCCGACCACCCGCCAGCAGGGAGGCGCCCTGGGCCCCGTCTGGGTCCCCGACGTGCGAGTGGGTTCGCGGGAGCAGACAGAGGGGTGGTGACAAACGGATCCATCGTCATTAAAGGTGCGTTTGCCGAGGCTTCGCGGCGAGGCCGTAGACAAACACCTCCACCGGCTCCCCGAGCTCAATTAAACGCTTCCGTATTAATTGCTATTTGTTTAAGGGGTAACTAGCACCCCAGTAAACCTGCGCCCTCTTCCCGGTGGCCCTCCGCCGAGGCGCATGTCCAGGCATTCATTACGAGAATCGGGACGCTGCGGACCCGAATGTGTTGCTCCCGGCGAGTGATAAACGGCTGCCGACTCTCGGCACGGAGTCCTGAAGCGTCCATCAGGGGCTAACGAGGCGCCTGCCTCCCTCCTGCCCTCGCCTGCGGGAACGGGGGCGGCCGGACAGAGCTGCTGGCCTGCGGGAACGGGGGTGGCAGGACAGAGCCGCTGGCCTGCAGGAAGGGGGGTGGCGGGACGGAGCTGCTGGCCTGTGGGAACGGGGGTGGCCGGACAGAGCCGCTGGCCTGCGGGAACTGGGGTGGCGGGACGGAGCCGTGGCTTCGGCCCGCAGGCTGGAGGCTGAGCCGGGCTGGCACCCTGCAAGTCCTGGGGGCACTTCTCGCCTCACCGACCCGCCGTCCACAGCGAGCGAGGGGAGGTCTCCGGACAGGGAGGCATCCCCTCCTGTAAACGGGGGTGCTCCCAAATAGCTCCTCGGGCACCGTCGGAGAGTGGGGTCCAGACACCTTGCCGCCTGGGGCCGGGGGTGATCTGCCCCACCCGCTACAGCCTGACTGACCTCGGGCAAATCACGCAACCTCCGTGCCTCACTGGCCCCGTCTGGGAAGGGGACGCTGGGAGGACGGAGTGAGTTCGCAGACGCAAAGAGCGCTCCCGTGAGCTGCCATGCAAACGTCCGCGTGAGGGAACCGTCCCCAGGGCGGGCGCTACCTGCAGCCAAAGGCTTGCGTGCCTCGGTGCGTGGCCCGCAGCCCTGGGAGCGTGGGGCCTGTGTGTGTGGGGCCAGCCTCCCCGGGGCAGAGTCTGAGCTCTTGTTGCATTTGAAATCTTTAAAGATCCCTGCGGAGATGCTGGCCCGGCTGGGCAGCCGCGGAGGCGGCTCCCGGGACAGGTGGGACCCTCTGTTGGTGAGCGAGGCCCCGCGGCTGGTCTGGCTGCAGCCAGGGGAGCCCCCCGGGCCCTAAGGAGGAGTCTCCCCGAGGCAGACAGAGGCGCAGGCGTCCGAGGGCGGGGCCACGCCATGCCCTTCCGGCCTTGAACCCGGGGACAGAACACGTCCTGCCCACGTGCTGCCGGGGCTCAGCCAAGGCTCCGCGGGGGCTCGCTCTCCGTGCTAATCTAATTACGTTTCCCTGCCCCTTGGCGGAACATCGCGCCGAGCAGGTCGTGTTGGCGTGGGGACAGGAAGCGAGGGCTGGGATTTAATTTGGAGCCAACACGCTATTCATTAGGATGGGCCGCGGAACAGAGCGATCCAGCCTGGCTGCTGAGAGCCGCCGGCTCCCCGGGCCCCGGCTGCAGGCCGCCAGCCCCGTCCCCGAGGGTCCCGAGGGCCCGAGGAGCACCTCCCGGCCTGGGGCCTGCAGCCCCCCGACAATGGCTCTGCCCCTTCGTCCCCAGACCAGAAGGTGAGCGGAGAGAGAAAACATTCTCAGATCTCAGCACCGTCTGGGCAGCGGGCCTGCTCACGGGAGGGTCTGACGTCCCTTTAGAGGGAACACCTGGAGGGAAGCTGCTCTCTGAGGGTGAGCAAAGCGGGGACCCCCAGGAAACCGGCCCCCGAAAGGAAAACCAACGTAAAAAGCCCACGCCCGGGGCTGCGTCCCTGACGGCGCTGGGGGAACGCACAGGCTCGGGGTGGAGCGCTCTCCTGCCGCCACGGGGCCACGGGGCCCAGACCCAGCCCGGAAGGAACCAACTTCCCACCCGCGTCAGCGCTGACATCACGGAGAGCACAGCGAGGCTCCGCCTGTCCGCGGGGCCTGCACAGCCCCGTCGGCCGCAGCGCCCGCTCCTCACAGCGGCCGCCTCGCCTTCCGCCCTCCCTCTCCCGTTCCCGCCTGGTCTCCTGCTCTCACACCTCCAGGCTGGGCTGTGACTCTGCTCTGCGCCTCCCCGGGCAGGGACGTGCGCTGGATGGCGGGTGCCCGGCCAGGCATCGGGCGCCAGGGCTGATGTCCCCGCCCATGCAGGCCGGGCCGCGGTGGCCTCCAGGGGGAGGGACGGACACGAACAGAAACAGCTCCGGTGCGGAGTCGGGGTGCCTCAGTCACTGTCCCCCACCACACACACACACTGGGATGTGGGGGCGGCGGGGAGCCCCCAGCCCAGCCCTGCGGGTCGCTCAGAAAGGTCACGTCACTGCAGCTCCGCCCAGGGTGACCCCGTGGGAGGGGCTCCCACTTCTCCCAGAGCGAGGCCGGCGGGGGGGGGGGGGGGGGGGCGGCAGAGGCTGAGCGGCACCTACCGTGACACAGACACACGGCGTCCGCCCCGCCCCCAGGAGGTAAACAAGGCTTCGCCAGTCAGCAGGAGATCTCGAACCACTTCTCAGACACGAAGGCCACGGGGATGAGGTGCCGATCCGAAGAAGAGGGTCTGCGGCGACACAAAGGCGCAGGCTGGCACGGCTGGGCCTGGCCGACAGGCGGGGGAGGCCCGCGGCACAAACCGGCTCCTCGGGGCACGGAGAACCGGCCGAGGGTGGCGCTCAGCTTGGACCCCCGCCTTCGACAGGGGGGGGGGCCCTCCTGTGGCTGACGCCCCTTTCCACCCTGGACGGCCTTGGAGGTCCCAGGGCCTGGGGACCGTCCCGGAGGGCTGTGGCGGGGAGGCAGGAGGCTCGGGCCCCGGGGCCCCTGGGACAGGCACAGAGCGCAGGTCGCTGCCGGAGGACAGGACGGGACGAGACGGGCGCTGCCACACACCGCAGGGCGGGCGGCCTGGCTCCTGAAACGGCACCCCCGTCCGTCCCCTTCCCGACGAAGCTGCCGCTTCCCAGGCCAGCGAGGGCCGGCGGAGCTTCACCTCCCGCCGGAAAGCAGGCACCTCTCCACCAAGGCTCCAGCCAGGGCGCGAGCATGCCCGCTGTGCCACCTGCCCGTGCCACCTGCCCGTGGACACCCTGACCATGCCACCTGCCCATGGACACCTGCCCGTGGACACCCTGACCGTGGACACCCTGACCGTGGACACCCTGCCCATGGGCACCCGCCCATGCCACCTGCCCGTGGACACCTGCCCGTGGACACCTGCCCGTGGACACCCTACCTGCTGTGCCACCTGCCCGTGGACACCCTGCCCGTGGACACCCTGCCTGCTGTGCCACCCTGCCCGTGCCACCTGGCTGTGTCACCCTGCCTGTGGACACCTGCCCGTGGACACCTGCCCGTGGACACCCTGCCCGTGGACACCTGCCCGTGGACACCCTGCCTGACACAGGGCAGAGCGGGGGACAAAGTGAAACAGGACCCATCACTGTCCCCCGCCCGCCCCCGAGGCTGGCGCTGCTGGCAGGCTTCCTGTCCAGAGAGATGCGCACGTTCAGCGAAATGGCCTGAGAACCCTTCCGCCAAGTCCTGGGAGCCAGCCCTCCGCAAGGCTGGGGCGCTGAGGCGGGGGCGTGGGGACCGCTCCCTAACGCGAGCTCCCCGTGTCCTCGAGTGAAAGGGGGGGTGATGGGAAGGTCAGTCCTGAGGTCCCCTCTGCAGTCTCCCCTCCGGGAAAGGGGCGTCTCACTCACCATGTGGCCGCGCAGCGCGGAGCAGCCGCTGGTCCCCGGAGGGACAGGCTGGCTAGCCACGGGCTCCCGCTAAAGCACCCCCTCGCCCCACGGCTCGGGGAGAAGCCCGCTCCGGGAACGTCACCCCGTCTCCCCGTCTGGCCCTGGACAGGGTCGCCAGCTGCTGTCCAGCTCTGACAGGGACCCCCAAACCTACCTGCCTTCCTGCCCATTTCCTCCTCTAATTAAGCTGGTGCAGGGTTTTTTCTAATTTATAAAAGGAGGCCTGAGTGTGTGCCCACTTTCAGAGAGCAGCTTATTGATGTTTTAATGTGATTCCGGATGCACGGGCCGCTGACTCAGGGCCGTGCGCGCTCAGGATGCTCCTGATGGATAGACACAGGCTGGAGTCGGGCTGGGATTCGATGGTTTTGCTCGATTCGCCGCGGACACTTTATGGATGCGGGTCAGAGACACGGACTGGGAAGGACCCATCGGGACGGCTGGCACTGAGGGCTATAAAGCTGGCTTTGAGCTGGAGGGGGGGCGACGCCTGCCCGGGGGCACAGAGGCCGGAAGGGGCACCAAGCAGGCAAGGCATTCGCCACTGCCCAGTGCGGGTCGGGCAGGTCGGGCGGGTTCTGGCTGCGGCTGCGGCCTCTCTCTGGGTGGGGAAGGCCTGTCCGCCCTTGCGTTTGCTGGGACCCTCAGACCCAGGTGAAGGGTTCCCCCGCCCCGTCCGCAGCCCCACGACCACACTGAGCGCCAGGAGCCGGGGGGAGGGGCAGGCGGCCCGCGCGGAGCTCACCGGTTCCCGTTGAACGTGGACTTGTACTCGCCCACGGAGCGCAGCGTCTCGTCGGCGTAGGTGGGCACGGAGGCGCGCACGCACTCGTGGGAGCACTGCAGGCCCTCGCTGTAGGCCGTGAAGATGTCCAGGCTGCTGGGCACGCGCGCCGGCGGGAAGTCCGTCAGGTTCTGGCAGCTCTCCTCCTGCTGGTCCAGCTTCCGCGGGCGGCCGTTCCTGCGGGGGTTCCCGCTCTGCGCGCAGCTGGGGGCAGACGGGGTGTGGGCAGGCGGGACCACGGAGCCACTCCAGCCCCCAGCCCCCCGCCTGGGCTCCGGCGCTCGCCACACCCAATCACCACCAAGCGGTGACTCCCAGGCCCTTCGGGAGATCAACCGCAATCCAGCCATCAGCTCTTTTTAAAAATAAAATTTGAATTTTAAACGTGTCTGATATCGCTCTCGCCGATCTGGCTCAGTGGATAGAGCGTCGGCCTGTAGACGGAAGGGTCCCGGGTTCGATTCCTGGTCAGGGCACAGGCCCGGATTGCGGGCTCAATCCCCAGTAGGGGGCGGGGCGTGCAGGAGGCAGCCGATCAATGATTCTCATCATTGATGTTTCTCTCTCTCTCCTTCTCCCTTCCTCTCTGAAATTAATACAAATATATATATTTTAAAAATGTGTCCGATTTTGCAGGGAGGACTAGGAGGTGAGGGTTGAGCTGCCTTTTCCTAGAGCTGAGTCCTTGTTTGGCCAAAGAAGGTCAGCCCGACCGTGGTGCAGACTCAGTTTCCCCAGGAACGCCTCGACGAGACGGCAATGGCGGGTCCTCGCGGGAAACCTGGTGCTCAGTCCGGGGCCTGGCCGTCTGTTTCAGAAGGGACCACGTGGTTCTCTCTGGGACAGGTGGGACGTCGGGGCCCTCCCCTGCCACGCCCACGAGCTGGAGATGTGACGGGACCGGGTCTGTGGCGGGAACTGTCCTGCCTGCCCCGAGGAGGCCCGCCTCAGGTCCCATTCCTCCGGACCACGGAAGCTTCCAGATGCCGCCCGGGTCAGACACAGGGCCCCAACCCTGTGGGCCAAGGGAACTGGGAGTAACAGTCAGACCACCCCGTCCCTGGATGTCCCTCTGGTGGGCTCACCAGCAGGACGGGTGGGACTTCCGTCCCCGTGCAGGAGGGTGGCGTGGAGGGGATGTGGGGAGCCCCACTCTGGGGACCTCAGGGGGCACCAGTTCCCTTCGCCTCCCCTCTATGCTCAGCGCTGATGACCAAGGAGGGGCTGTAAGGGGTCGTGTGCCCACCCCCCGGGTCAGGTGTTCCCCTGCCCGGCTCTCCTGGGAGAGGCCTCCTGCCTGCTGGCCTGGAACCGACCCCCCACCCAAGGTCACGGAACCCACTCATCCCGCTGGGTCGTCTTCCCTGAGGGCTTGTGGAGGGTTCGCTGCAAACCCCAGCGTGTGGGGGAACCGAGAGGAAGCTGGCGGCCTGTCACCCAGCGCGTCACAAGTCCGCTGTCCCCCGGGGGGAGGGTTCCTCTGGTGTCAGGATGGTCGGCGGGACCGGTGGGCCAGGCACCCGTGTGCCCGCCCTGCCCAGGGAGCCGCTGGAAGCTCAGTGCTGGCCTCGTTCTCTGCCCCGGGACACGCTCTGGGTCCCGGCTCACTAGCCGTCAGGGGGGGAGGGGGGCAGGGAGGGGGAGGGAGACGGCGCCCAGGCCTTGCTGGCCTGTGAAAGGTCTTTTCCAGCCCTATGTCTCCCCATCTGCCGTCACTGACCCCCCTGTGCCCCCCTGTCCACCTTCACTGACCCCCCTGTGCGCCCCTGTCTGCCTTCACTGACCCCCCTGTACCCCCCTGTCCACCTTCACTGACTCCCCTGTGCCCCCCTGTCCACCTTCACTGACCCCGCTGTGCCCCCCTGTCTGCCTTCACTGACCCCCCTGTACCCCCCTGTCTACCTTCACTGACCCCCCTGTGCCCTCCTGTCCTCCTTCACTGACCCCCCTGTGCCCCCCTGTCCGCCTTCGCTGACCCCCCTGTGCCCCCCTGTCCGCCTTCGCTGACCCCCCTGTGCCCCCCTGTCCGCCTTCGCTGACCCCCCTGTGCCCGCCTGTCCGCCTTCACTGACCCCCCTGTGCCCCCCTGTCCGCCTTCGCTGACCCCCCTGTGCCCCCCTGTCCGCCTTCGCTGACCCCCCTGTGCCCCCCTGTCCGCCTTCGCTGACCCCCCTGTGCCCCCCTGTCCGCCTTCACTGACCCCCCTGTGCCCCCCTGTCCGCCTTCACTGACCCCCCTGTGCCCCCCTGTCCGCCTTCACTGACCCCCCTGTGCCCCCCTGTCCACCTTCACTGACCCCCCTGTGCCCCCCTGTCCGCCTTCGCTGACCCCCCTGTGCCCCCCTGTCCGCCTTCGCTGACCCCCCTGTGCCCCCCTGTCCGCCTTCGCTGACCCCCCTGTGCCCGCCTGTCCGCCTTCACTGACCCCCCTGTGCCCCCCTGTCCGCCTTCGCTGACCCCCCTGTGCCCCCCTGTCCGCCTTCGCTGACCCCCCTGTGCCCCCCTGTCCGCCTTCGCTGACCCCCCTGTGCCCCCCTGTCCGCCTTCACTGACCCCCCTGTGCCCCCCTGTCCGCCTTCACTGACCCCCCTGTGCCCCCCTGTCCGCCTTCGCTGACCCCCCTGTGCCCCCCTGTCCGCCTTCGCTGACCCCCCTGTGCCCCCCTGTCCGCCTTCACTGACCCCCCCTGTGCCCCCCTGTCCGCCTTCACTGACCCCCCTGTGCCCCCCTGTCCGCCTTCGCTGACCCCCCTGTGCCCCCCTGTCCGCCTTCGCTGACCCCCCTGTGCCACCCTGTCCGCCTTCACTGACCCCCCTGTGCCCGCCTGTCCGCCTTCACTGACCCCCCTGTGCCCCCTCTCCGCCTTCACTGACCCCCCTGTGCCCGCCTGTCCGCCTTCACTGACCCCCCTGTGCCCCCCTGTCCGCCTTCACTGACCCCCCTGTGCCCCCTCTCCGCCTTCACTGACCCCCCTGTGCCCCCCTGTCCTCCTTCACTGACCCCCCTGTGCCCCCCGTCCACCTTCACTGACCCCCCTGTGCCCGCTTGTCCGCCTTCACTGACCCCCCTGTGCCCCCCTGTCCGCCTTCACTGACCCCCCTGTGCCCCCCTGTCCGCCTTCACTGACCCCCCTGTGCCCCCCGTCCACCTTCACTGACCCCCCCTGTGCCCCCTGTCCGCCTTCACTGACCCCCCTGTGCCCGCCTGTCCGCCTTCACTGACCCCCCTGTACCCCCCTGTCTGCCTTCACTGACCCCCCTGTGCCCGCCTTTCCGCCTTCACTGACCCCCCTGTGCCCCCCGTACGCCTTCACTGACCCCCCTGTGCCCCCCGTCCGCCTTCGCTGACCCCCCTGTACCCCCGTGTCTGCCTTCGCGGACACCTCTATGGCTCCACGTCTGCCTTCACTGACCTGAAAACCAGCTTTCTAGCAACTTCCGCGTGTGGATGCGGGGCCGCGCCCCCCACACCCTGCCTGGGTCTGAGGCAGCAGGGGAGCATTTGGGGAGTCACTCTGCGCGGGCGCTGATGCCAGGAGGAGCCACGTTGCCGCAGGAGGGGCTGCAGGCGGACGGGGTCACCGGCCGCTCCCGCCTTCCCACGGGGAGCAGGTGTGTGTGCACGGCGAGGCCAAGCTCAAAACAGGCCGATTTCCGGGAGGAAACAGGCAGACAGGCCGCGGAGCACAGCAGTCACCTGATCCCAGAGGCGGCGGCTCACGGAGGAAGGAAGGGTGAGGGGAGGCGGGGCCGGCACCGGGCGCCCGGACAGCCGGACAGCGAGGCCACGGGGGCCGGCGAGGGCCAGGCGCAGCCGCTGCCCAGGCTGACGCTGGGAAGTAAAGGAGAGGGTTGGGGCCCAGTTGGTGTGACTCGGTGGGTGAGCATCAACCCATAAGCCAGGACGTCACGGGCTGGCCTCCCTGTCAGGGCACGTGCCTGGCGGCAGGCTCGATCCCAGGAGGGGCGGGCAGGAGGCAGCTGATGGATGACATTCCTCTCTTATTGATGTTTCTCTCTTAGCAGTGTTTCTATCTTTCTACCCCTCTCTTTTCCTCTCTCTCTAAAAATAAAAATATATATATATTTTAAAAAAGAAAGAAAAGGGGATGCACCTGCGTGGGAACCCAAAGGCACTGGCTCCGGGAAAAAGGGTGCAGAGAGGGTAGCGCCTGCTGCCTGAGTCAGGGTGCCGGCTCTCAGCCAGCCTGCGGGATGGGGCTGTGGGATGAGGGGCTGTGGGATGGGGCTGCGGGATGGGGGCTGTGGGATGGGGCTGTGGGATGGGGCTGTGGGATGGGGCTGTGGGATGGGGGCTGTGGGATGAGGGTTGTGGGATGGGGGCTGTGGGATGGGGCTGTGGGATGGGGCTGTGGGATGGGGCTGTGGGATGGGGGTTGTGGGATGGGGCTGTGGGATGAGGGTTGTGGGATGGGGCTGTGGGATGGGGCTGTGGGATGGGGCTGTGGGATGGGGGCTGCGGGATGGGGGCTGCGGGATGAGGGGCTGTGGGATGAGGGGCTGTGGGATGAGGGGCTGTGGGATGGGGCTGTGGGATGAGGGTTGTGGGATGGGGGCTGTGGGATGGGGGTTGTGGGATGGGGCTGTGGGATGGGGCTGTGGGATGAGGGGTTGTGGGATGGGGGCTGTGGGATGGGGATTGTGGGATGGGGGGTTGTGGGATGGGGCTGTGGGATGGGGGCTGTGGGATGGGGGCTGTGGGATGGGGCTGTGGGATGGGGGCTGTGGGATGGGGGCTGTGGGATGGGGGCTGTGGGATGGGGGTTGTGGGATGGGGCTGTGGGATGGGGCTGTGGGATGGGGCTGTGGGATGGGGGCTGTGGGATGGGGGCTGTGGGATGGGGCTGTGGGATGGGGCTGTGGGATGGGGCTGTGGGATGGGGGTTGTGGGATGGGGCTGTGGGATGGGGCTGTGGGATGAGGGGTTGTGGGATGGGGGCTGTGGGATGGGGGGTTGTGGGATGGGGGGTTGTGGGATGGGGCTGTGGGATGGGGGCTGTGGGATGGGGGCTGTGGGATGGGGGCTGTGGGATGGGGCTGTGGGATGGGGGCTGTGGGATAGGGGCTGTGGGATGGGGGCTGTGGGATGGGGGTTGTGGGATGGGGCTGTGGGATGGGGCTGTGGGATGGGGCTGTGGGATGGGGCTGTGGGATGGGGGGCTGTGGGATGGGGCTGTGGGATGGGGCTGTGGGATGGGGGCTGTGGGATGAGGGGTTGTGGGATGGGGCTGTGGGATGGGGGTTGTGGGATGGGGCTGTGGGATGGGGGTTGTGGGATGGGGGCTGTGGGATGGGGCTGTGGGATGGGGCTGTGGGATGGGGCTGTGGGATGGGGGTTGTGGGATGGGGCTGTGGGATGAGGGTTGTGGGATGGGGCTGTGGGATGGGGCTGTGGGATGGGGCTGTGGGATGGGGGCTGCGGGATGGGGGCTGCGGGATGAGGGGCTGTGGGATGAGGGGCTGTGGGATGAGGGGCTGTGGGATGGGGCTGTGGGATGAGGGTTGTGGGATGGGGGCTGTGGGATGGGGGTTGTGGGATGGGGCTGTGGGATGGGGCTGTGGGATGAGGGGTTGTGGGATGGGGGCTGTGGGATGGGGATTGTGGGATGGGGGGTTGTGGGATGGGGCTGTGGGATGGGGGCTGTGGGATGGGGGCTGTGGGATGGGGGCTGTGGGATGGGGCTGTGGGATGGGGGCTGTGGGATGGGGGCTGTGGGATGGGGGTTGTGGGATGGGGGTTGTGGGATGGGGCTGTGGGATGGGGGCTGTGGGATGGGGGCTGTGGGATGGGGCTGTGGGATGGGGCTGTGGGATGGGGCTGTGGGATGGGGGTTGTGGGATGGGGCTGTGGGATGGGGCTGTGGGATGAGGGGTTGTGGGATGGGGGCTGTGGGATGGGGGGTTGTGGGATGGGGGGTTGTGGGATGGGGCTGTGGGATGGGGGCTGTGGGATGGGGGCTGTGGGATGGGGGCTGTGGGATGGGGCTGTGGGATGGGGGCTGTGGGATAGGGGCTGTGGGATGGGGGCTGTGGGATGGGGGTTGTGGGATGGGGCTGTGGGATGGGGCTGTGGGATGGGGCTGTGGGATGGGGCTGTGGGATGGGGGGCTGTGGGATGGGGCTGTGGGATGGGGCTGTGGGATGGGGGCTGTGGGATGAGGGGTTGTGGGATGGGGCTGTGGGATGGGGGTTGTGGGATGGGGCTGTGGGATGGGGGTTGTGGGATGGGGGCTGTGGGATGAGGGGTTGTGGGATGGGGCTGTGGGATGGGGCTGTGGGATGGGGCTGTGGGATGGGGGCTGTGGGATGGGGGCTGTGGGATGGGGCTGTGGGATGGGGGCTGTGGGATGGGGGCTGTGGGATGGGGGCTGTGGGATGGGGCTGTGGGATGGGGCTGTGGGCTGGGGCTGTGGGCTGGGGCTGTGGGCTGGGGCTGTGGGATGGGGCTGTGGGATGGGGGCTGTGGGATGGGGCTTGTGGGATGGGGCTGTGGGATGGGGCTGTGGGATGAGGGGTTGTGGGATGGGGGCTGTGGGATGGGGGCTGTGGGATGGGGATTGTGGGATGGGGGGTTGTGGGATGGGGCTGTGGGATGGGGGCTGTGGGATGGGGGCTGTGGGATGGGGGCTGTGGGATGGGGCTGTGGGATGGGGGCTGTGGGATGGGGGCTGTGGGATGGGGGCTGTGGGATGGGGGCTGTGGGATGGGGGTTGTGGGATGGGGCTGTGGGATGGGGCTGTGGGATGGGGGGCTGTGGGATGGGGCTGTGGGATGGGGCTGTGGGATGGGGGCTGTGGGATGAGGGGTTGTGGGATGGGGCTGTGGGATGGGGGTTGTGGGATGGGGCTGTGGGATGGGGGTTGTGGGATGGGGGCTGTGGGATGAGGGGTTGTGGGATGGGGCTGTGGGATGGGGCTGTGGGATGGGGCTGTGGGATGAGGGTTGTGGGATGGGGCTGTGGGATGGGGGCTGTGGGATGAGGGGTTGTGGGATGGGGCTGTGGGATGGGGGCTGTGGGATGGGGGGCTGTGGGATGGGGGCTGTGGGATGAGGGGTTGTGGGATGGGGCTGTGGGATGAGGGGTTGTGGGATGGGGCTGTGGGATGGGGCTGTGGGATGGGGCTGTGGGATGGGGGTTGTGGGATGGGGCTGTGGGATGGGGGCTGTGGGATGAGGGGTTGTGGGATGGGGCTGTGGGATGGGGGCTGTGGGATGGGGGGCTGTGGGATGCGGGCTGTGGGATGGGGCTGTGGGATGGGGGCTGTGGGATGGGGGCTGTGGGATGGGGGCTGTGGGATGGGGCTGTGGGATGGGGGCTGTGGGATGGGGCTGTGGGATGGGGGCTGTGGGATGAGGGGTTGTGGGATGGGGCTGTGGGATGGGGTTGTGGGATGGGGCTGTGGAATGGGGGCTGTGGGATGGGGGCTGTGGGATGGGGGCTGTGGGATGAGGGGTTGTGGGATGGGGCTGTGGGATGGGGCTGTGGGATGGGGGCTGTGGGATGGGGGCTGTGGGATGGGGGCTGTGGGATGGGGCTGTGGGATGGGGGCTGTGGGATGGGGGCTGTGGGATGGGGCTGTGGGCTGGGGCTGTGGGCTGGGGCTGTGGGCTGGGGCTGTGGGATGGGGCTGTGGGATGGGGGCTGTGGGATGGGGCTTGTGGGATGGGGCTGTGGGATGGGGCTGTGGGATGAGGGGTTGTGGGATGGGGGCTGTGGGATGGGGATTGTGGGATGGGGGGTTGTGGGATGGGGGCTGTGGGATGGGGGCTGTGGGATGGGGGCTGTGGGATGGGGCTGTGGGATGGGGCTGTGGGATGGGGGCTGTGGGATGGGGGCTGTGGGATGGGGCTGTGGGATGGGGGCTGTGGGATGGGGGCTGTGGGATGGGGGCTGTGGGATGGGGGTTGTGGGATGGGGGTTGTGGGATGGGGCTGTGGGATGGGGCTGTGGGATGGGGCTGTGGGATGGGGGGCTGTGGGATGGGGCTGTGGGATGGGGCTGTGGGATGGGGGCTGTGGGATGAGGGGTTGTGGGATGGGGCTGTGGGATGGGGGTTGTGGGATGGGGGCTGTGGGATGGGGGCTGTGGGATGAGGGGCTGTGGGATGAGGGGTTGTGGGATGGGGCTGTGGGATGGGGCTGTGGGATGGGGCTGTGGGATGGGGGTTGTGGGATGGGGCTGTGGGATGGGGGCTGTGGGATGAGGGGTTGTGGGATGGGGCTGTGGGATGGGGGCTGTGGGATGGGGGGCTGTGGGATGGGGGGCTGTGGGATGGGGGCTGTGGGATGAGGGGTTGTGGGATGGGGCTGTGGGATGAGGGGTTGTGGGATGGGGCTGTGGGATGGGGCTGTGGGATGGGGCTGTGGGATGGGGGTTGTGGGATGGGGCTGTGGGATGGGGGCTGTGGGATGAGGGGTTGTGGGATGGGGCTGTGGGATGGGGGCTGTGGGATGGGGGGCTGTGGGATGCGGGCTGTGGGATGGGGCTGTGGGATGGGGGCTGTGGGATGGGGGCTGTGGGATGGGGCTGTGGGTTGGGGGCTGTGGGATGGGGCTGTGGGATGGGGGCTGTGGGATGGGGGCTGTGGGATGGGGGCTGTGGGATGGGGCTGTGGGATGGGGCTGTGGGATGGGGGGCTGTGGGATGGGGCTGTGGGATGGGGCTGTGGGATGGGGGCTGTGGGATGGGGGCTGTGGGATGGGGGTTGTGGGATGGGGTTGTGGGATGGGGCTGTGGGATGGGGGGCTGTGGGATGGGGGTTGTGGGATGGGGCTGTGGGATGGGGCTGTGGGATGGGGCTGTGGGATGGGGCTGTGGGATGGGGGGCTGTGGGATGGGGGCTGTGGGATGGGGGGCTGTGGGATGGGGCTGCGGGATGGGGGCTGCGGGATGGGGGCTGCGGGATGGGGGCTGCGGGATGGGGGCTGCGGGATGGGGCTGTGGGATGGAGGCTGTGGGATGGGGGCTGCGGGATGGGGGCTGCGGGATGGGGGCTGTGGGATGGGGCTGTGGGATGAGGGGCTGTGGGATGAGGGGTTGTGGGATGGGGGCTGTGGGATGGGGGGCTGTGGGATGGGGGCTGTGGGATGGGGGCTGTGGGATGGGGGCTGTGGGATGGGGGTTGTGGGATGGGGGTTGTGGGATGGAGCTGTGGGATGGGGGCTGTGGGATGGGGGTTGTGGGATGGGGGTTGTGGGATGGAGCTGTGGGATGGGGGTTGTGGGATGGGGGTTGTGGGATGGGGCTGTGGGATGGGGCTGTGGGATGGGGCTGTGGATGGGGCTGTGGGATGGGGGCTGTGGGATGGGGGTTGTGGGATGGGGGTTGTGGGATGGAGCTGTGGGATGGGGGCTGTGGGATGGGGGTTGTAGGATGGGGCTGTGGGATGGGGCTGTGGGATGGGGCTGTGGGATGGGGCTGTGGGATGGGGGCTGTGGGATGGGGATTGTGGGATGGGGGGTTGTGGGATGGGGGTTGTGGGATGGGGCTGTGGGATGGGGGCTGTGGGATGAGGGGTTGTGGGATGGGGCTGTGGGATGGGGGCTGTGGGATGGGGGGCTGTGGGATGCGGGCTGTGGGATGGGGCTGTGGGATGAGGGCTGCGGGATGGGGGCTGTGGGATGGGGGCTGTGGGATGGGGGCTGTGGGATGGGGGTTGTGGGATGGGGGTTGTGCTCTGGGGGCCCGGGCCTGGCAGAGAGAAACAGCCCCCCGGGCTGAGGCCTGCCGCCAGGTGGGAGAAGTAGGATCCTTTTGTGTGCACCCCCCGGGGACCCCCACACCTCCATTTCCAGACGAGAAGGGCCGGGATCCTTACCAGTTTTTTAAGACAAGAGTTGTGATCAGAGCAGCTATGACCATGATGAGGGAGACGGTGATGGTGACGATCTGATGGACAGCCAGACCTGGAAACAGAGAGGGGGAGGGGAGATGTGAAACGGGGTCATGTGATGTAGGGGTCCAGACGGGGCACATTAACCTGTCCTGTCAACCTGGCTACCAACGCCAGGTCCCGTCCGTGAGCAGCCTGCACGCGCCCGCAGGGGGCCGTAGGGGACGGATGCGTGGGGGCGCACAGGCCCGCAGGCCGCTCCCTCACCACACCAGGGGCTGGCAGGTGCTGTGGGCGCCAGGGCTGCCCTCGCCCGGAGTCCAGGGAGGGGAGCCCCAGCCCCGGCCTCTCTCCTTCCCAGAGCCCTTCCAGGCCGCAGGTGGTGACCTGGCTGGCCCCTTGCACCTGCAGAGCCCCGCCCCTGGAGCAGGCGGGCCCTGGCCGGAGCTCCGCCCAGGACCTGTCACCCTCTCTCCCCGCCCTGGGGGAGTCCTGCTCCTGGAGACTGAGCACCGGGCGGCTGGCCTGCACGTGGGGCGGACTCTGGGACGCAGGAGGAGCCGGGGAGGCCCAGGACTCAGCGGGAAGCGGGGAGGCAGCCGTGCAAGCTCGGGGACAGCTGGATCCTTGGGAAATGGCTCCTGCTTTCCAGACTTCACTCCAACAAGTGCACTGCCTGTGGGGGCTCTGTGGTCGCCCTGCTCTGTGTGCCTGGGGGAGGGGGAGCCGACAGGGACAAAAAGACTGGACCCTCCAGAACCAGGGCAGCCAGAGCCCCGGCCACACACCCCACATGCAGATGCCAGAGGAAGGGAGCTCTCTTGTCCTCTCCCTCTGCACCCCCCCCCCCCCCGCCCCAGCAAGAACCTTACTTACCTGGGCGTCAGGTGATAAAGGCCTCGAGGGGCCGGCAAGGGCCTGCAGGTGGGCACACTCCCCCACGGAAGTGCTGATGCCCGCGCTCGTCTGCCTGAGACCTTTGAGCCCGTCTCTCCCCACGCCTGGAGCCCAGTCCTGATGTCCCTTCGCAGAGGCCCGCCCACCACACCCCAGGAACCCGACCCAGCAGGCCCCGCGGGGAGAACCACGCGTGTGCGGTCCCGGCGGAGGGCGGCGGAATGCAAGATTTCTCTGGCGGCCTCCCAAGGACACGGTCTCGCGGCAGATGTTACTTCCCCGCTGGGTATGGTCCTCGAGGGGGGTTGCTGGGAAAGGACTCGGAGCTGGCATGGCCAGAACAGCTCTCTCCCCCGCCGGCCCCTCTTCCGTTTGCACCGAGAGGAAAGCTGGAGGGAGACGGGGTCACGGGCCTCCCTCGTTCCTCCTTTTGTCCACTGACCCAGGAGCCAGGCATGGAGCACCTGCGGCCCAGGCAGTGCCAGCTTTCACCCACCAGCCGCGGTGCCACCCTCCGGAGCAGCCGCTCGGGGCCCATTATTTATAGTGGCAGCTCTCACTGCCATACACTGGTGCCCAATTAGGCACATCTGTGAGACAGCTCGGCTTTGACTCCAGGCCTGCCAAGTCCGCCTGCCAATTGGGCTAAGCTTTATGCCATATGGACCACCCTCAACCTCAGCAACAATGGAGTGCCCACTGGCCTCAGTAATGCTGCCTACTCACCAGCTTCCCTTAGACTCACGTGAGACAGGTTGGCAGAGGGGACTGCAAAGGATGCCCAGTTTAATGGACAAGCAGGGAGGATGGCAGCTCAGTCTCCCCTCACCCTCCAGCCACACACGCCCTCCGGCCCAGTCGAGAGACCGCCACACTGCCTTGAAAACTAGGAGCTCATCCTGTGTCTATACTTCCTCTGATGGGACGTAAGCGCGTGATGATGATGATGATTATGGTGATGGTGATGATGATGGTAACGGTAATGGTGACGATGATGGTGATGGTGATGATGATGATAATGGTAATGGTGATGATGATGGTGGTAACGATGATTGTGATGACGGTGACGATAATTTTGGTGGAGATGGATGATGGTGATGGTCGTGCTAACATTGGTGGGGATGATGATGGTGGTGGGGATGATGATGATAATTTTGGGGGGGATAATGATGATGATGGTGATCATAATGTTGATGGGGATAATGTGATGATGGTAAAGGTGGTGATGATGATGATGGTGGTGGTGATGTTGGTGAAGGTGATGATGGTGATGATGCTGGTGATGGTGGTAGTATTGATGATGATGGTGGTGGTGATTATGGTGAAGGTGATAATGCTGGTGTTGGTAGTTAAATTGTAATGATGATGATGATGGTGGTGGTGGTGGTGATGATGGTGATGATGATGGTGGTGGTGGTGATGATGGTGATGATGCTGGTGATGGTGGTGGTGGTGGTGATGATGGTGAAGGTGATGATGGTGATGATGCTGGTGATGGTGGTAGTATTGATGATGATGATGGTGATGGTGGTGGTGATGCTGGTGATGGTGGTAGTATTGATGATGATGAAAGTGGTAACCAACTGGTGGTGATGATGATGGTGATGACAATGGTCACAGGCCTGCTCAGTATGTGATAGCAACCAGTAGGTGTGTATTATACCATTTAACCTTGGCAGCCACTCTCAAAGGCAAACGCTGTCATCCTAAATGGAAGTGGAAAATGTCTGGGCAGGTTTGTGTGAATTCCTTGGATCCCTTCGGGTCTGCTGGTTCCAAAGCCCAAGCGCACAGTATATATGATTCTGGGCGCACACTTAGTTTATCTCAGTTTTGGCTTTCACCAAAACCGGCACTCCCTCCCCTACATTCCCGGGGGCGGGCAAGCTTCTAAATCATGAAGGCAAGTATTTCAGCCTCACCACTTACTTCCTCCACCAACAGACGGCTCGGGAGTGCTCCAGGCCCAGCCAAAAGCCCCTCAGCCATTCCTTGGCAGGTCACACCCCAGTCCAATGGCAAGAACCGGGTCTGTTTCTGGGGCCGAACCCGCCCTCCTCGACGCCGATGGAGGTGGGTGACATGAGGACACGTTGAGGGGACAGGAGCTGGGGACTGGCTCAGGTACGAGGCAGGTCAGCCGGAGGCGCTGAGGGTCCCCTTACAAGAGCAGAGCTCCCTGGCGTCCATCCCCAATGGCTCCTGAGGAGGCCCAGGCGCTGCCAGATTTCGACCCCTCAACTTGTCACCGAGGGGACTGTTCTGCTGGGTGGAGTGTCTGTAACAGCCAAGTCCTCGGAGGGAAGGTCCCCGGAGCAGCTGGGTCGCAGTGTTCAGTCCCTGCCATTCCCCTGTGGGCGAGGACGGGAAAGCAGCCCTCCCCGCTCTGGTGGATGCAGGAAACTGAGGTCCAGGGGGGATTGTTGGCTCCAGGGAAGACCTGCCCCCAACTCATGACTAAGAACCAAAAACATCTTTTGCCTGAGGCCCTTCACTCTCCATCATCACAGGCGGGCTGTCTTTTGAGGTTTCCACTGTCAAGGTGATTTCAAAGAGCTACAGCCTCTACCTTATTTTTTTAAATATTTTTTATTGATCTCAGAGAGGAAGGGAGAAGGAGAGAGACAGAAACATCCACGATGAGAGAGAATCATGGATGGGCTGCCTCGTGCACACCCAACTCCGGGCTTCGAGCCCACAACCCCGGGTATGTGCCCTGACCGGGAATCAAACCGGGACCTCTAGGTTCATAGGTCGACGCTCACCCTCTGAGCCACCGTGGCTGGGCACAGCCTCTATCTATCGAGCTGGGCCAAACAACCAGCGCCGGGCAGCTTGCCCACCTGGGCTGTCCCCGCGGAGCCGGCTTGTGGGCAGAGCTGTGCCTTTGGGTGACACTTTCCCAGGATAACCTGGTTAGACAGGAGTCTCGATTTTTGGAGACCTGAACTCAGGGGGAGTTTTCCCAACGCGCTCCATCCAACCGCCTCAGAAGTATTCCAGCCGCACGCCGCTCTGCTGTCCTCCGTGAAGGTGGGGAAGGAAGGCATCTTTTGAAAGTCAAGAGCGCTCAGCTCACGAGATCGCTGTCTGGAGGGACCTCACCCCACGGCCTATGGATGGGGATGCCCCGCCCCACACAACTCCCAGCGTCCCTCCCTCCTCGCTCCTCTCTCTCCACCGTAAACCATGTGCCCTCCGGTCAGGTCTCTGGGGGGTCAGTCAATCACGCGGCGGGGACATCTGTCCCATAAACCCTCTGACCCTGGGCAGGGCGACCCTGGAGCAGATCCGTGCCCACTGCCAGGAGGGCTGTGTGTGGGTGACAATGAGGTCACCTTGAGAGCGTGTCAACTCTATGCCCCCAGGAAAGGAAAAATACAGCCCTGCCCTCTCCCCCTTCAAGGTCAACATCGAATCCGTCTTCAAAGTGTTTGCAATTCAGACCTGGTCCCCGGGCACGCCGCATGCCAGGTGGGGCTCCCGCTCCCCCCCCTTCTGACAGGTGTTCCCATTCCTGCTAATGTAGGGGCTCGCTCTGCTCCCGGTAATTGCCACCGTATCCCAATGTGCTGGCATCAGCTGCCACCAGGTCATAAATCATGAGACCTGGAATAATGGATGGGGACTGAGGGGTTCCCAGCCCCGCACCCATCAGTAGGGCTTTGATGGCTATATTTGAGGTTTGTCATAAGATCAGGCCCTAAAGATTGCGGGATTAGCCATCCATCTCGGGGTCTGGACAGTGTTTTATGCAACGAAGGGGATCAAACGTGGACCACAATCCCCTGCAAAGGCAAACGCACCCGGAGCCTCCTTGTCCAGCTGCGGGGTGAGGGGTGCGGGGGGCGCTTCTGGCGGGTGCCCTTGGGGAGGCAGGACCATGGCCCGA
The DNA here is from genome assembly GCF_951640355.1 of Cnephaeus nilssonii. Classification (NCBI taxonomy): domain Eukaryota; kingdom Metazoa; phylum Chordata; class Mammalia; order Chiroptera; family Vespertilionidae; genus Cnephaeus; species Cnephaeus nilssonii. The sequence continues at coordinate 101,185,948 of NC_137078.1, read as the reverse complement.
GCATCGGCCGAGGCAAAGGGCGGACACTTCCGTGCCCAGGAGCTCCTCTCCAGGGCAGGACGCCGCGTGCCCGTGGTGCGGGGACGGTGGCCCGGGGCCGAAGGGTCAGGGGCGGCTTCCCGGGTCTCAGAGTTGGGCGGTGACACAGAAGCCACGCCCTTTCCACAGAGGCTGAGCGACTCCACAGCACGTCCTGGAGGGACCGCCTCGGGGACACGGTGGGGCTCCCGGCGTCCACAGCAGGACCGGCAGGAGGCCAGCCCCACCTTCCAGAGGACACACATATTCACGCACACATGCACATGTGCACACGCACATGCGTGCACGCACGCCCACAAGGCACACACATGCGCACATGTGTGCACACTCACACACGTGCGCGTGCACTGAGTTTATTGCTCATCTCGTTTAAGAACAGCGGGAGCCGACCCCGGGCTGCTGGGTTCGATGTGGAAACGGCCCGGTTCCTCGCCGCCTCTCCCCGCAGCCCCGGGACGTCTCACAAAGGGCCGAGGCCGGAAGGAGGTGCCGGGCGGCTGGCGTGCGAGTGCCACGGGCCAGGCCGCCCCTCACCCGTCAGCCAGCGCCCAGGGAACGTGCTGCAGCCGGGGCTCGGGCCCAGGTGCCCGCTGAGCCCGTGGCCGCATTACTCACCATCGAGATGGGAGCTATATTTAGCCCTGAACACAGTGAACGGGTCAAAGGGCTAAGCAAACGCGAAGGCTCCCCACATGCCCGCCGCCCCCTCCGCGGCCGGACACGCCTGTCCGCAGGCCAGAGCCTGGCGCAGCCTCGGGACCCGCTGGCGCACAGTAGGTGTGCAGAGGCGGCGGCCCTTCAGGGGCGGGACGGCCGGGCTGGCCTGTGGGCTCAGCGCAGGGCCCGGAGCAGACGCGCCCTGACACGGCCGGGCAGCTGGGGGCTGGGGCGCAGCGCAGCGCTGAGGGTGAGGGAAAGGGGTGCACCACTTCCCCTCGGGCTCTCAGCGCCTCTAAAGGCTTCCTGGGCGGGGAGAACCGTTAACTCTCACAGCCACCCCGTCTTCATGCCGCCAACCGCCATTGTATTAAAAACAACAGACAGACAAGTAGATGCATTAAATGGTCCCACTACCCCCGGCCCAGCCAATGGCGTGTGGCCCTCCTGCTGCCCTAGGGGATCCCCTTCCCCCCAGGATGGGTGGTGATGAGGCTCCCAGGGAGCCCCCCCGCGGGCCACCTGAGGGAGGGCCTTGCCCACCTAGGACGGGGCCTCTCCCTGCAGCTTGCCCGGGGCTGCGGCCGCGGGGGGGGGGGGGGGGGGGGAGAAAGGCGGGCAGTGTGGCCTTGGGCACTGTCCCTGCCACCAGGAGAGCAGGGAGGGGGGGCCCAGGGGCGGGGCCAGGGGCGGTGGCTCCGGGTGGAAGAGGCAAGCCGACAGGAAGACAGCGGCCCTTTGCTTTGCTGGGGGGGGGGGGGGGGGGTGGGGGCTGACACACCGAGTCCCTGCTGGGGGGACGGCCCCTCAAAGGGGAGACAGGAGAAAGGAGCGGGCGCGGGAGGTGTGCAGTGCAGCGTGGGAATCGGAACGGGGCGCTGAGGGCTGGGAACAGAAAGCCATTGTGCTGCCGCCCCCGGAATGACAGTCTCCCCAGCGCGGAGGCGGGTGTGGGCCGCAGGGCGGACCCGGGCTGCAACGTCGGAGGAGGCGGCCCCGGGAACCTGGAGCCCAGCTCCGTCTGCACGGCCACCGGCTGCTGCCGAGCCGCCTCCTGCAAAGGGCCGGCAGTTCAAAGTTGAGGCTTCTGGCCCCGTCTCCATGGCAACCAGTGGCAGCAAACACATGGGGGGGGGGGGCTGCATCCCAGCAAGGCTTTGCCTGTGGACAGGGGCATCCACATGGCAGATAACCTTCACGTGTTAGGAGATACCACCCTTCGGATTTTTTCCACGCATTTCACAGTGTCCAAAAGCCACTGTTAGCTCCCGCATGTACAAAAGCAAGAAACAGACAGGACGTGGGCCGTGGGCCACAGCGTGCCCACGGGATTCTCCCGACAGCGTTTCCTGCACGACGTCCAGCACGGAACACCAGATCACCAGGCACAGCAGGGGACAGGCCGGTGCACGAAGCCCAGAGGGACAGAAGGGTCTGACAGCACCCCCAGCGAGGCGTCAGCACCAGGCAGGGCTTTCAATCACGGTGCACGGCCCCGCGAGGAACACAGATTTCAACAAAGACCTTCCAGAGAGAACTGGGAGGGACCGTGTGTGAGTGCGAACATCTCACACACACGCATGCCTGTGGACAGTGGGTACACGTACATGTAAATAACACACGGGTATTTGGGGAGGAAAACAAACCATTCCTGCTCATTCCTATGCCATCCGCCTTGGGCAGATCTCGCTTCCTTTTTGGGTCCTGGTTTCCCCGTCGCACAATGGGGGCCTGGGGGTCCCCAGACTCTTCCCCCGAGGCTTATCATCACCCCTTCCGGGGGCTGGCGAAGAATCGGGGAGCGGGCTCTGGGCCCCGCCCCCCCACCCTGTGTCCACACTGCAGCCCACGTTCCTCCAAGAACTCGGCACGCCTTTGGGCTGATGGGCGCGGAGGCCCTTGGCAGCCGCGACGACGGAAGGTTCTGTGAAAGGAGAATCTCAGGCCCCAGCTGCGTTCCATGTTCCTGGTGTGTGTGCGTGCGTGTGCACGTGTGTGTGCACGTTTTATGTGCGCATGGTGCTCTGACCAGGTAGGCGGGGCGGGCGGATTAGTGGGTGCCAAAGATGTATCCCGTACCCCTGAGAGGGACCGTATCTAGAAACAGTCTTTGCAGATACACATAGTTAAGGATCCCCATTATCCTAGACGTCAGGCCGGCCCCACATCCAATGACAGCTGTCCTGACAAGGGAAAAGAGGGGGAGATTTGGTACACACAGAGACCGGGACAGAAATCCCAGCTGGTGTGACTCAGTGGTTGAGCGTCAATCTATGAACCAGGAGGTCAAGGTTCGATTCCCCGTCAGGGCACACGCCCAGGCTGCGGGCTCCTTCCACAGTAGGGAGCGTGCAGGAGGCAGCCCATCCATGATACTCTCTCATCGTGGATGTTTCTCTCTCTCTCTCTCCTGCTCCCTTCCTCTCTGAAGTCAATAAAAATATTTTTTAAAGAAATCCATGTGATGACAGAGGCAGAGATTGGAGCGATGCGGCCACAAGCCAAGAACACCTGGGTCGCCGGGCCTGGGAAAGGCGAGAAGGACCCTGGCCTGAGACAGGGGAGGAGGTGGCCCTGGGACCCCTGGACCTGGTACTCCTGCCTCTGGAACTGCGAGGAGCACGTCTCTGTGTCTGTGGGGCCCCCTGTCGGTGGTGGCTTGTCACTGCGGCCCCAGGAAACTTCCGGTAAAGGTCACTGCTTCCCGCAGGAAGGGAGCGGGAGGGGAGGGCTTGTGAGGCCGGCCTGTGGTCCCAGGGGCGGCGGAGCCCAGGCCCACACTCAGCTCAGCGGACTCCAACCGCGCCCTCTCCTCGTGTCCACACCGCCCGCCACGGAGGGGCCTAGGACCAGGACGCCTCCTAGAGGACTTGTTTCCAGGACCCGCGGCCTTGGCCGGCCAGATGCCACCAAGATCCCCCATCACCCGCCTACTCTGGACTCAAAGCCAAAAGCAGAAGGGGCTCCTCACAGCTCAGGAGGCCGCCTTTCACCCCCACCCTCCACGCTCCCCGGGTGCGGGGGCTCCCAGCCCGGCCATCCTTCATCCCGGCTCGCCCGCCTCCACGGAGCGCTCTGGCTGCGGGAGGGGTGGTCCGGCCGGAGGAGGCGGGAGCCCCGAGCGTACCCTCGGACCCCTTCTCCAGGCCGCGTGGAGCTTTATTATTTTCTAATCAAAGCCCGACCTGCCCTGCGGTCCAGGCTGAGGGGTGGGCGGCTCCTCCCAAAGGCCTGGGGAGAAGCCGGAGGGGGGAATGGAAAAGCAAACGGAGGAGCCGAACGCCTGCCCGCGGGGAGAAGGGCCGGAACCAGCGCCACGGCTGCTGCTCGCTGGGAGCGGGGCGCCAAACCATTCATACGGGAAACCACCTCCCAGCCGCTCCGGCAAACTCCATCCTTGGGCATCTCCGAGGACTGTGTCTTCCTGTGAGACGCGTTACTTAGCGTGACTGCATGTGACGGTTTTGATGGTTTCAGACTATATTTCAGTTCTCCCCGGGAAGGGAACCAGCAGCGAGCTGCACGGGGCCTCCTCCTTCCTTCCTCCAGGGCCCTCCTCCTAGGGGTTGGCACAATGACCTTGGCCCCAGGGGGGAGCAGGAGGGGACTGGGCCCCGGGCCCCTCAAGAGCTGCAGAGCCCAGCATCCAGGCCCCGTCACCCTGCCCTGTCCTGTGTCCCTGTAAGCCACCGGGTTCTACTTCCTGTCCCACTGCATGGAGGCGCCATTCTGCCTGGCCTGAAAGTAGAATCTGTCTTTGTGTGAGCAGAGTGTGTGTGCACGTATGTGCATGTGTGTGCACCTGTGTGTGCTGCAGACATACAGCTGGGAGTGCTGGTGTGTGTGCGTAAGTGTGCACATGTGTGTGCAATTTTTATGTGTGCATGGGCCCGTCGGTGCAGCGTGCGTGTGTGAGTGTGCACACATGTGCCTGCGTCTGTGTGCAGACCGGCCCTTCTGTTCCTCGTGGGGCCTCCCGGTGGCGCTCGGTGCCACGCGCTCTGACAGAGCTCAATAATTGCTCTGCTGATTGATTCATTGACCTTGGGCCAATCACTTCACTCTGCCTGCTCGTCTGCCAGAGGAAAAGTACACGAGAGTCCTTTACAAATCACGAAGCATTGAACAAATGTGAGGATTAAGCTGGAGGCAGGGCTCGGCCGGCACCTGGGAGCCAGGGCTCCTGGCTCTGAACCCACAGGCAGAGCCGCAGCCCGTGCTGGGAAGCCTGGCCTCCCGGCCCCTGATGAAATGACTCAGGCCCTCGAAGGCCAATTTGGTCCCCACGCTCACGTCCCTGAGGTCACAGTGACCTTGCCCAGAGGCTGTGTGCCTCTGCGTGTCTCTCTCCACTCTCCTCGCCTCCTATAAGCCCTGTTACCTGCCCCTGGCTGTCCACACAAACCCCCCGCTCCCCCATCGCATCACCCCCACCGTCCAAACGGCCATCGCGGCGTCCTGGGAGCGCTGGCTCTGCGCTGACCACTAGGACACGCCTTCTCCACAATTCTATCATCGGGACCGAGGAGTACCGGGCCTCGCCGGTCAGGAGGCCAGCCGTTCCCAGCCAGGGCGAGTCGGTAAGCCAGGACTTGTTCTTGGCAAGACCTCCTGGAGACGGGTCGAGCCAGACTGACCTTCACTTTGCAAATCCGCCCCAGCAGCACGGAGCGCTTACGGGTTCAGGTCAAAATGTAAAAGACAAGCCCGTTGGGGGGGCAGGAGAGGGAGAAATTAGAAAACCATTCCGGCCCAAGTGGTTGCAAGCTCCTGGCAGAGCCTCAGCTTTTATTTGATAGCTTACTGCTGAATGAGTGCGTGAATGAATGAGTGCTGAATGAATGAATGAGTAAATGAATGTGAGTGAATGAATGACTGACTGACCTTGGCAGTGTCAAAGGTCACAAAATCCCCAGTCATTCTGCAGAGTGTCCCTCAGTTTGGGGGAGGAAAGGCATGAGTGGGAGCTGTGCTGTCGGGGACTCCCTGTGGGGCCGCTCGGACCCCCAGGCCCAGAGGGTGTCAGCCAAGTGTCTCCGCTGTGAGGGAACAGTACTTCCTGTGGGAACAGTACTTCCTGTGGGAACAGTATTTCCTGTGGGAACAGTACTTCCTGTGGGAACAGTACTTCCTGTGGGAACAGTATTTCCTGTGGGAACAGTACTTCCTGTGGGAACAGTATTTCCTGTGGGAACAGTACTTCCTGTAGGAACAGTACTTCCTGTGGGGACAGTATTTCCTGTGGGAACAGTACTTCCTGTGGGAACAGTACTTCCTGTGGGAACCAGCATTTTGCGGAAGGTCCCTTTCTGGGAGGTAATTTGAGTTGTGACGTCTCATTCCTCGCAGCTTTCACCCCTTTTATCGTCCGCTGGAGTTCCTGGCCTGAATGTCACTGGGACGGCGGCCGCTGCGCTGATGCCACCATTTCTCTGCCACCAAGGAGCGCCTCCTCTCCCCGTCTCTGTATTCACTCGGGGTCCCCCCTTCATCCAGGGGCTCATTCCGGAGATTTCCCACGCGTGGGCCGCGAGAACCTCTAAAACACGCTGCAGCCGACGGTGCAGGCAGGGCCCCGGCCTCTGTTCCCTGAGACGGTCACGTAAAAACGTGGCAGCAGCCAGCGCGGTGGATGAGCCTCAGTCCCGCCTGCTGTGGTGGTCAGAGGGGGGAACGGGTATTTTTGGCGGCGGAATGTCAGTCACGGGCGTGTGCGCCGGGGGTGAGAAGGGCGGAAGCCGCTGGGCGATGCCGCTGCTTCGTATTTGCATCAGGAACGGCCTCACCCTTGGCAGCAGGAGCCTCCCTGACGCCCGCGGTCCTCCCATCACTCCCTCACTTCCTGCGAAAACAAGATGTTCCGGGACCGACGTGTTCCGCCCCGGGCTCAGCCCTGGCACCGGCCACCTCTTCCAGGAGCCCTGGTCCTTCAGTGGACAGAGCTGGACACGAGGCCCGCGTGCCTGGCCGCTCACTGGTCCCGGTGCTGGGGCTCCCGGGCCTCTCAGCCGGAGAGCCGGGAGGTGTCTCTATGGCCGTCACGTGGAAAGCCATGACTCTGTGCCCGTCCCTCTGAAGCGGGTTGAATCTGTCTGCCCTGAAGTCCATATCTGCCCGAGACCTCAGAGGGTGACCGTATTTGGAAAAGCTGGGATTAAGCTGAGGTTACACTGGACGAGGGTGGGCCCTGCACCCAATGACTGGGTCCTCGTGCAAAGAGGAGAGGCCGCACGGACACACGGGGAGAGGTGCAGACGGAGGCAGAGACGGAGTGACGCGGCCACAAGCCAAGGAATGCCGGCAGCCCCCAGAGGCTGGAGGAGGCAGGAAGGACTGCCCCCCACCCCCACCCCAAGGGCCTCCAGTGGGAGCTCGGCTCTGCCTACACCTGAGAGACACGTCCGGCCCAAACGGAGAGACTAGATTTCGGTTGTTTTAGGTCCTTCAGTCTGTGACACATTTTAACAGACCGCTCCCTGGAAACCAATAGAGCCCCAACCCAACCTACCCCATCGGATCAGTCTAGCGGCCCCCTCCCCACGGGGCCTCCTCCTCCCGAGGAACCGGCTCTCGAATGTGTCTGCTTATCTGCTCGCTCAGCCCCCGTGCAAGGCTGAGCTCACAACCCCGCCGGCCACGGCCCTGCTCCCGTGTCGCCCCGGATGGCCACCGGGCTCCCTGCTTTCAGCCGAGAAGACCCTGTCTTTGCAGGTGCGGGTCTGACAGCTCCCCGGGGTCAGGACCCCAGAAAGTGTCTCTGCCTCCGGTGCTGCTGAGGATGGAGGCCGGGCCAGGAGGAGACAGCTGATCTCCTGCTGTCCGAAGCTGCCAGATGCCCCGTTTTTTTGTTTTTCTTTTTTTTGCTGCCCTCACCTGAGGATATTTTCCCATGGGTTTTTAGGGAGAGGGAAAGAGAGAGAAACATCGATGTGAGAGAAACACATCCATTGGTTGCCTCCTGCGCACGCCCCGCCCAGGGCCCGGGGCCAGGGGGGAGCCTGCAACCAAGGTACGTGCCCTTGACCGGAATCGAACCCGGGACCCTTTGGTCCGCAGGCCGACGCTCTATCCACTGAGCCAAACCTGCCAGGGCTGGTTCTTTAATTTTAAAAGACTTTAATAGAAAATGCACATCACGCAGAACTTCACCCCGGTAAGCGTACGGTTAGTAGCGTTAGTACGTCCCATGGCTGTGTGAATGTCTCCCCCCGAACTTCATCTTACGGAACTGGAACTGTCCCCTTTAAACAGTAACCGCCCCCCTCCGTTCCCTCAGCACCCCGGAACCTGCCGCCCATCCTTCCGCTCTCTGCCCAGGAGTCGGATGGCGCCAGGAGTCCGTGTCGGTGGAAAGAGCAGGCCTGGCCGCGGTGCCGGCTGCCTCGCTGAGCGCGTGTTCACGTCTATCCGCGCTGCGGCGTGTGACAGGTCCCTTCCTGTTTTCAGGCCGAATCACATCCCACCGACGGATGGGCCACAGCTCACCCGCTCAGCTACCGATGGCACCTGGCTGCTTGCCCTTGTGGCGACTGTGGTTGTAACGCTGGCGTGAGCGGGGGGGCGGGGAGGGGGGTGCAAGTGCCTGCGCCCCAGCTTCAGCCCTTTAGGGGATCAGCCCTGTCACAGCCTCTCCTCTTCTGAGATGAGCGGGTCCCTGAGCGAGGAGGACGCCCAGCGGGGGTGGGAGGGGTGGTGCTGACCACCCTCTGAGGAGACAGTGGGTGAGGCCTGGGAGGTGTGTGCATTGGGGTCCCCACCCCCAGCGGACACTCGGCGCCAGGGACACAGCAGGGCTCTGGGAGGGAGGCAGAAGTAAGTGTGCGCGTGCGCTCACACACACCGCGAGGCCAGGGGTGTGCAGCCACCGCCACGCCCAGCCCCGCGGGACCGAAACCCACGCGCAAAGGGGCAAGCAGCAGCCGCCAGAGCCGCCCCCACTCAGACGGCGCTTTAAACGTCCGCTCCGAGGGCCACCTGTGCGGGGAGGGACGCGGAAAACTCGGCTGCTCCTGTGAGCGCCAGCCACCAGGACGAGGGAGGAGAGAAATGCAAATTGATCCCCGCCTCCTGGGAACGGACTTCAGAATCTGTTCAAAATCAAATTAACTTTCTGACTCGTTTCCCCCAAAAACTGGGAAGGCAGCAGGAGACCGCGGGCTCACACTCAGCAGGGAGACGCAGGGCGCTGGGGACGCCTTTCCCGCCGGCTCCCAGGGCCTGGACCTGGGCATCGGGGTGGATAGAGGGTCCAGCCTGCCTGGGATGGACCAGCTCCTTGGCGGGCAGCCCCCGGCCCGTGGCCAAGGAATGAGGCCCCGGCTCGCTCCCCGGATGGACGTGCAGCAGCTGGTAGGCCCCAGAGCCTCGCCCCGGAGATGAGGCAAATCCTTCCTCCGCCCGCCCCACGTCCCACCTCCCACCCACACCCCCAGGTGGCCCCGCCGGCTTCCACCTGCCTGTCACCCTCCTGGTCCGTGGCCAGTGAGCTCAGGGCCCACCGCGTCCACCACCGTGTCCCCAGGGCCTGTGGGCGTCAGGGGCCCAGGGCCCAGGTCTCGGGTTCTCTCCGGCCACAGCTCCGCAGCCATGCAGACTCTCTAACGCCTTTCAGCCGAAACCGTAAGTAACTTTTTAAAATACCATGAACCCCGAGGGCGGCGGAGAGGACGGAAGGAGGTCAGGCCCAGGTAGCATTCCCCTGTCATCCCTGAAACCGGGTTCAGGTCCCGGCGCCACCCCATACGCTGTGTGACCTCGGGCCAGCCCCATCACCTCTCTGTGCTGCTGTTTCCGCCTCTGCGGAATGAGCACCAGAGACGTGTCCATCTCCCGGGACGGCCGTGCGCCTCGTAGGACTTAACCCCATCGAACCTGCCCCGTGACGTACAAGTACATGTCCTTGTCCACATTGAGGCCGAGTTACGGCTCGGACGCCCCCTCCCGCGCATTTCCCGGGGCCGCCGACGCGTGGCTTCCTCCTCGGAGGCAGCATCTGTTGCCCTTCCTCCCCCCCCCCCCCCGCCCCAGAGCAGGCGCGGGGTCTGATCCGCGGTCGGCACCGGGATTGAGCGGTCAGGGTCATGATCGAAGAGGCTTTTGCAGATCGCTCCCGCTTCGTCCTGGCTGAGCCGAGTCAATACCGGGGGCGTGCTGGCTCACACAGGCGCGGACGGGAGCGCGGCGAGGCCCGGCGGCCGTGCAGACCTCACGTGGCTCGCCGGCTCGCTCTCCCTCCCCGCGGCTCCTTTGATCCACATTTCATAAGGGCATCTTGCCCTAGAATTATGAGCACAGAAATCAGAGCGAGAATCTTCCGCGTTCTATTTCTGGCTCTGACACCGACGACGCGGGTGGGCAGGTCAGAACTCCCGAAGTTTCTCTGTTCCCTGGGAGGTAGCACAAGGCACCGTGGCCTCCTCCTGCCCCTGCCCCTGCCCCTGCCCCTGCTCTGCCCGGGGGACCCCTCCCGGCTCTCCCACGGCGGGTCAGGGCACACGGCACCTCCCCCATCGTGTCCCTTGGGGTTCCCCGAGGGGAGCAGGATCCCCTCCCCATGTCCCTTCCTCCAGATCAGTGACAGCAGCGTCGGGACGGGACAGGCAGCTGCTCGCGCAGTGCACCGGGTTCCCACGGCCGCGTGCTGCCTGAGGACGGGCCGAGGCCACCCGCTGGCTGTGCAGGTCCCAGCTCCTCCCACAGAGACGGGCAGGGAACAGATGATGGTTGGGTGAATGGATGGATGGATGGATGAATGAATGAATGAATGAATGAGCAAACGGCATCCTCTTGGGCAGCGTCCCTACGGCGTGCCCTGCTTTGGACCCAGGACTTGGAGACGATCCTGCGGCCGTTGGGGCCTCGGCGGGTACAGAGCACATGGCCCTCGAGTCTCGGGGGGACAGGCTTCCGGAGAGGACCACGGCAAGTCCCTCAAAATAAGTCAGGGGAAGCCCCAGCCAGTCCTGAGGGGCCTGCCGCCTTCCCGGGTCAGCTCTGCAGGAGCAGAAGGGAAAAGCGCTGGGGGGGGGGGGGGGTGGTGAGGTGAGGTGGAGGGGTGGAGGGGGATGGGGCACAGCCCAGGCTACAACATCCCCGCGGGAGGAAGGCTGGGGTCTGCCGCGCTCAGCAGGAAGGAGGGGCCACGTGCCGACACGCTCAGGAGTGGTCGCACGAGATCGTGTCCGAAGGGGCCACCTGGACGGAGGGCCACCGCTGACACGCGTGCACCCTGAGTGTCCCGCATGCTGGCCCGGCCTGTGCTCCCGCGGGGCAGCGTGGAACCATGGGACGCGGGGAGCGGGGTGCTGCTCCCCTCAGAGCGAGCACAGGAGGCTGCGCGGGCCCAGCGCTGCCTGGATGCGCCTCGGGGTGTCAGGCACCCCACTCCCGGACACGCAGCAGGTCGCTTCTCTCCTCCCTGCCTCCTCCTCCACCAGGACGAGGAAACACCCACGTGCGGTCCCGGAACGTTCCGGAAACGCCTGTTCTCGTGGGTGAAGAGCCCCTTCTCCCCCGAAGGCCTTGCTCTTGTGGGGCCCACAGGCCCCCTGCTGACGTGCCCCCCAGAGAAGAGAGAAGCGCTGCATCTGATGGGTGGTGGGGTGAACTCTGTCCCCCCAAAAGACGCAGAGGCCCTAACTCCGCCCCGTTCCTGTGGGGTGACCTTTCAGAGGAGTGTCTTGACAGGGCAGTCAGGTTAAAGCCGGGTCCACAGACACGGGAAGGCGTTTCCTAAAGGGTGATCCGAGGAACACCATCCTGGTCGAGTCTCCACGCTCGGGGTTCTGCGGCCACATGAGTTTGAGAAACACTGTTGGTTGGCTCCCTCCCCATCAAGGCCATGCATGGCCTGTGTGGGCAGCCACATCCCTATGGCAACGGCTCCTCCGTCTCAGGAGACCTGCCCACCTGTGCCCACCTCTTCCCCCAGACATTCTGCTTTTAAGGTGCGGGAGGCCCTGGGCTGGCTCACTGGGGGACACTTCAGGCCACAGGTGGCTCAGGTGACTGGGACGTGAGTCCTGGGTCGGCCACTGACACCCGTCGCCAGGGGAGTCGGGTGTCCAGCTTCCTGCTCACGGCACGTGCCCTCCCTGGGCGGTGGTCACGTGGCACGGCCCTGAGCCGGGCACAGGGGACCCGGGGACAGGATGGGAGCTCAGCTCACCCTCTCGGGGCAGGAGTGTCCCGAGGACCAGGGGAGGGTGTGTGCTGGGCGCTCAGGCAGGGAAGGGGCCCACCCACCTGCCTGCTGGACTGGGATGCCCCCCTGACAAAGACTTTCCACACCTGGACGGGGACCCCTCCCGCAGGCTGCTGTCTGCACCCCACACCCTTCCACTACCTGGAGCCGAAGGCAGGCAGGTGCACGGCTCCACTCTCCTCCAAGAATTGGCTGCCCTGCTCACCTGGACCCCTGGGCTCCCTCCCACATGGGCCCAGGGGCAGGGTGGGGGGCGGGGCCTAGCATCCAGGGTGAGTGGGAGGAGTCTGGGCTCAGTCCTGGCTGAGGGCTTTAAAGCTGAGCAGCTATCCTGTCCCCTATTCATCCCCTGGGGGAGGGCAGGAGGGGAGCGGAGGAGGGGCCCCCACTCAGAGGAGGGAGGGAGGAGCCTGAGCCTGGCCGGGAAGTGCTCCTGGGGGTCCCCTCTGTCCCTTCCCCCCCAGGCTGCCAGGTTCCCGGTTCAGGAGCCAGGCAGGGCCTCTCTCAGGGCGTGAGGGGGACTTTAGGGGTGACAATGACTGAGGGCCCGAAGGATGAAAGGGGGAAAACCAACAGGTGGGGATGTGGCCACAAGAGTGACCTGAGAGCTCCGGGTACCTTGAGGAATAAACCTCCCTGTCCCCCGTCACCCAGTCCTGGCTCTGCCCTCCCCCCACCCCCGCGCCTGCCTGTGGGAGTTTGGGGTACGGGCAGGGCAGGTTAGAGGCTGCTTTCCCTTGAGAATCAGCCCTCACATGGCGGAGCTGGAAGCACCAACTCCTGGACAATGGCCTGGGGCCCCGGCGGGTCCTCCACCCCCGCGGCGGCGTCATCGGAGGCAGCGGGACTGTGGCCAGGCCTCCGGTGGCTCAGGGCCACCTCGGCCTTTGGGAACAGCCCTGGCCTCACCTCCCTGTGTCCGCGCCGCTGCCTGGAGGCGCCGGTCCTGCTGAGACAGGCAAGGGACCATGGCCCAGGGCTGGATGCAGGGCTGGGTCCACACGCCCAGAATGCCTGCGTCCCAGGCCCCGTCCCAGTCCCCCGGGGGAGGGGGCGTCCCAGGCCCCGTCCCAGTCCCCCGGGGGAGGGGGTGTCCCAGGCCCCGTCCCAGTCCCTCTGGGGGAGGGGGCGTCCTAGGCCCCGTCCCAGTCCCCCGGGGGAGGGGGCGTCCCAGGCCCCGTCCCAGTCCCCCGGGGGAGGGGGCGTCCCAGGCCCCGTCCCAGTCCCCCGGGGGAGGGGGCGTCCCAGGCCCCGTCCCAGTCCCCCGGGGGAGGGGGCGTCCCAGGCCCCGTCCCAGTCCCCCGGGGGAGGGGGCGTCCCAGGCCCCGTCCCAGTCCCCCGGGGGAGGGGGCGTCCCAGGCCCCGTCCCAGTCCCCCGGGGGAGGGGGCGTCCCAGGCCCCGTCCCAGTCCCCCGGGGGAGGGGGCGTCCCAGGCCCCGTCCCAGTCCCCCGGGGGAGGGGGCGTCCCAGGCCCCGTCCCAGTCCCTCTGGGGGAGGGGGCGTCCCAGGCCCCGTCCCAGTCCCCCGGGGGAGGGGGCGTCCCAGGCCCCGTCCCAGTCCCCCGGGGGAGGGGGCGTCCCAGGCCCCGTCCCAGTCCCCCGGGGGAGGGGGCGTCCCAGGCCCCGTCCCAGTCCCCCGGGGGAGGGGGCGTCCCAGGCCCCGTCCCAGTCCCCCGGGGGAGGGGGCTGCAGTGGACAGACAGTTCCCAGCACAAGCCGTCCCACCCCCAACACAGCAGCGGGGAGGCATGTTCCGGCCTCTGAGCGCGCGGAGGCCCCAGCTCGCCGGGAGCCCGGCCTCCCCTGGGTGAGCAGAGCCACGTCTCCGAACAACCTTGCCCGGCAGCAGCACCACCCCCACCACCGCCCGGGTCACGTGGCAGCGCCAAGGCTGCGCCCCCGGCCAGCGTGGCGGGCGGCCAGGGCCGGGGTCAGGGCCGGGTCAGCAGGTGCGCTCCTCACTCCCCGCGTGGCCCACGTGGCCCATCCCTGTGTCACCCGGGGCGGGTTCTGAGCCCTGCTGCTGAGAGAAACTTCCGGAACGGGAACCGTCCCCCGTTATTGCTGAGCATCAGCACCTGGGAACAGACTTCGAGGCGGAGACTCGCTGAACCACAGTGAAAGCACAGCCCCGGCCCGTCTGGCCATATGGCTCGCGAGTCACGTGTCCGCAGAGATCTTGGCGGCGTCTCCGGGACCCGGGACCGCAGGGGGCGCTGCAGCTCCGCGCGGAATCCGCCTGCCTCGGAGGTGAGGCCGGGGCTGCCACCCTCGCCTGGGACCCTAGCACGCTGGACTCCCGGGCCGGGCGGGGCGGGGCTCACGGCTCAGGGAAAGGGCAGGTCTCACCACCCCCCCCCACCCCCCGCCGGCAGCTCGGCCCCCCTCAGCCCCAGGAAGACAGACTGGAGCTGGAGGTGGAGGCCCAGGTCTCCTGCGTCCCGCTCCGCTGGCTGCTGACGGCGGGAGGGGAGGGCGGCCAAGGCCATTTGCTAGCTGCCGGCAGAAGGAGCTCAGCTCAGGGCCTGTGTGTTCTCCTAGCGCCTGAGCTGGAGGGGGGGGCCTCAGGGTTGTTCGCAGGAGCCTGTTCCTGGGAGCCGCCCCCCCCCCCCCCCCGCCGCTCCCTCTGCCCCCCAGGTGGCCGGGCCTGCCAGGGCTCTGGCCTCCGCACCCACATCTCCCTCCCCAGCCCGTCCTGCCCACAGGCCTCCGTGTGGACTTGGCCGCTCCTGCCTTCAGGAAACCTGGCCGCCCCCCCCCCCCCCCCCCGCCCGGCCCGGCCTCCACGGCCCACGTTTCCAGAATAACGATGAGGGGCCGAGGCTTCTCTCCAGGCCTTGCCGCCGTCTCTCCCGTGTCAGCGCTGCCCCTGCCTGTCACTTCCCCAAACATGTCTAACCTCCGAGAGAGAGGAGGCGGCCGGTGTTCCACCCCCACCCCCCTCACCCCCCCGTGGGGGCTCTTCACGCCCGCTGAGCGCAGCACGGGCGGCCGCTGCACACCGGTCCAGGCGCCAGGAATTCCAACCCCATCCTCCCAACAGTCAAACACAGGTTCCAGAAAGGATGCTCTGTCCACGTCTGATCTCAAGGCTTAGATCACCGCCCTGTGAGGGGCTGAAAGCCAGCAATTCGATGCAGCGTCCGCCACCGGATCTGCCACCATCCACGGCTCAGTGAGGGGCAGGGGGTGAGGCAGACCCGCTCTGCAGGGTGTGTCCCCTGCACCCCGCCCGTCGCCCCGGTTTCCAGGTAGAGGGTGTCGGCCCAGGCCTCCTCCTGCAGCTCTGGGGTGACTGGCAGAGGGAGGGGACCTGGCAGAGGGAAGGGACCCCGAGAGTGGCAGCTCCCGGGTCAAAAGCGCCTCAGGACGGGCACGGGATGTGCAGGAATGAGAGGCCCCAGGCCCCGCACTGCTCTCAGGAGGAGAACGAGGCCCGGGGGGGGGGGGGGGGGGGGGCTCAGAGCCGCACACGAAGCACCAAATGCAATAAGTCGAGCAGGCAGCTTGAGACGGGAAATGAGAGGAGCAGGATGGAGTCATCAGCAGAAGAGCCCGCGGCTGCTCTAATGAGTCGGAGCTCACTTACCCATTTGCTGTGCACACAGCTTTGCTCAGCAGAAGCAGACGGGCGCCCTGGGAGGCTGGACGGGGCCAGAGGGCGGGGGCGGGGGGTAGACACAGCCTGTGACCACACAGTTCCCCCCAAAGCCACAGCCCGCAGGAGGAGCCGCGCGGCGTCCATTCGAAGGTCCCGGGTGAGACCTCAGGCCAGCCTGGCCACGGACAGAGGTCAGGATGTGTCTCCGGGCTCCGCACGCTTATGTGCGTGGACGCTCTTGGCCCAACAAAGCCACGCAAAACTGCTCAAGTTCAGGAGTCATTTGCTTCCAGTACTGTGTCTTTAAATCCAGGACGGATTCACTTCCCTCGTAGCAAACACCCGGCACAGTAACTATAAGGGGCTCAGCTCTTACACCTCCCTTCTCCTCCTCCCAGCCCCATCCCGTCCCTCAAAAAATGTGTCGTCATCACGAGGCCTGCTCCCCAGGTTGTTCCAGGCTAGGTCAGGTGACCACTGGAGCGAGAGAAGAGGGCACCAGCTGTCCCTCCTGCTGACTGACGGAGGGATGCGACCCAGGGACACGGGAGGCCCTGGTGACAAGGACTAAGCAACTCGGACATCAGCCCTGGGAACGCGTGAGTTCGTTCCTGTGTGAAAAGCGCCAGGCAGGACTGCGGTCACCTCTGAGCCCGGCACCCTGGAGCTTCCGGGCGATCGATCCTGAATGGAGCGAACCCTGAAGGACAATGGAGACCACGGGGCTTCACCGTCCCTCCCGGTGGCACGCCTCCCCTCCGCTGAGAGCAGGGGCAGCTGAGGAACGTGCCCATGGGTCTGAGCAGGGAGGAGAGTCTGCGGCCCAGGCACCAGCGGGCAGAGTCTCAGCAGCCAGGGCCAGGCAGGCTGTCCTGAGCACTCGCTGTCGCCGAGCGCCGGGGCCCGGAGACCCCGCCGTGGGCCACAGCAGTAATGGGAACCAGCTGGCTTCCATTCCCCACAGCGCCCTTTACGAGGTGTGAGATTAAAGCCCAGGAAATGACTTCCTATTTTCCTCCCCGGAGACTCAGTGATTACAGACTCAGAACATGGCCAGCAAGAGAGCTGTCACAGGAGGCGGACGCTGCGCTCTGGGAGTCTCCTCTCTCGACCTCGAGTGAACTCCTAACCCACCTGACGCTCACCCTCTGCCAGCACCATGGGCGGCTGGGGCTCAGCGCCCTGGAGAGCCTGAGCCAGGTGATTTTCCATCCCAGCGGCTCCTTGCTGGCGCCATCTATGCCTCAGCGTGAAGCACCAAGGTCAGGGGTGAGGACATGGAACCTCATCAAGTGACCTCATCAGATGACTCCACAATAAAGCAGCAAGTCACCACAAAGATAATAAATGTCATTATCATCATAGTCATCACCATCACCATCTCCATCTCATCACCATCATCACCACCTCCATCATCATCATCACCACCTTCTTCATGATCATTATTATCATTGCCTTCGTCACCATATCATGAACATCATCACCATCATCATCACGATCATCCTCACCATCATCATCACTATCATCATCATCATCATCATCACCATCATCATCACCATCATCACCATCACCATTACCATCTCCATCTCACCACCATCATCACCACCTCCATCATCACCATCACCATCATTATTATCATTGCCTTCATCACCATATCACGAACATCATCACCACCATCATCATCACCATCATCACCATCATGATCACCATCTTCCATCATCAACATCATCACCATCACCATTACCATCTCCATCTCACCACCATCATCACCACCTCCATCATCATCATCACCATCATTATTATCATTGCCTTCATCACCATATCACAAACATCATCACCATCATCATCTCCATCACCATCATCACCATCATCATCACCATCACCATCACCATCACCATCACCATCTTCCATCATCACCGTCATCACCATCACCATTACCATCTCCACCTCACCACCATCATCACCACCTCCATCATCATCATCACCACCATCATCACGATCATAATTATCATTGCCTTCATAACCATCATCATTACTATCATCACCATCATCATCTCCATCACAATCATCAACATCTCTATCTCCATCCCCTTCATCACCACCATCACCATCACCGTGATCATAATTACAATCATCACCATCATCACCATCTCCATCACCATCATCAACATCATCACCATCTCTATCTCCATCACCATCATCACCACCATCACCATGATCATAATTACTATCATTCACCATCATCACCATCATATCCATCATCATATCCATCATCATCACACTACCATTGCCATCAGCATCATGACTTGCATCACCACCATCATCATCGAAACAGCAGCAAACATGTACCAAGCAGCTGTTATGTGCCACGCACTGAGGCCTGGAAGGTATTATCTCACTTAATCTTTACAACATCACGAGATGCTTAATTCTGTCATCTCCACGGAGGCACAGAGAGGACAAGCAAGTTGCCCAAGTTCACACAGCTCATACAGGACGGTGTCAAGAATGTGAAGGCATGCAGTGGCACTTGTAACAACTCCACCAAAACTAGGAGAAATTCCCAAGCATTTCACGTACAGGGGGATCGTGGGGCGGGAGCGGGGGGGGGGGGGGGCTTTGACGATTCCTATCAGTATCCATGTAACGTTAGCTCCTGCGAAACTGCCGAGTGCCCCACATCAACAGCCCCTGCCCTTCCTATGCCCACCAATGCCTGTGGTGCGGACAGACAGGAAAACGTAACATGTTCCATCTCAACACGTCTCTACAGAAGCCAAAATAAAATGTACAGCTCCCCAAATCTGGTTCCAAGCATCCCTCCTTGGCCAGGAGACCTGCCCTCATGAATTCTATCGCTTCCTGAAACCCGAATGCCAGCCTTCGGGGTGCCCCTGGCAGTGAGTGAACACAGACGGGTATGGTGAGGTGACAGGACTCCCACGTCCCTGCAGCCTGCTGCCCTTGACACCTGCACCTCTGCCCTTGGAGCCACGCTCGCTGGGTATAAAAACCACTGGTGTGCACGGAGGTTCTCAGGTGCCGGGTGCCACGTCTCATACTTGTTCATTCACTGAATCCTCGTGGCAACCACTGAGGAGAGGCAGTGACTGAACTGTGCTGATGAAGACAGTGAAGGAATGAGAGATGAGAGCCTTCATGTCACAGAGCCACATGCAGAGCCACACGGGGCCGCTGGCCACGCGTGCACCGTCCCCGAGGTCCCCCCGGGGCCTCTTTAAATTCCTCCTGAGACCGTGAGCTGCAGTCACGCTCGGGAAAGAGCGAGGAGCTGGGTCTACATGTGGCGATGGCTGAGGCAAGGGCGATTCTGAGGACGCCTGCCTGGGGTCTCAGTGTCCCAGGCGATTGTGGCACGGATGTAGGACCAGCTGGCCTGGGAGGTCCCCCGGTTAGAGGCATCATCTCCCCGCGCCCTGCCTCTCCTCGCCTCGGCCCGGAAGCGAGGGCCGCTGGCTGTCCCCGCCCAGCCTCAGCTTCCCTTCTCAGCATTACCGTCGCTCTGCATCCGCGCACACATATTTACCCGCTTTCAATCTGTTTTGCTAAACAAATTAATTCCGCACCAGATTATGCGAGGGGGAACCATGCATCTTTTCCAAGATCTCATCTGCCGAGTTGGATTAGCGACATCCGATGTCCTGGGAATTAATTTGCGCAGCCTTCTAACGCGGTCCCCGGCGCGTCCTTCAGTCATCGCACACGTCATGGGGAGGAAATGGGGCCTGGGTTCCCGTCCGTGTCTACACAGTCAGGGCCGTGGGCCGCGGGGTGATGTTACCCGAGGCGGCAGCCCTCACTTCCATCACCATGACGGCGTGCGAGCTGACTGAGATAAAAACGGAGGCTTTGTAAGCTGCCCCGGTGCCTGGCACAGAGATGATGCCCGGCTGGCTGGCAGGCCATGGCCAGTGGCTGGACGGACAGGGACAGGGGGTGGGGAGGGCGGTCAGCCTGTCCCCGGCCCTGCAGACACATTCCCGTGAGGCACCCAAGCTCCCGGCCCTGCCCTTTCCCCGGGAGGGAGCCCGGTTCCGCGTTCATCGGGTATTGCTCTCTAGGGAGAGGAGCGGAACCACCGTTCCCTTGTCCTGGGGAAGGGAGAAAGTAGGCCACGGAACAAAAGCCACGCGCTCCACAAAGCCTGTCCCGCTGCTGGCCACGGCTGGCCTGCCCGCCGGGATGCAGTGACGAGGGCAGGGGTCAAGTGCAGGGGAAACCGGCCAGGTGCTGCAGACGGACCCTGGGGAGCAACCCCTCCCCTCCTGGGTTCTGAAAGGCCCCGCCAGGGCCCGAGGAGCCCCAAACCTTAGGACTTGCAGAGCAAGCGGGTGTGGGGGAGGCCGCTGCCCCCGCCCCCTGTGCTCATGCCCTGGGCACGGCACCACCCTTCTCCTGAGTCAGCAAGGACGGCTGCTTGTCGCACGCACAGGTCCCACCTCTGCACTTGGTCATGGAGGGGCCTGGGCACAGGGCTGGAGGCCGCTGGGACCGCGGTGCCCGGCTCTGCTGTCCTTGCAGCCGGGCGGTGGGACACGCGGGGGCCACGGGGGGAGGGACGAGCCTGGGCCCGGGAGACCTCTCAGCCCTCCTCCTCGGGAGCCATCGGAGGACGCGGTGCAGGCGGGAAGGAAAGGAAACCTCGCTGCAGGAGGCGTTTCCCGCCCGGCACCCAGCACCAGGGACCGAGGCTGCGCCCCTGTCCTCCAGCGCCCCAAGGACAGGACCTCCCAGCCGCACCCGCCTGAGCAGCCCCAGCTGCCCCCCCCCCCCCCCGCAGAGGCCCTTCCTGCCCCTGCCGTGGTCGCCCCTTCGTCTAAAGTTAGCCTCATCCCGGCCCATCGGGCAGCGGCCACCGCAGAGCCACGCCCTGGGGGTATTGAAGGCTCCCCCGGCCCCTCACTGCCCAGACGTGCCCACATCTGCTCCTGAGTGGCCTCCCCCACAGAGGACGCACCACCATGCTGGACCGGGTCGCTCTGGTCCGGGGGGCGGGGGAGCTCGGCAGCCCCTCGCACAGCACGGCGGCCCGGCACCCGCTCCAGGCCTCTGCCTCCCACAGCCTCAGCTCCGGCTCCGGTATTGCCGGACGCGACCATGGCACGTTCATCGCACAGCGCGCTCCCCGACGCCCCGCGCCCGCGCCGGGCCCTGTGCCTTCGCGTTAGGTTCTGACTCACGGTCCCCCCAAGAAGCACCCCCCGGGCTGGCTCAGTACCCCCCTGAGCCATGCCCCCAGGAAATCCCTCACTCCGTGCGAACCTCAACCAGAAAAGCGGGGCGTACCTGAGGTCTCCCCCAGAATCCGCGGGGGCTTGGTGTCTTTGCCGCTGTCTCTGCTGGGACTGGTGGCCGGCTCCGTGGTGCTGAGCCCCGCCGGGACCCTGCTCCTGGGGTCCAGGGGCGCAGTGACCCCCTTAGTCTGCAGCGTCATGGCGGTGGCCGTGGTGGCCGTGGCCGCGCTGGCCGTGGCCGCGGTGGTCTTCCGCGTCTGGAAGTAGGAGACCGTGGTGGGGCCGTCGGGAGCCGTGTTGGCCACCAGGGCCTCCTCCTCCCCCGTGGGCCCCCACGCGATGAACTCGGCCTCGGTGGTGGGCCGGCCGCCGCGCAGGTGCAGGTCGAAGCTGTTGAACACGGCGGGCAGCTGCCTCCGGCCCCTCCGCAGCAGGGCCTGCTGGTCCGTGGGCGCCCCGCTGCCCCCGGGGGGCGACGGAGAGGAGGGCGAGGGGCCCAGGGAAGGGCTGGGTGTGGCAGCGGCGGGGGGCTTGGCGAGCCCCGCTTTGGGCCCCAGGGCGGCCACCTGGTCCCGGGGCCTGTGCGCCCGTTTGGCGCGGGGACTCGGCATCTGCCCGTGACTGCGCTCCACGCGGGCCGGCCGGGGGCTCCACACGGGCGCGGGGATCCGGGCCGGCTGTCCACTCCTCAAACTCCACAGGCGGGGCGGCCGGGGCGAGGGCCGGGGCAGCAGCCGGAACTCGGGGCCGGGGCCCAGCGCCTCGCAGGCGGGCAGGTCCATGGCGAGCTGAAACATGGCGATCAGGATCCAGGCCTGGCTTCCCAGCGCGCAGCCCGGCCAGCGCACGGACATGGAACTGCGTGGAGAGAGAGGGGAGGTCAGTGCGGGCGGCTCTGCGGGCCTCTCCTCCCCCCACCACGGCCCGAGCCGCTGTGCGTGGGGCTGAGCCCCATCCTCCCTCGACAGCGGAACCCGGGACCCTCATCGCTCATGTCCAAGGCCTGTTCCGCCTGACCTAGCCATCGCGGTTTAAAAGAACACCCCCCCACACCCACACACACACATACACACACATACACACACCCCCACACACACATACACACACACCCCACACACACATACACACACACATACACACACCACACACACACCACACACACACATACACACACCACACACACATACACACACCACACACACACCACATACATACCACACACCACACACACATACACACACACCACACATACCCCCCCACACACACACACACCACACACACACACACACACACACACACACACAACACACACACACACACACACACACACCACACAAACACACACGTGTTCCTAAGAACTGCCTCCCGGCCTGCACGTCCCGTCACGTCTCTGCAGGGAGCCACAGGGCACAGAGTGGGCCGGCAGCCACCGCCCACTGCCCGGGGGACACCGAGCCCCGAGCCCCAGGCCCCCGGCTGTCCGCTGCCAAGCAGACCTCGAAGGCCCCCTTGGCCAGCAGCGCCCAGAGCAGGGCAGCGAGGATGGGAGGCGAGGGCATGGCAGGGCCGTCGGGCGACACCGTCCTCTGGGTCAGAGGTCACCCACCAGGCGGCCCTCAGTGTGCAGCCACCTCCGTCGGGGTCAGGAGGGGCCGGCGTCCCCTCAGCGTGGCACCTGGCGGACTCCACGTGGGGGGTGAAGGCCAGGCGTGTCCAGAGCCCGGCCACGGCCCGTGCCCCCTGCTTGGTGCCCCCCCACCCCGCCCTCCTCATGTTTCGGTGGAACGTGCGCGTTTTCCAGCCGCCGTGGCCTCCGCGTCTTGCTGGGTCCCTTCTTATGGGGGCCCCTCAAGTTCGCTCGGGCACATGCCCCCTGCGGGGCCCCACGGACAGTGTGCGGGCACCCGCCCTGCGGCGCCTCCTGTGGGCACTGGCGCTCCCCCCTCACCTCCTGGGCAGGTGCCCTTGAAGCCCCCCCCCCAGCCCCTGGGGGTGGGAGGAAGGGCACCGCCTGGCGGGGGGGGGCTCTCAGTGTGACGTGAGCTCCCAGGTGCGCTCAGGGGGTGTCACGTGACACCCAGAGCTGGGACAGCCACGCGGAAAGGTGTGGGGTCCGGCCCACGCACCCTCTCCCACCCGCTTAGGTAACAGGCACCAAAGTGAGCGCTCGTCACACAGCTTGACAGGAGCCCAGAGCCGTGACGGCTGCGGGCGGGGCGGGTGGGGGGCGGCTGGGGCGGCGGGGAGGCGGGGGGTGCTCCGTGCAAGGCGCCAGCCTAAAGCTGCTCAGAACCCGCGCGGGAAGCAGCAGCAGCTGGGCTCGCTGAGGGCGGCGCGGCTTTCACAGGAAATAAACCAGGAGTGAGTGTGAGTCACCGCGTGAGCGTGCGCACAGGGTGTCTCAGGACTGCGTGGGGTGTGCGTGTGCGAGGCGGGTGGATGTGTGTGTGTGTGTGTGTGTGTGTATGACTGTCAGCATGAGACTGAGTGTAGAAGTGGGTGTGGGTGTACCTGTGTGTGTGTGTCCGTGTGTGAATGTATACAGTGTGTGTGTCCATGAGGCATGTCGATGAGTGAGGGTGAGCTCGTGTTTTGGTGTGGGTGTTGCTGTGAGTGTGTCAATGTGTGAATGTATGTGTGTCTGTGAAGTGAGTATGTTGGTAAGTGTGGCCATGTGTGTCCGTATGTATGAGTGTCGGTGTGTGTGTATCTGTGTGTGAAGGTGGCTGGGTATGTCTGTACATGTGTGTGTATCAGGGAGTGTTTGTGAGTGGTGTGTGTGTGCACCTGTGTTTGTGTGTGTGCACCTGTGTGTGAGTGGGTGTGTGTGCATCTGTGTGTGTGTGCACCAGTGTGTGCATCTGTGTGTGTGCACCTGTGTGTGCACCTGTGTGTGAGTGGGTGTGTGTGCATCTGTGTGTGTGCACCTGTGTGTGCACCTGTGTGTGTGTGCACCTGTGTGTGAGTTTGTGTGTGTGCATCTGTGTGTGTGCACCTGTGTGTGAGTTGGTGTGTGTGCATCTGTGTGTTAGCACGTGTATGTATCAGTGAGTGTGTGGGTGTGGTGTGGGTGAGTGTGTGGGTGTGACCGTGTGTTGCTGTGTGCCTCTATGGGTGAGTGTGGCCATGTGTGTGTCCCCTCCTCAGGCCACACTGCCCTGCGGGGCTGCCCCTCGCCTCCCCGGCCCCTGGAAGGCGCGGCTCTCGGGGTGCAGGACGGGCCGAGGAAGGAGCTGGACTCAGGAGCGCCCACGGCAAAGGGGGGCTGAGGCCCAGCTGCTGAGGCCCAGCTTCTCCGCCCGCTGCTGCCATGGGGAGCTGCTCGCCAAGCTAATGGCTCCCACCCAGCTCCGCGTGTACAGTTCCCCCACAGCCCGCCCAGCCGGCACAGGGGTGCCCCCCCCCCCCCCCCGGCACGGGGAATCAGGTCAGCGTGCAGCTCCCCGTCACACCCGGCGGCTCCTGTGGCCGGTGAAGATGAATGGCTTAGGCCGCTGGTTCTCCCGGGAGCTGCTCAGTCGGACACAGGTCCGGCCTCAGAGGGACGAGATGCTGCTGCAAGCAGGTGGGTGCCTCGGCCCAGCGGGCACCACTGGCAACTGTCAGGCACCCCGAGGCCTCAGCAGGCCTCCCCAGGAAACACCGGCAGCTCTGGGTACCAGCCAGCCTCACCAGGTCCCTCAGGCACAATCTGGCCTCGCCAGGCCCATCACGCCCCTCCAGGCCCCGCCAGGCCCCACCAGGCCCCTCCAGGCCCCGCCAGGCCCCACCAGGCCCCATCAGGTCCCACCAGGCCCCGCCAGGCCCCGCCAGACCCCACCAGTCCCCACCAGGCCCCACCAGTCCCCACCAGGCCCCATCAGGTCCCACCAGGCCCCGCCAGGCCCCGCCAGGCCCCACCAGGCCCCATCAGGTCCCACCAGGTCCCGCCAGGCCCCACCAGGCCCCACCAGGCCCCATCAGGTCCCGCCAGGCCCCACCAGGCCCCGCCAGGCCCCGCCAGGCCCCACCAGGCCCCATCAGGTCCCGCCAGACCCCACCAGGCCCCACCAGGCCCCATCAGGTCCCACCAGGCCCCACCAGGCCCCTCCAGGCCCCGCCAGGCCCCACCAGGCCCCACCAGGCCCCGCCAGGCCCCACCAGGCCCCGCCAGGCCCCACCAGGCCCCTCCAGGCCCCGCCAGGCCCCACCGGCTGACTAAGAGCAGCCACACGCAAACCTGCCAGCCGCGGCGCTCGGAGAAACGGCTCCAGGAACTTAACCAGCAGCCCCGGGCCTGGGCCTGCCTGCCCCGCGTAACTTCACACACGGGGTATTCCTGTCGCTTTCCGCCAATCGTGAGCTGTAATTGGTTACCATAGAAACCCCTCATTTCCAGGCCACCCGGCTGTTATGCAGAAAAGCCAGCCCACTGCCGGGGCGGGGAGCTTGGTGTGTTCCCTCCGAGTCCGTTCCGTCCTCTCTAAAGGGGGTGCGCTCACCGGGGAAGTGGGAGGCCAGGCGAGCAGTCGGGGTGTCTTCAGGGGGTCTTTAGGGGGGTCCTTAGGGGTGACAACGTGTTCTGGAATTACTAGCGGGATGGTTGCACAACCTGTGCACATGCTACCACCACCGGCCGGCACACGCTCAGAGGGCGAAGTTCAGGGCGTGTCTGTGACCGCTCAGGAAGCGGGTTGAGCGGAAGTTTGGAGAGAGCGGCCTGGGGCTCTGGGAAGGCGCCCGGCCGGAGCCAGAGCCGCGCCTCGGAGCTGCAGGCACCGGCAGGAGCACGTGCCGAGCCTCAGCTCCATCCCCGCGGCTGGCCTGCCCTGAGAGGAAGGGCCTGGGTGCCCCCCCCCCCCACCCCCCACCGCTCCGCAGGGTCCCAGCCCAGACTCTCTGGGAGCCCACGCTGCCGCCCCCACCGATGGCCTCCCAGCGGAGAACGGGGCTCCGCCTCCCCCTTTCCCAGTCGGCGCGTTCTTGCTTCTCCCTCTTGACGTTGTCACTGAACCCTGTTCCCCAAGAACAGCTCAGCGAGATGCAGCGGTTGCGATCCAGTTTGACGCCCTGTCTCTCTTCTCCACAAAAGAAAGGCGCTGTCGGGGAGTCAGGCACCTCTTCCCCTCAGGTGGCGCGTGCCCCGGGGCTGGGGGGCTGGGGGGCTGGGGGGCAGTTGCCATGGGAACAATCTGTGGGGCTGGGGAGCACTGGTTTCTTGTTCCTTGAAACCTGGGTACCCAGTGCTTCCCGGGTGCTGCTGGCAGGAGGGGCCTGAGCCGCCCCAGGCCCCGGGGGTCTCCGCAGGGACCTGGGGGAGCCCGGGGGGGGGGGGCGGGGGAGCAGGCATGGATCCAGCTCACACTCAGAGCCACCTTCTAGAAGGCAATGGCGTTCTGCTCTTCGCAAAGACAGGAGACCAAGGGCTTTCTGAGAACAAACCCCGGACCCCAAGGCTGTGCTGAGGGGGCATGGTGGCTTCGTCAGCCCGGACCTCTGGGTGGAGTAAAACTCCAGGTGGGGGACCCCTGGCCGGTGTGGCTCAGTGGATAGAGGATAGAGCATCGGCCTATGGACTGACGGGTCCTGGGTTCGGTTCCGGTCAAGGGCACATGCCCAGGTTGTGGGCTCGATCCCCAGTGGGGGGCGTGCAGGAGGCAGCCGATGGATGGTTCTCATCATTGATGTTTCTCTCTCTCTCCCTCTCTCTTCCTCTCTGAAATCAATAAAAACATATTAAAAAAAGAAAAAATACTCCAGGGGGCTCCCCCCCCCCATCCTGTCCTCCTCTGGATCCAGCACTCACTCCATTAGGAGGGACACTGATCTGGGGGAGGGGGACGTTGGGGTTCCTGGTGTGGTAAAGGCCCCGACACCCCTAGATCCGCCCGATTCCACGCTGCTCCAGGTTCTCTGGCACTACCGTCCTGGGGGAGGGGTGCGGTCCCCAGGGCCAGCAGCCGCCCCATGATCCCTCTCCCCCTCGTGGCCTCGGGGCCTCGGCCCAGGGCCCATCTCCTCTCCCTGGGAGCTCGGAGCCGGGTCTGCAGAGCTCGAGGCACGCGGATGCTTGCAGGCTTCTCGGGTGCTGGGAGGCGGCTGAAGGATGGCAACGCGCTCGCTGGCGTCTGGTTGCCCTGGCAACGTGCCTGAGCATTCCGGAGGAGTGAGGCTGCGAGGAGTGGAGGGTGGGTAGCCCTGTGGGCAGGAATGTTCTCTTCCTGGGAGTGGGGCGTCGGCCCAGCTTCTGTGTGTCTGGCGCTGCGCACTGCTGCGCCCGGAGCCCGTGCCGCCTGCAGGCCATCCGGGACCGCGAAGTGCCCTCGGCCAGCGACTGCCCTCCTACGGCACGTCTGTGCCCTCTCTGCCAAGACGTGACCAGCAGCTGCCCCACAGCTGGGCGGCCTCCCCAGGCCAACCCACTGCCCTGCCAGCACCCCGCTTCTTCTGCAGGTGGGGGCGAAAGCCTGAGACGGCCCCCAGCACGAGCTGGCCCATCCGGGGTCCGGCCTGTCTTTTCTCCACTGCCCTCTAGGCCAGGGGTGGGGAACGTCCGGCCCACGGGCTGCAGAGGGACAAGAAGTCGTTTGGTCTGGCCCTGCCAAGGCATTGGGGGTGAGTTCATTGTTTGACCAAATACAGCAGCTGCTTTTTAAATCGGTAAGTCTGTGTGGCTCTTGAATGATGTTCTAAATACCCAAATGGCCGCTGGCAGGAAAAGGGCTCCCCACCCTGGCTCGAGGCCAAGGAGCAGGCTGGCAGAGCCGGGCACTCACAGGGCTGGGGAGGATCCTGCGTCGGTGACCACCCCCCCCCACCAGCGGCACCCAGAGCGAGGATAGGACACCCAGAAGGGCCTGGGGGGGCCAAGTCAGGCCTGCACCCCCCGCAGAGCTTCTCAGCCGTCCTCAGTGAGAGCCCCCCGCTGTGGAGAGGGTGGTGACAGCGCTGAGATACAGGCCCCGCCGCAGACCCACTAAGCGCATCGCTGGGACCCGCCCAGCACCAGCAATGACAACAAAGCTCCCGGGCCGTCCCGGGTGGAGAGCCGAGTACATGGCTTGTTCCTCCTTCAGACCTGGTTGAATCCAACTTTACGTTCATTTTTCAAAAAAATACGTTTTTATTGATTTCAGAGAGAGGGAGGGAGAGAAACAATGACGACAGAGAATCATGGATCGGCTGCCTCCTGCACGCCCCACACTGGGGATTGAGCCCGCAATCCCGGCATGTGGCCTGACCAGGAATCGAACCCTGACCTCTTGGTTCATAGGTCAACGCTCAACCACTGAGCCACGCTGGCCCGGCTTTTATGTTCACTTTTAAGCAGAACTTTTAAGCAGAGATAAAGAATGGGGGCGGCGGGGAGGCCTGGTGCGGGGGGCGGCGGGGGGGGGGGTGACCCTTCAGAGCAGGGGTCCTGGGCAGAGCGCAGCACACACCAGCCCAGGTGCCAGGGTCCCAGCTCCTTCCAGCCCTCGGCCGCACTGGCCACGGTTGCCAGGCGGGAAGATGCCCACGGGGAAGCTCTCAGCAAGCACGTGGAAAGACAGGAGCGCTGCAGACACGCACAGGAGAGGACCGAGCCTGCTGAGGAAGCACGGGGTGGGCATGCGCACACCGCCCACCCGGATGGAGCCCCGGACACGGCACCCACGTGATGGAGCCCCGGACACGGCACCCACGCGGATGGAGCGACGCTCCCGGCAGGCGTGGCTGAGCACTCCACGCGCTCTCACTCTGTCCGCGCGGTCACCCTCCGAGAGGAGCGGCTGGTACTCGCATTTCGCAGGAGAAAGAAAAGCACAAAAACAGTGGCTGCGCTTCCTTCCAAAGAGGCCTCAGCCCAGCCCTGTGCTGGCGGAGTAGCCACCAGCCGAGGAGAAGCTGGCGGAGTAGCCACCAGCCGAGGAGAAGCTGGTAGAGTATCCACCAGCCGAGAAGAAGCTGGCGTCGGAGGGCCGCCCTCCCAGGCCTGGGGTGCACAAGTTCCCACGTGAGAAACGTGCGCTCCTCCTCCAGAACATTCTGGGCGCCTCAGACTCGCCCCGCCCCTGCCCCGCCCCTGCCGGTGAGATGGGGCTCCTGGCAGATGGTCTCGCCCTGAAGAGTGAAGAGTGAACGGCGCAGCTCCCAGCGCCCTGCGTCCCCGAGTGCTCGCGGAAACGTCTATTTTGGTTTTGTTGCTGTTGTGATGTTGGTATTTATGAAGCGCGGGCGCGTGCCAGGCGGGGAGGGTGGAGGAGAGAGCGAGGCGGCTGCCTCTCAGAATGACAAGCAGCTGCAAGGGCGCAGCGTGCGAGGATTCGCCGAGACAGAGGGCATGAGTGGGTGGGGGCAGCCAGGCACCTGGAAGGAAGGGGAGCCGCCGAGGGAGGCTCTGGTCAGTGGCTAGCTCACCCTCCCTCGGTGTGGCCTGGCGGTCCGGTCCCTGGGCACCGGCTCCTGCGGCGTCACGTGCCCACCTTGTGCAGGGGGCGGACGAGGGGCAGACGCTGGCGGAGCACACGGAGGGCCCAGCCAGCTGTTGGGTGCACAGGAGGCCTGGACTCCCGCAGGGGTGATGGCTGAGCCGCTGTGGTCCAGCCGCCGAGAGGGGGCTCAGCCACAGGACCCCCAGGGCTCTTGCCCGCCCTGCTCGAGCCGCTGGTCTCGGCCTCCAGAACCCCAGACCATCCTCAGGAAAAGCTAGGGTGTCGCACTCCTTCCTGGGGGTGACTGCTCAGAGGGGCTCGGTGTGGCTGCGGCATCGTGGGCCCTCACGCATCAGAAGGTAAACTGAGGCAGGGAAAATCAGTAGCTTAAGAGCAGAGAGTGGGTGCGATGGAGGAGGAGAAACTGCAGCTGGACCTGGAGAGGCTCGGAGCCTGCGGGAGGCCCAGGGGGAGTCCCAGGGGGAGGTACAGGGGAGGCCCAGGGGCCGCACACGGACAAGGACATCTGGCCACGGGGCGGGGCCCGGCAGCAGCCAGCGGGGCGAGGAGGGAGGGGACCTTGAGGGTCCTCCTGAGTCTGTGATGCGCAGACCCTGGTAGCGTCAGGGGGATGGGGAGGGCCTGGCCTAACTCAGTCAGGACCCAGCCCACCCAAGGGGCCTTGGGGAGCCCGGGGGACCCTCACACAGCCCCTCCACTCCCTGCCGAACACACGCCCATCCCCGGTCCTTTACACCCGAGCATCGCTGAGGCCGGGAGGGAGGGGGCCTGCAGCGGACCCAGGATCACCCCGCGCCCGCATGGCGCCACAGCACTGAGCATAAGCACAGCGGGGCAGGGGGCAGGGGGCAGGAGCCCCACTGATACCCCCACATCCACGGTGGGAGAAAGAGGACGGGGACTGGGACTCAAGCTGGAATTGCGGCACGACCACCACCCCATCCTGCAAGCCCAGCCGCGCAGGTCAAGTTCCATCTCACCTCCAGCGACAGGACGTTCCCGTGTTCCCCAGGGGAGGATGGCACTGCCGGTCTGCCCTCCCCGACCCGACACCCACCCTGGTCTCTGGGGACAGAGACCCAGACTCATGACCCCTGCGGGGGGGAAGGCCATGGAGACGCTGCCCTGGGGAGGGGCGCAGGGAGTGACCGGCTCACCCGAGTCCCACGCTGGCCGCCAGGACAGTCAGGCACCGAGCGCTCCCGGGCCAACTCCCTCTGGGCCCTCGTGTGGCGCCTTGCACCCCATCCACGGCCTCTGAGAGAGGCCACCCCACTGCCCACGTGACCAACAAGGGCCGACGGCTCACAGATGGCGTGCACTTGCCCAGTCACGGCTGGTGGGCGGTGCTGCAGGGCCTGGGCCTCCCAGGGGCCTGGGTGCAGGGAGGTGGGGGCACGCGGCCAGCGGCTCCGCGGGGGCAGAGGGAGCTGGCAATGCCCCTCATGCGCACTCTCCCGCTCTCACCTCCGCCCTCCAGGTTTCCCAGCCTCGGACACCATGTGGGGGGGGGACTCGCCACCTCGAAAGAGCACCGAGCGGCCGTGGCACACTGAGCGGTGGGTAGGAAAGCCTCCGGTTGACCACGTGGCTTCCCGCTTCGGCCTGTGGGGGATCAGAACTGACCTAACTCCTGAGCGGCTCTACCACCCCCCACTCACACCCACGGACACACACAGACATACGTGGGCACAAGGACACAGATACAGACGCGCATGGGCACATACAGGCACATATACACACATACATACACACGCACATACACATGCACACACTTGCACATGGTGGCCGCTAGGACAAGGACACAGACACACGTGGGCACACATGCATGCACACATGGGCACCTACAGGCACACATACCCACACATGCGCACACACACACTTGCAGAGACCTCACCCTGTCCCCAGATTGAGGGCCAGAGGGTCACTTGGAGACAGAGGAGCAGCTCCAGAGAGGAGCGCCCTGCAGCCTGTGGTGGGTCCCCTCCCCACGACTGTCCCCCCTCCCCTACCTCCTCCCCACCCCCCACGTCAGGACGAGGCTCACCCTCCTCTACCTCCTCCCCACCCCCCATTAGGAGCCAGGCTCACTCTCCTCTGGCAAGAATCCCTGCTGGCCGGACTGGCAACTCCCCGCTCTGAAGCCCTGGACGCCAGGCCTGTGCGGGCACTCTTGCTGGGGAGGGAAAGGCCGCCGCAGCCACGGGAGCTGGGGCTCCTGTCTGCAGCTTCCCACCCCAGGAAGCCTCCTGTCCCTCGTTGGGTATCCTCCAGCCCCTCCCACACCACCTCCTGGGAGCCCTCCATGACTACCCGTTCCCCACCATCCTCTCCCCCAGGCCCCAGAGGGTTTCCTCCGAAGCTCAGAATCCACAGCCCCCAGCTCCGCCGTGACACCCGTGACCCGCCTGGCATCCCTCCCACCGGCCAGCCGCTCTGCGTCCTGGCAGCACAGGAAGGCTTCTCCGCACACAATGGCAGAGGAACCTGCCCATCGACCTCCAGGGCTGTGGCGGGGGAGGGGCGGTGCATAGACTACGGAACTGCAGCCTGAGGTGGGCACTTATTCAGCTTAACCGTAATTTAATATTAATTACGCTTTAACACTAACGTTAACTGCGCCTCTTAATTTTTATTTGTATCCAATTACTCCACAACCATTAGCGACGGCGATGATGGGGCTGGATCTAGGCATGAGGAGACGATGCCCCGCCCGCTCCAGCCCAGCACACAGCGCGGGGCCTGGCTCAGGGCTCACGGGTGCGCTCCGCCATCATCCGTGAAAGAATGCACGAGTCGGGGGCTCTCAGGCCACTGGGGAAACAGGCGCTTCCCTGACCAAGACCCAGAGGCGGGGCAGTCATCGGCTGGGGTGGATTCGGCTCTGCCTGCAAGAGCCTGGAGGGCTGCTGGGAGGGGGTGATGGGTATTGAATGCCGAGGAGAAGTTTAGCAGGAGAGGAGCTGGGGAGAGCAGAAGGAACGCTGTGGGTTCATTTGTGGGGACCACTCCAGGAGACCCGGCAGCACTCGGGGGGCTGCCGAGGCAGGCAGGCGGTGGGAGCCCCCAGCACTCATCCTCTGGGGGTGTCAGGAAACCCCCGATAGTCACTGAGAACTGCCTCTCCCGGGGCTGGGCTCTTACTTTTAGGAGCTTGGTCAGTGCCCAGAACCTCCCGATGATGGAGGGTCCCCCAGACTCCCCGTGCCTCAGTTTCCTCACCTGTAGATTGGGGAGAGGTGCATGCAGTAAGAGGGGAGCGGGTTCAGACCTGGCTCTCGGCCCCCACAGCCCCAGTGCTCCGTGCCCTGCTCTTCGGCTTATTGGTGGCCGGGTGAGGAGGGCGCGTGGCAGACGCCTCCTGCAGGAGGACCTGGGGGGGGCGGCGTGCAATCCTGGGGACCACTCCCATGGGGTCTGTGGGAGGGGATGCAGGGTGCTGTCCCCCAAGCTGCCCCTAGGGCCCTAGGCACGGGATGGCCTGGTACCCACCCCGCTGTGGGCAAAACCCCACCAGGAGCGCCTCGCCTTGCACCGGGATAAGAGCCTGGGCTCGGGGTCCGGCCGAGGAGCGCACTGTGCCCCCGCCATCCGCTCAGAAAGCAGGTGTTTTGCGTGTAAATTGCTTGCTTCGTGGTTAATCGGGCCACCCTCCGGCAACGAAGACGCTGCGACCGCCTTAATCAGCTGAATTCACACCGGGCGCTGAGCTGATTTATGGGTAATTGTCTCTGAACCCTCCTCCAGGAAGGAGGTGCCGTGTGTTTCTCTCTTTCCCGTGGGCGCCCGTTCCCGCTCTGTGGTCTCGGGAACACTCCACGGAGCAGGAGACTGTCCCACACCAGAGCCAGAGCCGTGTGCCTGGCCGGCCAGGAGTGCCACAGGCAAGAGTGACGGGGAGAGGCCCTCGCCTCCCCCCCCCCCCCCCCCGGCCTCTGGTATAGCCCCTCAGACCCCAGGCCTGAGCACCCGGCGAGTCTTGCACCCACCCGATCTGTGTGTACTCGCTGGGTGCCCACACTGAGCGGGCTTCTCACAGCCCCGGCACCCCAGGGCTGCTCAGCTCACCACGGCCTTCGTGCCTCAGTTTCCCCATCCATGGAAGGGGAATGATGTTCTCAGGGACGTCCCCTGAATTCCGCGAGTGGATGACTTGAGCCCTGTGCCTGGATAACCTCCACAGCAAAGGAAACAGCTGACGAGGGCCTTTGTTTTTGCAGAATTCTATATTCACGTCAGCCGCTTGTTTTTAAGTGAGAAGCTCCACCTTTCCACTAAACTTAACTATGTTTGAACGTCGCCCGTTGTATTTTAACTAGAGGCCCGGTGCACGAATTCATGCACCAGTGGTGTCCCTCGGCCTGGCCTGTGGGATCGGGCCAAAACCGGCTCTCTGACATCCCCCAAGGGGTCCTGGATTGCGAGAGGGTGCAGGCCAGGCCGAGGGACCCCACTGGTGCACAATCGGGGCCGGAA